>NC_039362.1:94823967-95132559 GCF_003573695.1 Papaver somniferum | reverse complement strand
ATTTTTTTTAAAAGGTAACTCAGTCACTCTATTTCACCCTAGTAAAGGTAACAACTTGAATCGTGTGCCCCACCAAATCACTTGAAATAAAAGAAAACTAAAAATAGAAAGTGAAAAGGACTCGACGAGATATGGCGAAACTATCATTTTATTTCTAACACCTGAGCTCTGTGCTTTTATGAATAGACTCTATAGATGTTTCCATCTAGTCAGATTGGTTCCTCAACTCCTAAAACAAAAATGTTTCCATCCACTTAGATTGGTTAGTGCTATCCTTAATAGGCGTAAATTTCTAGGCTCTGAAGTTTATTTATTGCAACTAAAAAGTTTCTCCCATACCCCCAAACTTAAATCTAACATTGTCCTCAATGTTCTAAGGATGAAACTAAAAGCATGAACAAGGAGAAACTGTTACCACTTGAAGCAAAAGAGATAAGGAAGGATATTACCGTGTCACAAGAATATTGGGTTACCTCCCAAGAAGTGCTAAATTTAAAGTCTTCAGCCAGACTTAGGAAAGGATTAGTCAACTCGAACCATAAAGTAACAGTCGAAATAACTGTGGGTCTTCAAAACGAAAAAGAGCTGACCAAAGGAAACTACAATAACCCAAGAAAGTGAACAAGAATAACATGCCCTTATCTAGTTTCCTGATTAAGATATTTATATCTAATTGTGGTTCAGGTTCAGGTTCTATGAAAGGGTCTAAATAAAATATTTTCCTCGGATGCATTTCCTCATAGGTTGGATCCAAATTATTAGGTCCTAGAGTCTGGAAAAACTCAAATAAGAACTTGGAATCACAAAGTAATAACCTAAATAATTGCGGATCCTCTAAGTCAATCAGATATGACTTACATAATTGACTACAGTGAGAGTGGTGGTCATTCTTAAGATAATGTGTCGACCCTAATATCCTAAAGTGATTAGGTTTAGTCTCAAAAATTAATAACCGACACATCTTAAAATCAAAAGTTCCCACAATTGGTTGAAAAGTTTTTGGTGGGAAAACAAAGTCAATCTTGGTATCATAGCCTGGGTTAACCACATCAACCAGAGGATGGGTTTCTAACAACTGAGCTTCTTTCTGGACATCATTAGGTTCAGGAAAACGTGTATGAAGATAATCTTGTAAGATGGTTGAGGCACAAATGTCAAGTCCTACAGGAGGGTACTTAAGAGTTAAAGCACACGGAGAATGATAATCACCCCCAAACTTAGAGTTTTCTATGTCTCTAGAAAGACTAGTCACAACTTCCCTAATTTCTAGGTCATCAGATTCCTGGAAATGGTCAATAGATTCTTCTAAGTTGGGTTCATCCTCACTCATTTCTACGAGTTTATCATCTTCTAAGACTAGTGTTTCTAAATCGCTAGATTCTAAAACAGTATTCTCAGGGTAGACTCTTTCCTCTAAACCATCATCGGTTTCGTAATCATCGTCTAAAACGAGGGTATTTCTAGTCAAATCCTCGTCCTTTTGAATAGGTAAATAATTATTAAAATTATTTGGATTTGAACTAGAAATATCATTATAATCATCATCACCATCCTCCTCCTCATCATCATCACAATATAATTTTTGATATTCACGAATTCTCAAGCTTTGTTCCCAACTACATGGTCTATGTTTATAATATTTATCATAGATCGTTAGAGGTGATTCCTCAATAAAAGTTGGAGTATCCATATATCGCTGCCCACGCATATATTCACCAAGAGTCATTTCCGAAGACGTCTCTTGATAACGAGAATTTCTAGACATATATTCTCGCAACGTCATCGCAGGTGGCGTCTCCTCAAAAGGATTCATCACCGAAGAAATATAAACTACAGAGGGATTCTAAACAATCACAAACAAGGCCGACTCGACTCCACCAAAGCAAACCTAAAGATTTCTAGCAAACAAAAAGCATGATGGCTCCACTTAGATTGTTTCTAGACCAGCTTCTATCTTTCGAAAGGGAATTCGTTGCAATTTGAGCAAACCCCTCTGGAATCAATCCGAGTCAAAGTAAGTTGAATTGAGGCGAGAGAAGCTCAGTGGAGCTTTGATACCCAAGGCCTCACCGCTATCACAAGGCGGCGCAGTCACGCATTCAACTCACAGAAACCATCATGAACTTTGGAGTCTGCTTAAAGAGCAACCAATATTTTTCGAACGAGTTTCCTATTAAGCTCGTTACCCTATCGGTCTCGTTCTATTCCAAATTTTAAAGCTTAGGTTCGCGTTCGGTTTCGTTTTCCTAAGGCGGGCAAGAAGAGAACGGTGATGAAATCCGAACCCTTATCTTGTTTAGGCCAGGCCTTGCCCTTTACTAGGAAAATAAAGACAGTCCGGTTCGTCCTCAAACAATTATCACCTTAAGGCAGACAGTAACCCGCTTGCAGGAGATTCACGGGTGTTTCGATTGGACTTACCTCCCGTACCAGACGGGCGATGAACCGTTGTCGTCGACTCGGGCCACGACTCCTATGCCGTGTACGAACCCGAGGGGCCGAGACGATATAGTAATCGTCGTCCTTCCCTGCACACAGTTTATATAATTTTTTTTTTTTAATAATAATACCCTTCCGTAGGGTTAAAAAAAATAATAACAAAGTCCAAGAGTCCAGTCCAAAGTCCAAATAAATAAATAAAGAAAAAAATTACAGTTTTCCTCACACACTCTAAAAAAAAAAATTAAAAATTAAATCCTAAAATTGTCCTTTTTTTCTTCTCTTTTCGCTTTTCACTTTAAGATTTTTCCTCTCCAAGTCCTTAGTTTTCACTTTGAACCTGCAAAATAAAGACAAAAAGAAACGTAAAAGGGAACAAACAATTCTAAAAAATAAAATAATAATAAACCTAAAAAAAATAAATCAATCTATATACAAATCCGCGTCGGCGGCGCCATTTTGTTATAGTTTTGAAAGTGGTAGTAAAAGTTCGTTGCTCGGACTTGTAAAGATTTAAAAATGAAAATATATACACAATATTTGTCACAATGGGCGAGAGGTACTGGGACTAGGATTCCGCCAATTTCATTTCTTAAGGTTCAAATAATAATTCTTTTATCAATAATAGCTCAAAAAATATATTAAATATATCGACTCTAATTTATTGCCAAGATTGATTCTCAAAACATTGATTGTAAGTCCTAAGCATGATGTATCAAAACACTTAAGCCAAGCATACATCATCAAATTAAATAACAACCAATTAATTCAAATCATATTTCAATTTTAAATTAATGCAAAAGTCATAAAAAAGAATTAAATGAAATTACCCCAAGTATGAAGTTTGGCCTCCTCCGTCGTCCCAGTGTTGGGTTTTAGCTCATCATAGTAAAAATGCTCTCAAAATAATTATTTATTGCTCAAAAAGTTGTTTACAAATGATAAAAATGAGTAAAACAATTGAACAGAAAAATCGCAACAGAAAAATCGCAACAGAAATAACTGTTGCAAAGGCGCTGTTCAGCTGTTACAAAAAGAACGATAAATGGTAACTGCTGTTGTACGAAGAACTACGACCCACGCGTGTGCGTCTTAGACTCTGTTGATAAACGACTGCTTCTGCGAGTCCGTTCTTCGTGTTCTTCATCTTCATCAATGGCAGCAGCAGCAGCAGAGAGAAATCATGGTTCTCGATCTGCAGCGTTCCTTCTCTCCTCCCAACTCTCGAAAGCCTCTCTAGTACTCCCAGGGAACATATTTATACACCTACAGCTCGTTGAATCTCCCTCAATTACTCCATATAATTCTCTTTAACTCGGCAGTAAAGAAAAATATTCTTGGGAATATTTTCTTTCCATTCTTACTCTGGTACGCATAGATTTCCATCCTGGTCACTCTAGAAGTGCTTAAACACGACCCAAAACGTTTCTAGAGCCCTCATGCATGAGAAGAACACGCTCAAATCTTCTCCAATCCCGTGTCCAACCCGTGTTTCCCTGTTTTGCTTCCGTGAATTGTACAGCTAATTATGGCCAAATTTGATCGAACCAAAAGCCCAAAACGTGTTCCTTATCCTATATCACATCTTCCTACCAAGTTTGAGCCATTGAATCGCACCACAACACCTTCATTTTGTCGATTGAAATTCTGCCAGTTGATGAACCAATTTTCCCGCCAAAAAGTTTATTTGAATTTGAGAAGAAGGTGCCCCTTATCCAGAGTGCTGGGGTGCGAATAGTAATTTGGGTGGAAATAGTAATTTTGGGGTGGAAATGATAATTTTTCTGGGATCCTCCGGTACATTTCTGGGACGTTTCCGGTGCATTTCTGGGGTGCCTTTCAGTGCATTTCTCCGGGGTGTAAAACATTACTTATTGAGCAACTCTTTCTACACAAGGGGTATTTCTCCAAAAACACCTAAACAAACATAAAAACACCACAATAAGCAAAAATGGGTACTAACAAAATACACAAAAGAGATGAAAATAGACACATAAATGCGTCTATCAAATACCACCAAACTTATTATTTGCTAGTCCTCGAGCAAAATTTATTCTTGAAAAGTGACCGAGTTAATCTCGGGTGGGTTTATCAGAGGTGTACCCACAAAAACCAATACTCCAGACCCTAGCTATCTACGCAGAACCTTGGAAAGCACTAAAGAACCTCCTTGGTTGGCATACAATTATTGACTCTAAGAGGAAAAACCCTGATGCGAAATTCCAATTGCTGTACACGAGTTTGCACTCAAGCATACTAAAATTCATATAAGTGACAGAGCTCTACTAAGATAGTTTCACGATGGACATCATACTCGGAGTCAGACTAATCACATGAAAAGATTAAGAAGATGGAAAAAGAAAAATGTAGATGGTTGAAAAGTGAACGGTGTTTCCCATATCTGTCTGAAGGCCTCTGCCAAGATGAACCTAACCTAAATGACTGAGATACCGGTCTGACTAATATTAACACACTGGCATATACAAGGGAACCAGTGGTCAATAACTTAAATCTAGATCAACAAACTGGCAAATACAAGGGAACCAGCAGTTGACTACACATAACAATAATCATTTTTTTTAAACTTAACGGCATGAATAGATCTTTTGGATCCAAGCGCATGCTTCTTGTCAGCAGATTACACGATAGTTCCCACGGGTCCTGCATTCCACGCTTGCTTAGGCGACGGAAACAGGGAGAACACACGCATATTGCTATCCAAGTGTTAATACTTATTCCGATTGGTCTAACTGGTCCGGTCTTTTTTTTTTTTGAAAAAGGTAACTCAGTCACTCTATTTCACCCTAGCAAAGGTAACAACTTGAATCGTGTGCCCCACCAAATCACTTGAAACAAAAGAAAACTAAAAATAGAAAGTGAAAAGGACTCGACAAGATATGGCGAAACTATCATGTTATTTCTAACACCTGAGCTCTGTGCTTTTATGAATAGACTCTATAGATGTTTCCATCTAGTCAGATTGGTTCCTCAACTCCTAAAACAAAAATGTTTCCATCCACTTAGATTGGTTAGTGCTATCCTTAATAGGCGTAAATTTCTAGGCACTGGAGTTTATTTATTATGCAACTAAAAAGTTTCTCCCATACCCCCAAACTTAAATCTAACATTGTCCTCAATGTTCTAAAGATGAAACTAAAAGCATGAACAAGGAGAAACTGTTACCACTTGAAGCAAAAGAGATAAGGAAGGATATTACCGTGTCGCAAGAATATTGGGTTACCTCCCAAGAAGTGCTAAATTTAAAGTCTTCAGCCAGACTTAGGAAAGGATTAGTCAACTCGAACCATAAAGTAACAGTCGAAATAACTGTGGGTCTTCAAAACGAAAAAGAGCTGACCAAAGGAAACTACAATAACCCAAGAAAGTGAACAAGAATAACATGCCCTTATCTAGTTTCCTGATTAAGATATTTATATCTAATTGTGGTTCAGGTTCAGGTTCTATGAAAGGGTCTAAATAAAATATTTTCCTCGGATGCATTTCCTCATAGGTTGGATCCAAATTATTAGGTCCTAGAGTCTGGAAAAACTCAAATAAGAACTTGGAATCACAAAGTAATAACCTAAATAATTGCGGATCCTCTAAGTCAATCAGATATGACTTACATAATTGACTACAGGGAGAGTGGTGGTCATTCTTAAGATAATGTGTCGACCCTAATATCCTAAAGTGATTAGGTTTAGTCTCAAAACTTAATAACCGACACATCTTAAAATCAAAAGTTCCCACAATTGGTTGAAAAGTTTTTGGTGGGAAAACAAAGTCAATCTTGGTATCATAGCCTGGGTTAACCACATCAACCAGAGGATGGGTTTCTAACAACTGAGCTTCTTTCTGGACATCATTAGGTTCGGGAAAACATGTATGAAGATAATCTTGTAAGATGGTTGAGGCACAAATGTCAAGTCCTACAGGAGGGTACTTTCTAAGAGTTAAAGCACACGGAGAATGATAATCACCCCCAAACTTAGAGTTTTCTGTGTCTCTAGAAAGACTAGTCACAACTTCCCTAATTTCTAGGTCATCATATTCCTGGAAATGGTCAATAGATTCTTCTAAGTTGGGTTCATCCTCACTCATTTCTACGAGTTTATCATCTTCTAAGACTAGTGTTTCTAAATCGCTAGATTCTAAAACAGTATTCTCAGGGTAAACTCTTTCCTCTAAACCATCATCACAATCATATAAAGGATTATCAGAGAAAGGCTCATAAACTAAGGTTTTAATCATAGTTACCTCCTCCGATTCACTGATAGGCACATCAAATAATGGATTATCCAACATACTGCAGGCTAAAGGATCATGAACTACATCGTCTAAAACTGTGGTATCTCTAATCAAATCCACATCCTTTTAAATAGGTGAATAATCATAAAAATTATTTGGATTTGAACTAGAAATAATATAATGACTATACAACTCAATTGGATTACTAGACTCCTGATCACTATGCCTACATATTTCAGATTCTTCATTACTGCTATCCTCATCATTATAGTACGAAAATGATTGAACCTTATCTAAATAAGTAGTGTATTTTATTCTAACCTCGTCCTCTAAATTAGGCAAATATTCACTATTTACATCAAGGGTAAAATTGGAAGCACTATTTTGGAAATTTAGATCTTTTAGAGAAGTTCTATTCTAGGTCTCTAACAAAAGCTTTTGGGCCGACTCACACGAATTCCTGACGTAATCTAGGAAATCAGGTAAAGAAAGTTCACTCATTGCATTATTTTCGTCCATAACTAAGTTATTCATTTCAGCGAACTTACATGTTGTCTCAGCTAACTTACGTGTCGACTCAAGTAAAGAGGAATTAGCAGAATTTTTCTCGTATGACTGATGGTTGTGAGGATAGTGATTGGGCTCACCATGGTATGAACCATAACCTTGAAGAGTTTGGCGTTCCCAACCACTATTCCCACCATGGTAATGAAACTGATGATGTCCATATTCAAATTCGGGTCGATATTCATTGTATTGGCTTCTATCATACCAGCTCGACATTCTTAATTGCAAGGGAATTCTACACAATCACAAACAAGGCCGACTCGACTCCACCAAAACAAACCTAAAGATTTCTAGAAAACAAAAAGCATGATGGCTCCACTTAGATTGTTTCTAGACCAGCTTCTATCTTTCGAAAGGGAATTCGTTGCAGTTTGAGCAAACCCCTCTGGAATCAATCCGAGTCAAAGTAAGTTGAATTGAGGCGAGGGAAGCTCAGTGGAGCTTTGATACCCAAGGCCTCACCGCTATCACAAGGCGGCGCAGTCACGCATTCAACTCACAGAAACCATCATGAACTTTGGTGTGTTCTTAAAGAGAAACCAATATTTTTCGAACGAGTTTCCTATTAAGCTCGTTACCCTATCGGTCTCGTTCTATTCCAAATTTTAAAGCTTAGGTTCGCGTTCGGTTTCGTTTTCCTAAGGCGGGCAAGAAGAGAACGGTGATGAAATCCGAACCCTTATCTTGTTTAGGCCAGGCCTTGCCCTTTACTAGGAAAATAAAGACAGTCCGGTTCGTCCTCAAACAATTATCACCTTAAGGAAGACAGTAACCCGCTTGCAGGAGATTCGCGGGTGTTTTGATTGGACTTACCTCCCGTACCAGACGGGCGATGAACCGTTGTCGTCGACTCGGGCCATGACTCCTATGCCGTGTGCGAACCCGAGGGGCCGAGACGATATAGTAATCGTCGTCCTTCCCTGCACACAGTTTATATAATATTTTTTTTTTAATTATATAACCCTTCCGTAGGGTTTTAAAAAAAATGTCCAGTGTTCAATGTCCGGGAAAAAAAAAATAATGTCCAAAAATAAAAGATTACAAATATAAAAACTTTAATTACAGTTTCTAAAAAAAAAAATTAATAAAAAAAAATATCTAAAAAAAAAATTATAATAAAAAAAAGTCTTTCGTCTTCTTTCCGTTCTTTTTTGCTTTAAGCTTTGCTCCTAGTCTTTATGAAATCGCCAAAAATCTTTGACAACTTCTTCTTCTTTTTTCTTTTCGATCCAAGCCTCTAAACCTGTATCACATAGACAAATACCCAAAGAACGTAAAAAAGAACAAAGAAAAATAAATCTAAAAAAAAAAAAAAAAAAATTCTACCTAAACACAATTCCGCGTCGGCGGCGCCAAAATGATTTAATTTTTTCTGTGTGGTTGTAGTAATGAGGTTCAAACTCTCGGACTTGTGATGGATTATAGAAAATAAATATATATATACAAATATTGACAAATTGGGCGAGAGGTACTGGGACTAATGATTCGGCCAATTTTCATAACATAGGGCTCAATGATTTATTCTCAACAATAATCGCTCAAAACATAAATTATATGGACTCTTATTTTGCCAAAGTAGATTTTCAAAACATTGATTGTAAGTCCTAAGCATGATGTATCAAAACACCTAAGCCAAGCATACATCATCAAATTAAATAACAACCAATTAATTCAAATCATATTTCAATTTTAAATTAATGCAAAAGTCTTAAAAAGAATTAATGAAATTACCCCAAGTATGAAGTTTGGCCTCCTCCGTCGTCCCAGTGTTGGGTTTTAGCTCATCATAGTAAAAAATGCTCTCAAAATAATTATTTATTGCTCAAAAAGTGGTTTACAAATGATGAAAAGGTGTAAAACAATTGAACAGAAAAATCGCAACAGAAATAGCTGTTGCAAAGGCGTTGTTCAGCTGTTACAAGAAGAACGATAAATGATAACTGCTGTTGTACGACGAACTACGACCCACGAGTGTGCGTCTTAGACTTTGTTGATAAACGACTGCTTCTGCGAGTCCGTTCTTCGTGTTCTTCATCTTCATCAATGGCAGCAGCAGCAGCAGAGAGAAATCATGGTTCTCGATTCTGCAGCGTTCCTTCTCTCCTCCCAACTCTCGACAGCCTCTCTAGTACTCCCAGGGAACATATTTATACACCTACAGCTCGTTGAATCTCCCTCAATTACTCCATATAATTCTCTTTAACTCGGCAGTAAAGAAAAATATTCTTGGGAATATTTTCTTTCCATTCTTGCTCTGGTACGCATAGATTTCCATCCTGGTCACTCTAGAAGTGCTTAAACACGACCCAAAACGTTTCTAGAGCCCTCATGCATGAGAAGAACACGCTCAAATCTTCTCCAATCCCGTGTCCAACCCGTGTTTCCCTGTTTTTCTTCCGTGAATTGTCCAGCTAATTATGGCCAAATTTGATCGAACCAAAAGCCCAAAACGTGTTCCTTAACCTATATCACATCTTCCTACCAAGTTTGAGCCATTGAATCGCACCACAACACCTTCATTTTGTCGATTGAAATTCTGCCAGTTGATGAACCAATTTTCCCGCCAAAAAGTTTATTTGAATTTGAGAAGAAGGTGCCCCTTATCCAGAGTGCTGGGGTGCGAATAGTAATTTGGGTGGAAATAGTAATTTTGGGGTGGAAATGATAATTTTTCTGGGAACCTCCGGTACATTTCTGGGACGTTTCCGGTGCATTTCTGGGGTGCCTTTCAGTGCATTTCTCCGGGGTGTAAAACATTACTTATTGAGCAACTCTTTCTACACAAGGGGTATTTCTCCAAAAACACCTAAACAAACATAAAAACACCACAATAAGCAAAAATGGGTACTAACAAAATACACAAAAGAGATGAAAATAGACACATAAATGCGTCTATCACCGACCATAGAGTCATGAAACCGTCCCTGGGTTGTCACGTGACCGCCTGACGATCACTTCATGAAAATCCAAAGTGTTTGGAAGAGTTTTGGACCTAATACGAGCAATTGTGCAAATTAGGTCAAAACTGTGAAAATTGATGGGACCGGCTTTCGTGAGCCAAAGAGCCAATCTTGGTCGGTCAAGATAGTGTGCTCATGTCCCCAAGGCGTCCGAGTCTCAGTCCTGAGAATTTTGATATTTTCTGGCGTGCAATTGAGCATCCATTCGAGAAAATATGCCAAAATTAGGGTTTCGACGAAACTGAGGAAAACACCATGAGATGATGAAAAATAATTATAAAGTAAGGAATGAGGAGGCGTGGGACCGCCATGGTCAAGGCATGGTCGGCTGGTCGTGACCACGGTCCCGTGGTGCCTTTTCCTTAATTTTATAATATTTTGATGATTTTATAAAAAATTCATGAATTTTGAGAAATTTGATGAATTTAGGGAGTTTCCATGAATTGAAGGAGTTTTCATGAGTTCATGGAAGCAAAATATTAAAATAATAAAAAACACCGGCGTGTGGGACCATGGAGGCATGGCCGGCTGGTTATGGCCCGGTCCCACGAGTTTTCATAATTTTTTAATATTTTTAGGTATTTTTGATGATTTGAGGGAATTTTTCCTAATTTGAGAGAAATATCATAAAATCAAGGAATTTGATGAATTCATGGAAAAATAGGATAAATAATAATAAAATAATAAAGCAAAGAGCGTGTGGGACCGGCTAGGGCATGGCCGGCCGGTTAGTGGCCCGGTCCCACAAGTTTTCATTATTTTATTTTATTTTATTATTATATGATGATTTGTGCAAAAATACCATGAAATCAAGGAGTTTTTTCATGAAATTACAGAAATAATAATAATAATATAATATAATAAGGAACCATGGGGTGTGGGGCCGGCTGGGACCAAGGCATGGCCGGTTGGATGGTCACACCCCACACTCCCTTCCTTAATTTTATATTGTTTGTTATGGATTTATGGAAGTACCATGAAACCGAGGAGCTTCCTCGAGACGAAGGAGATTTGATCAGATGAGAGAATTTTCATCAAATCATGGAAAATAATAAAAATGTATTAAAAATATAAAATTAGCGTGGAACTGAGCACGGCACGGTCGGTAGGTCGTGTGTTCGTGTTCCCAGCATCTTGGTCAATATTTTTAATTATTTATTATTTTCTTCCCTATTTTGCATAGGTTCATCGTTTCGTTGTATTTTGAAATACTCGTTCGTGCGGTGACTGTTAGTGTATCGTCGTTGAATACACTTTCACCATTTGAATCGGGGCTTACTTAGAGGTAGCTCAGACACCCGGTTGTTGATTATTTATTACTAATTTTGGAATTCAGTGGATAATAATTCACAAAACTGAGTAATAAGATGTTTATTATTAATTCATAGGATCAGCTGAGGATTTGACTATGAATTCAGAATAATAAAGTGAGCATTACCATTCCATGGGATCGTAGATTCGACCATAAAATCAGAGTAATTAAGTTTTATCTATTACCATTTATGAGACCAGTTGTGGATTCGATCATGAAATCGGAGTAATGAGATAATATAGTTATTGTTATTCTATGAGATCAAGTCGTGGATTCGATCATAGAATCAGAACAATTGTTTATTGCCATTCTGTGGGACCAGTCGCAGATTCGACCATGGAATAGTAGCAATTGTTATTGCCATTCCATGGGACCAGTCGTGGATTCGACCATGGAATAGGAGCAATTGTTATTGCCATTCCATGGGACCAGTCGTGGATTCGACCTTGGAAAAGGATTAATTGTTATTTCCATTCCATAGGACCAGTCGTGGGTTCGACCATGGAATAGGAGAAATAATAGATTATTCTGGGAATTCAGTAGTGAATGTCACGACAGAATTAATCTTAATTAAGAATAATTAACTTTGTGGCTCTATACTAGCAGAGCAAGCCGTCTAGGAGCATTAATTATCCCGATATGAGCTTGTCGGTAAGTCATATCCTTTATATAGTCAGGGTAAACTCGTTGTTTGTTCCTGAAGACGTTATCGCTTTATAATAGCAGAGCAAGCTGTCTAGGATCCGTCCATCTCGTGATACTATATATAAATAATCATTGAAAGTGTTCAGTATTCATGAGATATGTCGTTGTCCAGTCGTGAGACTACATATCTACATGTACTCTGAGAGAAAGTACTCTCCGTTGAGAATTCCATGAGAGACCCGTGTCTCAATACTCACGTCTGATTCCTGGATCAGAGCTTCGTATAATTATGAGTTTACGATTTTAGCCCTTGTCGAAAATCCACAATCTACAAAACCCAAAAATGGAAATTTCATTTCTGTGTAACAAGCTAAGTTTTCGATCCAACGGTTGAAATATTAGCTTGAATCTAATCAGGTTTTCATCTAACGGTGAATATTGAATGCTTTGTTACCAAGCTAGCATTGATTGCAAACCCTGATTTGAAAGACTATATAAAGGAGAACTCTAGCAACTGGGAATCTAATCCCCACACCTTACGCGTGATACTAGTTGCATAGCTAGACTCGATTCTCCTTTAACCTTTGGTTTCTTCTTCTAAAACCAGGTTAACGACTTAAAGACTTAATTGGGATTGTGAAGCCAGACCCATACTACTTTTCTTGTAGTTGTGTGATCTGATCTTGCATCTTCTATCGTTACGAGTACAATTGTAATAATTGGCTCGATATTATATCTCCGATAGGCAAGATAGAAAAGTAATCACAAACACTTCGTCTCATCGTTTGTGATTCCACAGTATCTTTTTTCGCTGCGTCGATTAGGATTATTATGAGGTGATTGATAATACTAGGTTGTTCTTCGGGAATATAAGTCCGGTTTATCAATTGGTTCTCGTTCACCTTGATTTATCAAAAGACGGAACAAAACTCGTAGGTATATTCGTGGAAGACGGATTTATCTATTACCGTAGACTTTTCTGTGTGATACAGATTTGTTTACTAAAGTCTTCGACTTTGGGTCGTAGCAACTCTTAGTTGTGGGTGAGATCAACTAAGGGAGTCAAGTAGGTAGCATCCTGCTGGGATCAGAGACGTAGGAGCATAACTATACCTTGAATCAGTGTGAGATTGATTGGGGTTCAACTATAGTCTAGACCGAAGTTAGTTTTGAGTAGAATAGTGTTTGTAGCGGCTTAATACAGTGTGTGTTCAATCTGGATTAGGTCCCAGGGTTTTTCTGCATTTGCGGTTTCCTCGTTAACAAAATTCTGGTGTCTGTGTTATTTCTTTTCCGCATTATATTTTGTTATATAATTGAAATATCACAGGTTGTGCGTTGTTCAATCAATTAGAATATCCGACCTTTTGGTTGTTGATTTCAATTGATTGACACTTAGATATTGGTCTTTGGTACCATCCAAGTTATCTCTCTAGTATTTGATGAAGACTCGCATTTTCTATTTGCTTGAGTATATATCAAATAGAGAGATTGAGATATAAACTCTTTGATATACTTTTTATCTAGATTGAGTCTGACTGTCTAGCTGATTCTCTAGAAAGTATATTAGAGTTTGTCCATACAGATTGCTAAGCGAAATATTGGGTGTGGTAGTTGTACCCCTCACTTTTCAATTGGTATCAGAGCGGGCAAACACGTTCAAGACCTTACAAGTCTGTGTTTGTAGCGATCTGAGGATGGACGATAGTATCTCTGATAAACGCGTCACTAGAAATAAAGGCTTTGTCTTGTCTAATGCTATTAAAGAGAAAGATTCTTTAATATCGAATATAGACGAACCATGTGTTCCAACAAGACAGACATGCTCCGACATGAGTATTTCTGATTACCCCTCAAAAGAGTTTATCTCTCTAAATGAACGAGAAACAGCTGAAAAGAGTGTCTTGATTCTAAATCTTGCCAGAATCCAAGCTGATATATTTAATCGTTTAAAACACCATGTCGATGTTCTGCTTGGTGTTATAAGAGATTGCAAATTCAAAGAAAATACTGAATATCATTCTTCACGTATGACTCTTGAGGCTAGCCTCAAAAAGGATGTTTTGGAAATTGAACATCGCTTGAGTAAACTCTCTATTCAAGGATGCTCTAAGCAGTCTAATATACCTAGCACTTCTGTTACGCCTGAAAACTTTCCAGCTCCAGAAGTAAAATTGGAATCCCTTCCTGTTAAAAAGAATGTGTCTGAATTTCCCATTGATCAAGGATGTTCCACATCACATGGAAGGAAGAAATCTCCTAACGAGGTTGTTAAGACTACCTTGTCTAATCACACTTGTGATCATAAAGTATGCCTCTTTTGCGATGCAAAAAGCTCTACTAAACAAAAGATAAACTCTAGGTTGAATAAAACCTCCTTGGTTCAACTTCAACACACCTTAGACTTAATTCTCGAAGGTGTAACTGACATTCGTATTTCTAAACCAGTTGGTTTTCGTACTTACCCTGTGTATGTTACCAGGAAGGTCAGTTCAACGAGTTCCTCAAATGCTCTAAAAAAGAATAGGAGTCTTTAGAAGAATCGTCCAAGGAAATATCATGTCGTTTCCTCTAGAAATAACATTTCCCTTAATGTGAACAAAATTCCAGAAGAAAGAAGAAAAAATGATGAGAAATAACCTGATGGAGATGATTGAAGGATATAAAGAAATTGTCGACAGGTTGTCATCCTCCTCAAGTCAAAATTCTTCTGGTAAGAACTCTAACTATGTCTCGTATTTTGACGACAGTAAGTTTTATGATAATTTCTCACATAAAAAAGGATTTCTTTCTAGATTCAGAACGATCATAAACACAGTTCTTTTAACGAGCTCAGAGCTCATACTTGTGCTAATTAATCACAAGGGTTAAGAACTTGCTCTTAAAAATCCTGCTGAGCAAGTTGTGTAAAAACCAGGTATACTATGGCAATTTGATGTTCTGCTTATTTGAGCTATCCTCTTATCGTTTATAGCTAAACTAGTGTTTGCAGACAATATTTCCTAAAAAGTATTGTGTTGTCTAGTATCTTTCTCTCTTTTTGAAATTCTTTTGCAACTTTGTGGTCTGCTACACTTGTGCTCTAAATTACTCCTATGGTAAGGAATTTATTGAGCCATTTATGAATTCTCATGTAGCAAAAGTTCTTTTGTTGTTTTATTCTTTATGGGCCAAGTTGTATTCGTATGTGTACACGGGTTACCATCACGAGTCAACCGTTTGCAAACCCTAAAGGTCTTCTTCCCTAAGAAACCGTATAAATACCAAACTTCTGAGTCACGTTTGCGTACTCTAGGTTATTCTGGTTCATCAAGAATGTCGTCCTCTTCAAAATCGTGTGGTTTTGCTAAAGGCTTTTTTGATAAAGGTATTGGTTTTGAATCCGAATGGAGGAAGAAAAGGACCCTTGTAGATTAAAATCATCCCAATGACTCGTGTTACTATGTATATACTCATGAGAATGTTGATAAGGATGATATGATTTCTGCTGAAGTGGTCCATGACTTTCTTAAGTATTTTGAGGAAGCTAAACTGCATCTCTTTAATACTCTGAAAAGTCTTGATGTGTTAAAAACTGAGTTGAAAAATGTTTCATCTGACCTTGGTCTCATAAAATCTCACATCAATGATCTTCACAAAGAGAATCTCTTCTCTAAAGATGCAATGGATGCTGCTAATCACAAGCTCAAAGACGCCAAAACTCGTGAGGATCCTGAACCATCTATTTGACCTTAGTTCGTGTTCGGCCATGGCACTGGAGTCTGCTTTTGTTCCCTAGCTTGTTGATTTCTTTATTTTCCTAGTAAATCTTCTATTTTCTTGTTTTTTATTAGAAGAATAACTAGAGTTTGGAATAACCATCATTGTGATTACACATAGCTATGTCAAACGTGTTCATCTTCATGTTTTTAGATTTATTGATTTAAATTCTAAATTTGTTTGGAAGATGATTTTCGCAGTATTAATCTTTATGGTTTTATATATTGCAATATTTTTATGGGATATGTCTGTTTGCGTCCGTGAACTATGACTATCCCATACCTTGTCAAAAGTAAAGTCTTTCGTATGTCGATATGCATGTATTGATAAAACAATGAATAGACTTTTGACAAATACAAAAGTTAAGCCTATTATGTCAATTATTGATGGAAGATAGGTTAAAATCTTTTGTTTTCAAGGATTATGTCTATTGAATGTCGTTATGCGAATAGTCATGGAAAATAGAATGAATCCTTGTGTATTCCGCAGTAATTGATCTTCCCTGATCCATATTTTATGTATTACTGTGAGGCTCCGTAAAGTGTCTTATGTTGAGCATTGAACGACCAAGTTGACTATTCTTATGATTAACTATGTTGTTGTTCCGTGAGGTACTTTATGTCGAGCATTTTCAACTAAATTAATCATCTTGTTTGGTTATTTAGTTGTTGCTCCGTAAGTTTTCTTATGTCGAGCACAAATAATTAAATTGATTTATTTTGTGATTAGTTTGATTGTGTATTTCTATTAGATTAATTATGGGTTCTCTTGTGATTAATCTGATTGTATATTTTGAGTCTCCATAAGTTCACTTGTGTTGAGCATTTGTCGATTAAATTAATCATGGGTTCTCTTGTGGTTAGTTTAATTGAATATTTTGGATTCAAATTCATACTTGTATGTGATTTGTTATGTCCAAAGAAATCCTTCTTTTCCTTCGAAATTAAGATCGCTCTTGTTGTTCTCTCGGGAATGACATTTTATGGGGGAGAGTTCTTTTGAACTTGTGCTTAATTTCCAAATCTTTGTGGGGAGTGCGGTTGTGGAATATTATAGGGGTTATCTTGTATCTTTACAAACTCCTTGATGAATGCATTTAGCTTCGGCTTTATGATTGCATCTAAATAAGATGATATACTTTTGCTTTCTTTTGGTCAAGAAATGTCTCTTTTGGAAATTTCATTAGGATCCCGTTCTTGTACCTTTGCCAATTTTATTGACAAAAAGGGGGAGAATTAATATGTAGTTCACACTAGAAATACATATGGTTTTCGGATCATTATGTAAGGGGGAGTGGTTTCCATGTGAGATGGAGTATTGACTAAGGGGGAGTGATACATATCACCATAGTATTGTTGTTGAAGTTGTGATACAATTGGACTTTGACGTTGTGTAATGATACTATGACACTGTATAAAAATTATTGAGGACTATTGTTTTATTGTTGTTATAGCTACGGATTTTCAACAACGATGATACTAAACTTACAACCTTTGGGATCATTGGAGTACTTGGAAGTGACGAAGATTTCGAGTAATGTTGAAGATTAGGCATGTGGAATAGGAGCTACAAAAGTTAATTTATTTATTTTTTGTATTCCATATGTATTAATAGTTTTGTCACTAAAATTGACAAAAGGGGAAATTGTTAGAGCATTGCTCGGTCGAACTCGCATGCGTTGCTATCTCAAGCATGTTTGTCAATGTTAGTGATCAAAACTATAAGTCTTGATTTCTAGCCTATATAGCTAAAGGTCTCGGACTAGGATAGAAAGTGTAGTTGGGCTCAAGACTCCATGGCAATCATCATATAAGACGAAGGACTACTCAAGGAACTGGTGGATCTTCATCGACTAAAAGGTACGTGGAGACTTGAACTTATCTGTCACTCAAAAGTCTATCTACTCTATCTCCTCTTCTTGAGACAAAAGTCGTTTTGATATATAGACTTTCATTATACACATTTGTTATTTTGAGCCGAGTGTAACTCGCCTATCTATTTCTCGAAATATGTGTTGGTAAGCTTTCTCTTTAGCCAAATTCATCTTTACCTAGTGACGAATGTCATGTTATGTTTCAATCACTTTGGAAATTGCTCTGACGACAAATGGTCTGTGAATAACGGCTATATAACGTCCTCTGAGAATGTTTCAATGATTGAAATGAGAGTTTAGATTACATAACCATTGGTAGGATATAAGCATTGTTGTGGAAACACATATATGTATAAGTCCTTATTCCTTTAACCAAAGTTTGTGAACTTTGTTGATCAAGAGAAACGGAGTGTGGCGTGAGCCAAGTCCGCAAATTGGCGGAAGTTCTCGACCCGAGAATTTCTGCTGGAGTTTTTGAACTTCTTCTGTGAGCTTAAGTCCGCGAACCCAGTCCGCGAACTTGAGCAGGTTATATCTAAAATCGGTTGTTCTTGAACTCATGTTTATATAAACTAAGGAATGCTTTTGCAAACCGTGGCTATAAAGTTCATGAACCGATTCGAGTGAACCAAACGGTTTTTGCTTCGATTGTGTCTTGTGTAGTTACATAATATCTAAGAAATTGAAAGACTCTCTAACTAGTTCATTTGAATCATTTGAACTAGTTATGGTGAAGAAGAATATGGTGGATATGAAAGTAATCAATCATATGGCTAACCATTTGGTTAACTATTGTTGAACCAACAAATGTTAATGTTTGGGAACGGATACATATACCCAAAATTGGATACTTTCATTTGTGTGTAATAAACTAAGTTTTTGATCCAACGGTTGAGAAATATTAGCTTGAATCTAATCAGGTTTTCATCTAACGGTGAATATTGAATGCTTTGTTACCAAGCTAACATTGATTGCAAACCCTGATTTGAAAGACTATATAAAGGAGAACTCTAGCAACTGGGAAACCTAATCCCCACACCTTACGTGTGATACTAGTTGCATAGCTAGAGTCGATTATCCTTTAACCTTTGGTTTCTTCTTTTAAAACCAGGTTAACGACTTAAAGACTTCATTGGGATTGTGAAGCCAGATCGATACTACTTTTCTTGTAGTTGTGTGATCTGATCATGCATCTTCTATCGTTACGAGTGCAATTGTAATAATTGGCTCGAGATTTATATCTCCAATAGGCAAGATAGAAAAGTAATCACAAACACTTCATCTCATCGTTTGTGATTCCACAATATTTTTTTTCGCTGCGTCGATTAGGATTATTGTGAGGTGATTGATAATACTAGGCTGTTCTTCGGGAATATAAGTCTGGTTTATCAATTGGTTCCTGTTCACCTTGATTTATCAAAAGACGGAACAAAACTCGTAGGTATATTCGTGGGAGACGGATTTATCTATTACCGTAGACTTTTTTGTGTGATACAGATTTGTTTATTAAAGTCTTCGACTTTGGGTCGTAGCAACTCTTAGTTGTGGGTGAGATCAGCTAAGGGAATCAAGTACGTAGCATCCTGCTGGGATCAGAGACGTAAGAGCATAATCGTACCTTGGATCAGTGTGAGATTGATTGGGGTTCAACTAGAGTCCAGACCGAAGTTGGTTTGGAGTAGGCTAGTGTCTGTAGCGGCTTAATACAGTGTGTGTTCAATCTGGACTAGGTCCCGGGGTTTTTCTGCATTTGCGGTTTCTCGTTAACAAAATTCTGGTGTGTGTGTTATTTCTTTTCCGTATTATATTTTGTTATATAATTGAAATATCACAGGTTGTGCGCTGTTCAATCAATTAGAATATCCGACCTTTTGGTTGTTGATTTAAATTGATTGAAACTTGGATATTGGTCTTTGGTACCATCCAAGTTATCTCTCTAGTATTTGATAAAGACTCGCAGATTTGTATTTGCTTGAGTATATATCAAATTGAGAGATTGAGATATAAAATCTTTGATATACTTTTATCTAGATTGAGTCTGACTCTCTAGTTGATTCTCTAGAAAGTATATTGGAGTTTGTCCATACAGATTGCTAAGCGAAATATTGGGTGTAATTGTTATACCCCCACTTTTTCAGTTGTAACTCAAACAACCATACCAACCGTAAATCATCCTGTGTCTTAAGAATTTATCAAATAATGATTTACTGTTTAATATTAAGTTGATATACAAACCGTAGCTTGGTTACGGTTGGTCTCCATTCATTACTTACCAACCGTAATCTGTTACGGTTGATATATGTTGTCATCTTTCAAACCGTAAATCAGGATGTTCACCAAAATTTTTTGTTGGTTGTTTTCTATATTGTTTGTTCTACCCTTAGTAAATCAATCAATTATAATTCTTGTGTAGGAATTCTGATAGGGTGAAGAATAAGAGAGGAAATAACTTAACCCCGATTGATCATATGTCCACCCCTCGCGGTGACAAGCATTTAGGGGTAGATAATAGAGGTATCCACAAGAATGAGAAGAGGAAGAATAAATTTGAAATTAGGTTGATAGAACCATATGTAGCTCAATCTGGAGTTGATTTAAAAGTAGTGGAACCTAATGATCAAGAAGAGGTCGGAGTCGAAACTAACCGTGAAGGCAACGAAAATGAAATTGTAGAGGAAGAATCTAATGATGATGAAGATGAAGAAGAATCTAAAGAATCCGATGATGATGAAGAGGAGGAAGAGGAACCAAATGATGAAGAGTAGGAAGAGGAAGAAAATGATGAAGAGAAGGAAGAGGAAAAAAATGATGAAGAGGGAGAAAATGCCAAGGGAAAAGAGGTTGTTGTAGCTGCACCTCCAGTGAAAAAAAAGAAGCCGAGAAAGGATCCTGCACCGAAAGGGATGAATATTCCTAAAGGCAAAGAGTTGTTGTTGCCACCGAAGAAGAATATAAGACCTTGGGGCGAGGCCCCAGATAAGTCTTCAATCTTATTTGGTTATACCGGTTCCTGGGCCGCAAAAGTATGTGAGACTAGGGTATGATTTTTCCTACTTTTCTTAAAACATTGAATTTATAACTTATTTTGATTTATTTTGTTTGTTTATTTCAGTTCACCAAAATATGTTTCTATTTTTGTATATTTGTTTTTTTAGGACCATGCAAGGGCGAACAAATTGCTCAAGCGTCAAATGGCTAAAACATTGGCTATTAAGTGAAGAATGTTCTTCTGTTCGCAATCTAGTGGTTAGTACAGGATTAGCGCCTGGAATTCTGCATTCCCAATCGGAGTATGATAGTGTTGTGGTCTCTACATTCAGGGAACGATATTGGCTTGAAACCGATACGTTTCATCTCCCATTTGGAGAGATGACAATAACACCGGACGATGTGAAGCAAATTCTTGACCTAGAAGTTAAAGGAAAGTCTGTGGCTGAAGGTTTCAACAACAACATGTCTTGGACTGACCTTTACATCCTTTTTCAAGAAACACTTGGGTGGGAGAAAGACAAAACCGAGATGGAGTTTCGGTTGGTTGCTAGTTATGACCCAAGTGAACCACATAAGCAACCTATCATCATAAAACTATTGTTGAAGAATCTGAAGACAAAGTTTGGAGGAACGCTCGTAAAGGAAATGGCAGGTGAGATGATGGATAAAACAAGAGTTAGGCGTATAGCCACATCGTATTTGGTGTATTCTCTTGGGACCGTATTCTTGCCCGATAACTCGGGAAATAGGGTGAATATTCATTATCTACAATTGTTGAAGAATTTGGACAACATCAAAAATTATTCGTGGGCCACTGCCACCCTTGCATATTTACCTGACAGCCTAAGAAATGCCTCGAGGGTTGGAGCTACTGAAATTGCTGGGAATGTCGCGCTTCTAATGGTAAGTTTGGTTACATAATTATTATATAATAGTTTGTTATATTTTTTTTATCTTTAGTCATGTGCCAATAGTTTAAAATAATTTTTTTTTTTGCCATGGGTGTATGACCACTTTCCGAGCCTGAGACCTAGTATTGAATGGGAAGAAGATGATTATGGCCCTACAGGAAAGAAGTTCAAGTTCATTGGTAGACAACAAAGGAACAAATAGGAGAAGCTCATTCGAGTGAGGCAGCAAATAGATGCTTTCACTGTTGAAGATGTTACCTTTGACCCTTATTTGAGGATTCAAAAATGGATTTGATGCTCGTCATTTCACAGAGACCGCAGGCTACAACCGACCATTGTATCATCCCACAGGTTAAGTTATAACCAATCCTCGTCGAACTATACGCCAAATTGGTCATATTCAAGAAAGGGTTATCAAGGAAAACTTCAAATTATCCAAGGAAGGATCTGAGACAAAAGGCCCCACCATTGTACTCAACTACCACCCAACTCCGACGGTTAATGCTTGGAACAACCGTCATCAAGAGAGATACCAACTCGCAGCGGGAGAGGCAAGGGCTTGTAACAACACGAAAGAAGCTTATGATGATTACATGGTTTGGTATTATCATTTTGGTCATCCACATGTGATCAATAATGATCCGTAGGCCCAGCCATGTGGAATTGAAAATTCTTCAGAGTTACAGTTCATGTCGTGATTGTAGTTACCAACCGTAACTATGCTTTTCCAACAAAAATAAATAAATATTTGCACTGACATGTCCTTGTTTGATTTGAAAATATAGCCTTTGAAACCTTCAACAACTTCATTTTCATAAATATATTTGTTACATAATACAAAAAAAGAATTGTTATATATATATTCTTATCCTCCTTACTAGAAGTTACACCTCCACGTGAATCATCTCCTACCTTAAACTAGATTATGGCTCAAAACCCTGATTTTACTTTGGAAGAAGATTTATGTATTTGCCGCAACTATGTTCTATGTTATCCAAAAAGAGGAGAAGAACGACGTCGAGGTGGTTTTATGAGTCCAAGTTATTTGAGAACTCTTTTTGAAAAATTTTGTTCCGAAATAGGTAAGCCTTATAACCACGATGGAATTATGTTGTATGTTCGATATGGAACTATTCGGGATAACGTTCAAGAATTTATGGCATTAGTTCGTATTATGGGTCAAATACGATTAAGGGGTGAAACTGACGCTGAAGTTTTAGAGACCTCTATTCAAGAATGGAGACGATGGAAAATGTCAAATTTTCAATACTTGCCTCATTTCAACATCCTTAAAGACTTCTATCGCACTCGTAGACCTGGATATTAGTATCCTTTTAAGTCGCATGAATGAATGAGTTGTAATGTCATTTATATTTGTAATGCTTATAATGTTGGTTTAGTAATGAAAATGGTTTAATAGTTTTAAATGACTTATATCTGCTTGGTCCTAGTTGTCAGTGTTAGTTACGGTTGGTAACTACATTATCGTAACCAACAGTAAATGACAATGGCAGTTAAAATATGTTTCTGAAGGTATTTACGGTTCGTAATGGAATTCTTGTTAGCAACCGTAAATAACTCTGAAACCTTGAATTCTACTCAAATTAGCTCAACCTACTTGGATTTTTTGTTAAGAACAATATAAATTGAAAAAAATACTTCATGCATAACATGAATCAAACAGGTATAATATTGTCACTTTTAATATCATCACATTTAGTCAAAATACCAAAATATAAAATGTATTTCACCACCCTTCAAAACATTTACGCATCTGAATCATCGGTCATAACTATGAATTGGGATGGCCTCGACAACAATATGGCCTTCCATAATTCAATCATTTCCTCCAATCGATTGAACCAAGACTTGGGGAGTTCACCGTCACAATCAAATTCCATCCTCAATGAAGGTAATGGGCTTCCTTCTTGCAATAGGAGGCCGATGTAATGATTTCCTTGCACGTGCCCAATGACAACTGTTTTTGTTGTTGACAAATCTTTGTCAAACGGTATTCTTGTTGGTGCAAATGTATAGCTCATGTCTCTGGAGATTAAATGAATGACGCAATTGAATGCGTTGGCGAGTAGTTGGCCACATATAGGCATGCACATCCAATATTCGCTTGTCAAACATATATTGTCGATTAACCGCCTTTCCCATTCCGCGAAGCTCTCTTTTAACACCTCATCAGTTTCGTCTCTTACAACTCTCATTATTGGCTTATAGAAGTCGCGGTGACCACGTAATTCTATTAAGCATTTTTGCCTTATGTGAGTAACTTGGTCACAACCCCACTCTTTTGCGTCTTCAAAGGGTCCAAGTTGATCCATGAAGATGTGGTAACCACAATTCCCATCACCATGAACATCATCTGTGGCCTTGATATAATCATGAATATAGTCGGGGGAAAAAAGAAGGTAACTTTCATAGAGAATGTAATAGTTCCGGATATATCGACCATTCCCACCTCTAGGTGGTGGTTTAGGCACTCCTTTTATACGAAGCGTCACCTTCTCCTTCTCACCACTTGATGGAATGTTTTCAACCATCGGACGCTTTCCATTGTTCCTTGCTAATTGTTTAAGACCAACTTTACCAACAATTTTTTTTATTGAACTATCTTGTGAGGAAACCTCGGAACCTACATAGGAACCTTTACCTTTAATTCCATCATCTTTTTTTCCACTTTTTTTGCAACCATTTCCTTTAGCAACAACTTTTCTTCTTTGTTGTTCTTTGGAGAGAAATACCAGACCTTTTCCTTTAACATCAATTTTGCTTGTTGCACTTTCTTGAGTAGGAAGCTCGATACATTTCGACGGCTTGGTTCTCCTTTATCCGCTTGACCTCTTTTTCGTTTGTTTCTACCTTGAACATCCTCTTCCATCTCATCTCCGCTTCATATTCCTTTCTCACCCTTTCATATCCCGAAGGATCTCTTTTCTTTGATTCTTCCGCCAATTCCCTTGCTTTTTTATTTCTTACGTACCTCTTTTTTTCGTAGGAGGCCTCCACTCTTCCCCTTTGGTGGTTCCTTGATATCATACCTAAATTGTGGATATACAAAATCTCTCAAGTTAATCAACCATATTTTCCTTTTGCCCCAGCTTAGTGTAGCATATTTCTCGGCTAGAGCTTTTCCAATCTTCGTATCGGCAACGTTCCTCCAAAATCTTGATCAACTATTGTTTCATGGAATGATATTTGTTGCCAAAATAGATCAACATCTTGAATTGGGATCACTTTGTCATGGTATGTGGCTATAACATGCCGACATGGGATTCCCAAACTTGTCATGTTGGAAAAACACATTCTTCTTCATAATCCCCCAATTCAATGTTGTACTTCATATATTATCTTATCGATTGCGCAATGCGAAACTTTAAATGTAATTCCCCTTAGCCATGAATTGTCTAACTATTTGGTGTGTTTGTTACTTCGGCTTTTTTCAAAAAACGCCGTAACTCTGTCGTGATCACGGCGGAAATACGCATCCATGGCTTCGAATACCGTGAATAACCCACCATTAGAACTATGAAGTTTCTTCTTCAACCGGTTGTGAGATGACTCCGCCGTACTTGTAGCTTGGTTGTCAAAGTGCTTATATTTGTTAGTGAACGCCGCTACAAGCTTCTCTTTGTACGGATCCAACCAATTATCCAATAAATACTTCACAACACTTGGATAACTTCTTTTCCAACGAGCCACTAACATACGAGCTCTATCCTCATATTCATCCACGGTGATAGAATGTGTCAAGGCCCCCCACTCTGATTTGAAACTATCCCAATTTAGTTCAGCCAACTTGTCATCCTTATTAAATTTCTCTTTGGCATCCTCTTGTTGATGTAACGGTAGTTTCTTTATTCTATCCATTTCGCTTTTTTTTGGTTTGACGGACAATGCGCATGCACTTAGTTTCAATACCATTTCACAAGTGGAACGTGCAAAGAAGGTTATGAGCTTCCGGGAAAACCCACTTTATTGCATTCAACAAAGCTTATTCCTTGTCGGTAATAATCACCTTTGGAGTATATCCCTTTACGTATAATAACTTCACTTGTTTTAGTGCCCACACATAGCTCTCTTCGAGCTCATTTTTCAAGAAGCAAAAACCAACACTAAAAGGATCATTGGTAGAAGTTTGCCAGACAATATTCAACAACGACATCTCAAACTTGTTGGTTTTGTATGTGCAATCCATTAGAAGCACTTGATAAGAGCACTGTGCCAACTTTACAAACTCAGAATGAGCCTATAAAAGATGTTTTATTTGTCCTTTCTCATCTTCATCGTGGAAAACCGAGTAATTTTGCGTCTCCCATAAATGCCTTAATTGTTGCATTTCGTTCCTTTGTTCCCATTTCTTATTCCTCAATTTTGTTCGTGCGTTGTAGATGTTAGCCAAAGTAGAAGCATTTTGTGGGTTTCTTTGCTTTAAGTGAGCGAGGATATCAATGGGCTTCATACAATTTTGGGTCATTGACTCTACGATCTTCTCTTATTCTTAAGTAAGGCGTCCAACATAAGGGTGTGTTAGAAAACTCTCCGGTATAGGGTGGTTATGACTACCGCATACAACTCTCTCCAAAAACCACCTTTTTGTCGCGTTCCTTCTAAATCGAAGCTTGAAGGGGCATCGGGTCTTCTTAGTGAAAGTAGTATTCCTCCTCTTTGTCTTTGCTTCATGCACGATACCTTTTTTTTCGTGACTTTTATGTTGTCCACTACACTCGCAAATCATTTGAAAGGTGTTGTCATTAGTGAAATCATTACAAACTATGATATACACATAACAACTTGCCTCGTTCTCTAGCCCACTGCTTTGCATCATCTTTTTCCTCCCATGTCTCCTCGGTTAAATAGTGAAAGCTAGAATCTTCAGTGAGAAGTTCATTTGCTAGAGGTTGTTCATCCATTAGGGGAGGTACATCCACAACCTGGACAAAAATATACTCACATTAGTGTAAACGAGGCAACAAAACGAAAACATATATGGAGGTATGGTTGGTAATGAAAGAGGATAAACAAATGTAACAGTGTTGCGGTTGGTTACTATAATCTTATATGAACCGTAACAAACCTACGGTTGGTAATGGTCATCTACTAACAAAACGTAAATACATCAAAAGTAATTTGAAAACATACAGAGTGATTGAAAACATACATTACGGTTGGAAAAAAAATTCTATAATAAACAGTAATTGAAGTTACGGTTCGTCTCAATTTACAGATTACCAACCGTAAATAGTGCAGTAAATACTTCCATGCACATGATGAGTTACGGTTTATAACTACTAAAAGACATAATCAAGCGTAATTTAGTTACGGTTATTTTCAAGGATTTCGTTACCAATCGTAACTGGTTTTACGATTGGATTTTCCCCAAATTTAACCAGTTACTGTTGGTATTCGATAATTTACGAACCGTGACAAGGAGTTACGGTTGGTCACGAGCAAAATTCCAACCGTAAGTTCTTCTGAAAATTTAAAAGTTTTGATTTTTTTTACGCACTTTAGATAATTTTGAGCGACAAAAAGCTAATGGGAACTAATTTAGAAGTATACCTGGTCAATTTCAGGCTCTGGTTCTTCACTTTCTTGCTTAATTTCTTCAATTGATTGAGATTGACCTTCACTTTGGGTTAAAACATCTCTACCATCTAAAAAATACTCCATATTCGTATCTCCATCAAGTGGTATGTAGTATTTGTTTTCTCTATCATATAGAGACTCACCTATCTCAAATCTGTCACTGAAATCACTCATTTTGGTTGAGTGAATCAAAACCTAGGGTTTCACAAATATCACAAAAGTTTTTCTTTTCTTCTCCTCTAAACTTTTGTTTTTTTAACTCTAAAAATCTGATTTTGTTTTGATTTAGAGTTAATATAAGTGAAAATTAATCATTAACACTAAACTAGATTATCAACACTAAACTATGTAAGGGTTAATTAGTCATTTTCAGTTTGTTTTGGATAAGGGGCACTTGAAATTACCAAGTAATGACCCTTTTTTTCCTATTAGTTTCAGTCCCTCTAATAATTCCTTCAGCCCCTGTAACAGGTTTCAAACAAAAAGCTGGGATATATATGAGAAACTGAGGTTGGTATCATATATAAATGGTGTATTTAGGGCCACCAAATTCTAAACTTTTGAGACGGTAACCATAATACGAGATAAAGTGAGCTGCAACTAATTTACGTCCTAAAATATACCATCATTCATTTCACTTAACACATCTTTTGAAAAACCTCCTCCCTTCTTAAGCCATAAAACGTGCCTATCATTTTCCTTACTCTTGATGAAGAAATTGGTTTCTCTGGAAACAACTTGACGAAGAAAAAGAGTTGAGAATATTTCCAATCTTCATGCTGGCTGGTGCATTTGATGTGAAACCGTAATTAAAGTTCCTTGCATTAAAACACTTAGCGGATACTATTAGGAATAGTAGGATTGTCAAAGTCAAGTCAATTGACTTTGACTATAGAAGTCAATGGTCTTTGTATTTTGTCATCTCAGACACATTTAATATGTTTGATTTCTATTATATTTTCTTTATCTGTTTTTCCTACACATTAACTCTATAATAACAAGTTTCTTCTTCTTCATCATCTTTACTTTGAATATCTTGTTTCTACAATACTATGAGAACACATCAATTATCATGGTATCAGATATAGTAACGATCCTTCATTCTTCAATCAACAAAGCTTAACAACTTTACACAATAATTTTCAGCTTTTTGGGAAATAAAGATTCAATAACTTTTCCCAACTCAGATTTTTAGGGTTCATCTTTTGAAATTTTATGGTAACAACCAGAAAGGGTTCTTATCAAATAAATCGAAATTAAAACAACAACAACAACAAAAATCGTAACACCAACATCAACAACAACATTGTTCATCAAATTATAACTCAAGAAACTACAACAATGTCGACTTCCGCTGGATCTCGTACTTCTTGTTCTCTTCCCTTTACAAATGTCACAAATTTTGTTTCAATGAAATTAGATGGATCAAATTATTTGTTATGGCGTGATCAATTTGAGGGTGTTTTGATTTTTACTGATCTATTTGGTTATGTTAATGGTGAGTTAGTAGAACCACCACAGAAAGCAATTATTGACGGGGTTGAAATTGTAAACCCGGAATGGATTTCTTGGAGGAAATTAGATAGATCTGTTTCAACCTGTTTAAAAGCAACCTTTACTGCCACAATTAATGGTGATGTTCTTGGTTTATCTACATTAAGACAAATTTGGGAGTTTCTTGAAAGTAGTTTTAAAACACAATTTCTAACTAGGGAAAATATGCAAAGAACTCAACTACATGGAATTAGAAAGGGTAATCAACCTATTGTTGTATATATTCAGAAGATACAAATTATTGTTGATTCCTTAGCAGCCATTGGTGAAAAAGTGAGTGATGCAGATTTGATGATGTTTGTTATGAATGGGCGAAGTAGTGAGTATGATATTTTTATCATTTATTCTCAAAATAGGGAAACCCCTTATACTTTTGGTGAGTTAAAGGAAAAATTACTATCTCATGAGCAGTTCTGGGTTGAAGACAACATCAAAATTCTAATGTCTATGATGAACAAAATAATACTGCTTTGTATGCCAGGGGAAATTCAAATGGGTATAATAATAACAGAAGAGATACTGATAGAAATGCTGGAAATTTTACAAACAATCAATACCAGTCTGGTTCTAGTTCTCAAACCTTTACTGGTTCACACTCAAATTCTACTGGAAGACCTTGTACAGAGTATTAAAAAATGTATTGTCAAATATGCAAGAAAAAGGGTCGTGTGGCTACTAGGTGTTTCTTCAGATATCATCCACCATCTACTGGTTCTTCAACTAATACTTCTCAAGCAAATTATGCTAATTCTGATAATGGCGTAAGTTTTCCAAATGGAGCAAATAATAATTCTAGTTCTACTCAGCAAGCTTTTACAAGCATGAATGTTGCCAATGCTGGTATTAATGATGATCCATCTTCATCAAACACTGTTTGGATTACTGATAGTGGTGCTTCTCAACATATGACTGGTACTTCTATATACAAAGGAAAGGACAATGTTATGATTGGAAATGGTAAGCAACTTACTATTTCTCTTACTGGTAATTCTGTTCTTCATACTTCAAGAACTAGCTTTAGATTAGATGATGTTTTGCATGTGCCTGATATTAGACATAATCTTTTATCAGTAGCTAAGTTTACAAAGGATAATGCCTGCTAAATTACATTTGATCCTTTTGGGTATGGGATAAGGAGTTCAAAAGATCATATTCTACTAGCTAAAGAAAAAATGGTTAACAATTTATATCCCATTACCTCTACTATGATGCAATTTGCTTTCTCATCTCTTGTGGCTTCTCCTGATATTTGACATTGTAGATTAGGGCATCCATCTTTCAAAATTGTTCAACATCTTCATACTAATAAGAATACTATTCTAAAATCATCAAATTCTTCTTCATTATGTCATCCTTGTCAACTAGCAAAAACTAAAAGGTTACCTTTTCAGTTATTTTTAACTTCTCATGTTTCTTCTCCACTTGCATTAAACCATTGTGATGAGTGGGGTCCTGCTCCTGTCACCTCATTGGCAGGACATGGATACTATATACTTTTTGTTGAGGATTTTAGTAGGTTCCATTGGATTTATCCAATGCAACTTAAAACTGATGCATTACAATGTTTTCAGCATTTTAAAAACTTAACTGAGAATCTTTTTAAAACAAAAATTGTAGCATTTCAAACTTATGGTGCTAGTGAACTTGTTAAAGGTCTTTTTAAAGCTTTCTTGGAATCTTCTGGGATTCAGATTAGAATTTCTTGTCCTAAAACTCTAGAGCAAAATGGTATTCCGAAAGAAAACATAGGCATATCACTGAAATAGGTAATACTCTGCTTTTTAATGTTTTTTGTCCAATTTTTTTTGGTATGATGCATTTTTAGCTGCCACTTATCTTATAAATAGAACTCCAACTCTTGTTCTTAATAATCAATCACCTTATCAATTTTTGTATAATGCTTCTCCAGATTATTCTTCTTTGAGAGTTTTTGGTTGCCTTTGTTACTCTTTCTTATTACACTCTAGAGCTGACAAATTATCTCCAAAGTCAGTAAAATGTGTTTTTATTAGATATAGTACTTTATATAAAGGGTATAAGTGCTATGATCCTCTTTCTAAAAGAACTTACATTTCTAGACATGTTATTTTCTCTGAAAGTGAATTTTATTTCCATTCTGCATCCTCTTCTTTTATATCTGAAAATCCTGATTTTTTTTGTTATATCTGAACTTCCTGCTTCATCTACCACTGTTCCTTCTTTCACTATTGTTACAAGGTCTAAAACTGGTATTTCAAAAGAAAAATATTTTCATGATCATGTTTTACATCACTCTGTTAAGCAAGCTCTCTCTACTGCTTTTACATCTTTACTAAATACTTCTTTTGTGCCAAAAAGATTTAAACTTGTTATGCAAGATCCAAGTCGGAAAGTTTCTATAACAGATGAGAATGATGCAGTACAGAAAAATGGTACATGGGATTTAGTTGACCCAGAGCCTCATATGAATATATTAGGTTGTAAGTGGGTGTACAGAGTAAAATTGAATTCAGATGGTACAATCGATAAATTGAAGTCAAGGTTAGTTGCTCAGGGTTACAACCAACAAGATGGAATAGACTATGGTGATACTTTTAGTCATGTAGTTAAGTCAACTATTATTAGGGTTGTGTTATGTATTGCTGTCACTAAGGATTGGCCAGTGAGACAATTAGATGTATCAAATGCATTCTTGCATGGTGATTTAACTGAAAATGTATACATGAAGCAGCCACCAGGGTTTGTCAGTGAAGAGTTTCCTCACAAGGTATGTCATTTAAAGAAAAGTTTGTATGGATTAAAACAAGCACCAAGGGATTGGTTTCAGAAGTTTAGCTCAGCTTTAGTTTCTTATGGATTTCTCAGAACAGTTTCATATTTTTCTATGTTTGTCTATCATAAAGGTTCAGATATGATGATTATTTTACTTTATATTGATGATATCATGTTAAAGGGTTCTTCAACTATTTTGCTTGATCATTTGGTTCAGTACTTGAGTTCAGTTTTTGCAATGAAACAATTAGGATATTGTTGATGGTGGTTTTTATCTCAGGGTTAAATTTGTAAAACCTTGCATCTGATGTGACGTCACTCTGCGAGGAAACGAAGCCATGAGTGTCAATCTCTCCACTGGCACATTTATTGAGCCGTTCAATATATTGACATGAAATTTATCCAGACTGGTGCATGTAGCAACAACCCCAGATGCTCTGTAAATTTCGGCGCCTTGCCTATATTACTTATTAATATAAGACTCACTGAGTAGTTTTCCTGTGTTATGTTCCCCGGAAGAATCCTTAATATCGGTATGGCATGACGGATTTGTGTTCACTCGCAGTAGAGTAGCACGGATTTCCAAGTACCAAGGTTAAGGCCCTTGCACGAAATACTCAGTCAAAAAGCAAAGAATAACGGAGCCGCGGAGTAGGAGCAGCAATGAGAGGGAGCGTGGCCACGCCATAGTCTATCCGACCCCACTTGGCCACGCCAAATGCTACCTAACCGGCCCTTGTTCCTTTATCGACCAATCAGGTCGCTTTAAACTCGCCACACGCACATAAGTTGTGGCTGGGCTCATACTTGCCAGCCCCATTTCCCATCGACCAATCAGGTTGCTCTAAAGCCGCCACACTCACACCATAAGTGTAGCCACGCCCATGCTTGGCCGGCCCTCTTTTTTGACCAATCAGGTTGCTCTAAACTTGCCACAATGTTAAAAAGGGGAAATTGCTCCAGATAATCACGAAGCCAATTGGCTTTCCAAAAACCGCGCCAACATGCCAAACGTGCCATGTTGCGCCAATGAGATGAGCGACATGCGAACATGCCACTTTGTGGAAGCATGCCAAAACATGCCATAAATAGCGTCATGCGAGCTAACCTACCTCTTGTTCGTGGACAACGCCATGATAAGCTTAAATTAGGGTTTTCTAGTCAGAAGCACGACTCTGCATTAACCAAATCCCGAATCTCCAGTCATGGTACAAATTATGCCACTTCGATCCCACAATATTCCACGAGCCGTGTGGGACCCAGGAAGCCCTGGGAATGGCGCCATATCATAGCCACCCACGGCAATCCTTACTCATGTGGTCGTTTCCATACCATGGCCTTGCTATAGTTCCTTTGGCACAACTATGGCACCGTTTGCACAAAAAGTGTCTCCATGCCGCGTTCGTATGCCACACACACTAATTAGGGTTTCGGCATGCCAAACCCTAATTTAGGCAAAGTTGCTACGCGACAAGGCCAATGTTGTCATGCCACATTTCGGGTCTAACACCAATGTGCCAAAATCTAGCGTCCATGGCTATGCCAGGCTCTACTTGCATCATCGTTCCACTGGTATGCGCCAGCAATGTCAGCCACGCCACCGTGCCGCAGAGCACATGCTAATAAGGTTTCGATACGCCAAACCCTAGTTTAGCTGAAGTCACCATGCCAACTAGGTTAAGTGATTCTCCTAAGGCCTTAAGTTTAACTTAGCAATAGGGCCAATGTCGCCAGAGCCATATTTGGGTCTAACACCAATATACCAAAACAGCTGCCACGGCTACGCCACTGGCATGCTTCTATGTTATGGCTACGCCAGACACCACTATGCCAATGGCGTCAATTTTCTATACAACAAGATATGGCCATAATCAATGGCCATCCTTCCTCATGAGATGCAATCTCAGCCATCCAAGTTTGCCACCGAACTAACAGACTCGTGGCAAGTTTTAGGCGACCAGCCGCCAAAATCTAGTGGCCATGGCTGCGCCGGGCGCCACTAATACCATCGTGCCACTGGCATGCACGAGCTATACCACTCATGCCGCAGTGCCACTGGAATACACCAAAAACGCCACTATGCCATTACCAGGCGCCAACAGAAGGTAGCCATAATCAATGGCTACCCTTCCTCATGAGATGCAATCTCAGCCATCCAAGTTCTCCACCGGACTGACGGACTTGTGACAAGTTTTAGGCGACCATCCAAGACGTGCCTAATAGCATCACATGTTATTTTCCTGCGGCAAGACTCTTGACTTTGACTTGCCGCACATAGCGACCTGCTACACGTTTTCCATGAAAACACTCGAGACATCAAACATGTCACAAACTGGGGGATACTCATCAGGGTATTGGTCTGGCGGTTTACAGCGTGCGGCGTGCAATACGCCCGGTATAAGAAAGTGTCAGCGAGACACTTAGTGGCGGCAAGAAGTAACGGGTGTAAACGGATCAACTTCCTTCATCATGGAAGCATGGGTTTCTGACGGTTATACGTTACTCCATTCTTCCATCACCCAATCTTTCCCACTTCCTACGAGACCAGGGTACGTTTAAATATGACTTATATAAATATGCTTCACCTATTTTCCACCAAACAACAAGTTTTTGGTCGGCAACAACATAGTATCCAGAAATCACCAAGAACTGATAGCTTTTTACTCTGCAAGCCAGTTTCATTTTCTGATACAAGTCATAAAACAAGCCACATCTTCAGAATTAACCATTCTGGTCTCAACACTCTCTTCGCTTCCCTCCCTAAGACCAACCCTTCTCCTTCACTTTGTGACCGAAGCAAGCATGGAACGGCCATTTCTTGGTTTATGCCAGGATTGTACAAATTGATCTCTCGAATCAAAAGTACTCCCGTGCAGTGCATTGTTTAGGGTTTAGATTCGTTTCTCATCCACACACCCAAAATTACCAAAATCACCAGAAAAAGTTTTCACCCACAAATAATTGGAGACCACAGTGGGAGATTAATCTCTCGGTTGCAATATCAATTTCCAATTTCCAATTTCATTTTTCAATCCCGATTTCAAGATGGTAGAACTCAGGTACGGATCAGCAACAAACCCTGTAAACACTAGTGCTGAAATCATCCTCGGTATTAACGTTTCTTCCAGTGGCATTAATACGCCACCTGCCAATACCAGCAGCGCGTAAAATGTTCCTTCAGGCGTTACACCTCCGGTCACCAGAGCCAGAAGCCGCTCCGCTTCAACGTTTCTCTCAAGAAGTCGCTTCAACATTCTCTCTAGAAGCCGCTCTGCTTCAATGTTACGCTCCAGAAGACGCTTCAACATTCTCTCGAGAAGCCGCTCCGCTTCCAGAGCCAGAATCTGCTCCGCTTCAACGTTTCTCTCTAGAAGCCGCTTCAACATTCTCTCGAGAAGCCGCTCTGCTTCACTGTTTCGCTCCAGAAACCGCTTCAACATTCTCTCCAGAAGTCACCACTCCTCCCTTTCAGCGATCGTGATCACAACCAGCCAAGGTTCATAGTTGTGTCCACTTTTTGATCCATCTTTCCAAAGCTCGTGGTCGTGGAAAGTGGTAGGCTTCTAAAAGGTCCTACAAATTATAACCGCAAGTGCACGGTGTCGAAAGTGGCAAATATGCAAGTACGGGTCGATCCACAGAGATCGGGTGTGTTTTGGAGTTTTCTAGCTATTTGGGTTCCTAAATTGTTGTTGGGCTTTGAATACCCTTTGAGTGAATTGGGCTTAATGGTTCACTTGTGACTTGGGCTTGGTAGTGAACTAGGCTTTGGCCTTAACTGGGCTTCAGAGGCTTTTGGGAGTGAACTGAACTTTGGGCTCAGTTGGTTGGGCCTTTAGCCTTTGGTTTCACTGAATTGGACTTGGGCTCAGGAGTGAAGTGAGCTTTGGAGCAGCAGCAGCAGGCAGGAAAAGGAAGCAGCACAAGTGAGCAGCAACAGCAGGGGAAAGCAAACAATGCAAAGCAGCAGTGCAATGCAGTGAAAGAAAGAAAGCAGCAGAGTTGCAGAGAAGGCAATGTAGCAGCTGCACAAGCAGTGCACAACAGCACAAGGCCAAGAAGAAGGAAAAACAGTTAACAGGAAAAGGAGTAGCAGCAACAGAAATAAATCAGCAAATAAACATGGAAGTAAAACAGTGACAGAAACAAAGAACAAAGCAACTACAAGCATAAAACAGTGCAAGATGAACCAAGGCCTAAGCCAAGGGCAGGGGTGATAAAGAAACTGAAATGAAGCAAGGCTAGACTAAGGCATTCAGGAGGTATACTAAAAGAATGGGAAGAGAACTAGCTTGCTATGAGCACTAGTTTCTCCCAAAGCTCAATCAACACTGCAACCTAAGCATACACAAGGAATGGCAAGAAAATCAGCTTGCTATGAGCACTGATTTCTTCCATTGCACAATTAGTTCAAAGCTTCACAGATGTATCTAGCCTAGCATTCCTTCAAATGTAACAGCACATTAAACACAACAGTGAACATGTAACAAACATCAACAGGAATGAAATGGGAATCAAAACATGAAATTAAACAAGCACATAACAAGATACATTTAACAGGATACTAACATGACAGGACATAAGCATAACAGGAATTAAACACAACATGAACTGAAATTGAGCTGTAACTGAAAATTGAAAATTAACAGAACTTGGAAGTTCTGGATGTAGGCTAATCCAAACATAGTTTTTTACATCATACTCACACCCATATATATACCCACAGACAATTAGGGTTCTACCCATTTTCACCCAAAAATTCCCAAACTGACAGAGCTAGGGTTTGTGATTACTCACCCAATTTGACACAACCACTCCATTGTGATGTCGACCCATGCTTCTATTTGTTCTCCTGTATCACCTCCATGCATCAATTGCTTCTCTAGCACACGTTAATCCATCAACCCATAACCTAGGGTTTAGGTTAGGTAATGAGTTGATGGGATAAAGGGCTAGAATGATGGGGGAAGGTGTTCAATCACGTGTAGGATGATGACGGAGGTGGTATGGTGGTGTTTGGTGGCGACAGGGAGAGGTGGCGATGATGGTGGCGACAGTTGCAGGGTGATGGTTCTGCAGAGGAGGGGTGATGGAGGAGATGGCTCGACTGTTTGGGAGAAGGGGGGTGTTTGGTTAGGTGGTAGGGTTCGGTTGCTAGGGTGTTAGGCGGCTTCATCAAATTGGATGAACAGCGAGGATGAGCCGTGGGATATGGAGCTGGTAGGTAGATCGGACGGTGATGTGAAGTGATGCTTGTGGCGACCGCTAGATTATATAATACAACAAAATCAACGATGCCAGATGGAGTTAGGTGTTGTAGTGTTAGGCGGAGATATCAAACTTTGATGCACAGCAAGGGAGCGACCGTTGGATTCAACTACCATCTAATCTGAAGGATTGGAATTTCAGCGCTGTGGTGCTTGGCAGAGACTTCAGATTTTGATGCTCTATGAAGGAGCGACCATCGGATGCTTCTGAGAACTGATCTGACGGCTGAGAACGGAGGCGTTTTTGTGTGTAGAAAATGAGGTTGTGCGCACCATTCTTCGCAGCTTCCTTGCGTAATTTCTCCCGGCTTTTCATTACTTTTCTGCTCTTTTCGCTCCGCGACTCATCCGAACTTTATTTATTACCTAAAAATGCAAAATTAATTAATAAAAATATTTATTCTTGAAAACAATGAAAATACAGAATATGGGATAAAATGTAGAATTAATGCACAAAAGATGAGTTAAATGCCAACAAAAAGGGATAAATATATACAATATTTGGCACTCATCAAATACCCCCAAACCTGAATTTTACTTGTCCTCAAGTAAAACAAAACTAAGGAAATCCTAACTATACCACTGTCGCTGGTCTCTCGAATGCATTTAGCGTATGCACTAAGCCTTTTAAACCACTAAGTGTCCCTAGTGGACGAGTTGAAGTCTCGTGAAGGTTTACCAGAGGTGTGCCTACAAAACCTAAGGACAAAATATAAGCTCATATTCCATCAAATGTGACATGTGCAAAACAGTTTAAGCTCACAGCAAAATGGAGATGTCAATCTAGCTATCGAAGGCACAATCCTAGCACTGATAACAAAAAAAGACATGTGATAAGAGTGTAAAGTGTATCTACACATGTGTAAAGAAAGATCTGAAGTTATGACTACTAATCACCAAGAGATAGTTTCTCAGGCTAAGAACTGAGGTCGAAATCTAGCTAGCTGTCCGGACTTTTCGAGAATTGTGAATGAGTTGGAGGTATTTCACAATTTCTCGCGTTGTACATCAATGGCATACACCCTTCCTTGCTTATTACAATGAAACAACAAAATGACTATTTACATGACTCTTATTTACATTGACAAATCTCTTTTTATTTTTGGAACAAGAGATGATGGAATTGATAAATACTTGATTTTTTTGGTATTTTTCTGATTTTTTTTTTTTTTTTTTTTTTTTTTTTTTTTTTTTTTTTTTTTTTTTTTTTTTTTTTTTTTTTTTTTTTTTTTTTTTTTTTTTTTTTTTTTTTTTTTTTTTTTTTTTTTTTTTTTTTTTTTTTTTTTGGAAGAAGGAAACACTTTTGATATAATTACAAAAGGAAACAAAAGATTACATGACACTTTGCAAGAGGTAGCCCTTTTTGATGCACCCAGTTAAATTCGATGGTTGTCTTTCTTAATGTAACCTCCACCTTCTATCCCAACCAACCAAAGAACAAGCTAGTCAAGTTTCGTTCAGTATTCTAAAGTGATTGGCAATCGTAACTTCATATCAAACACCTTGAAGATCGAGGCCATACATGTATTGATAGATCGTGCGCGTGCAAATTTCTTATCACTATGTGAATTGTGCTAGAATCAGGGTGCCTAAATATCTAGACTAAGACTCCTAATAAAAATACATATTTGCACAAGAGTCAACATTTCAAGGTAAATGAGCTCCATTTTTTATGATTTTTCATTTTTTAATTTTTTTGAATTTTGATTTTTTAATTTTTTTGGAATTTTTCAATTTTTTCAAAAAGAAGAAGGAGTTCGTTTTCAATTATAGCAAATTATCATGGTATCTACTCTATACCCCCAAACCTAAACTAAACATTGTCCTCAATGTTTCAAAATATGGAAAGAATTAAAATGCAACATATGGAAAGGGACATGCTGAGTAGAGTAAAAGGAGAGAGAATACCCGATTTCGGCGAAAGCAGAATTAAAACTCCGTTATTCAAGGCAAAAAAATCCAACATATTTCAGCCGAGATCATATTGGATTAGCAAAATATATACAAAAGGAACAAAAGGGTTTTTAAGAAATTTTATCTACTGGATTATATACAAAAAATTCACCATACACTAACAATCTAAAGAGTTGAGGATCAACCCAAAAGACAAAGTGTAGCGGTTTCAACAACTTCACACATGAAAGAAAAGCACGTGAAGCTGTGAAACCAAATGAGCTACCCCCAAACCTGGATTTTACAGAAGATACAATTTTGAAAACAAAATCGCGCAGTTTTGGGGGTTCATCATGCACAAGATCTAACTCAAAGTGAACTGTGCTATGGACGGGCAAACATGCAATTTCCAACTGTGGTTCCTCAGATGTATTATACTTAGAAGCAAAATAGTCCAAGAGGACTTGGGAAGCACACAGTTCCAAACCTAGGTTGGGGACTCTCAGAAAAGTCGGTTTGTCAATATGGGTACAAACCAAATCTAGGTTGGGTGGAAGGCCATCAGATTGTGACTTATGTAGGACGATAGGCACATCATTATTAATCAAATCAAAATCTCCTAAATCATCTACACATGTCACATCATGCTCACAATCATCAATCAAATTAGCAAGTTCACACTCAGAATCATCAGAATCATCAACAGTAAAATTGACATTGGAATTAACCCAATTAGGGGGTATCTCGGCTAACCAAGAACACCTCAACAGTAATACCCAGCCCTCAATTTATACAAAAAAGGAATGACGAACCCTAATTCCCAAAACCGAGAAAACTAGGGTTAGGGTTTACCTAAAATTCTTCACCCACGTCGACGACCCATGCTCTCTTCTTGTTCCTCCTGCTCTTCCCATGCTTCTATTGCTTCTTCTTCCATCTCTGTCATGCCTATAACTCTATTTCCCTAATTTCAAAACCCTAAATTTGAGAGGGTTTGTGAAACTAGCGAAATAGGCTAATAGGATGGATGGGTTTCGATGTCTTTGATGTAGGGTGGCTATGGTGTTTGGTGATGAAGCGGCAGTGGCAGAGGTGGTGTTCTGGTGGTGGCAGGACATGGTGTCTCTGCAGAGGTGAGGGGGTGGAAGAGAAAATGAGGTCGATGGAGAGGAAGGAGGGGATGTTTGGTTGAGGTTAAATGATTCGGTTGCTAGGGTGTTAGGAGGGATATCAAGGTTCGATGTCCAGCGAAGGTAAGCCACTGGATGCGAAGATGGTAAGTGGATCTAACGGTGAGATAGGAGCATATAGGAGCGACCGTCGGATAAAGGAATACAACAAAACGAACGGTACTTGATGGAGTTAGGTACTGTAGTGTAAGGCGGAGATATCAAACTTCGATGCACAGCAGGGGAGCGACCGTCGGATGCTTCTGAGAACTGATCTGACGGCTGAAGACGCAAGCGGGTATGGATTTGGGTTTTAGGCTTTTGGGTATAGAATATGGGTTTGGGAAATGAGTTTGGGCTTGGAAAACCTTGAGCCCACTTCTTCTTTAAGAAAACTTTCTTCTTCAAGCCCATTTCTATCCTTTTTTTGGTCTTCCGCACATCACTCTTCGCGGCTTCCTTGCGTAATTCCTCCTGGCTTTTCACTACTTTTCTGCTCTTTTTGCTCCGCAACTCATCCAATCTTTATTTATTACCTAAAAATGCAAAATTAAGTAAGAAAAATATTTATTCTTGAAAACAATGAAAATACAGAATATGGGATAAAATGTAGAATTAATGCATAAAAGATGAGTTAAATGCCAACAAAAAGGGATAAATATATAAAATATTTGGCACTCATCAAATACCCCCAAACCTGAATTTTACTTGTCCTCAAGTAAAACAAAACTAAGGAAATCCTAACTATACCACTGTCGCTGGTCTCTCGAATGCATTTAGCGTATGCACTAAGCCTTTTAAACCACTAAGTGTCCCTAGTGGACGAGTTGAAGTCTCGTGAAGGTTTTCTTAGAACGTACCTACAAAGTTCTAGGTCAAAATATAAGCTCATATTCCATCAAATGTGACATGTGCAAAACAGTTTAAGCTCACAGCAAAATGGAGATGTCAATCTAGCTATCGAAGGCACAATCCTAGCACTGATAACAAATAAGGACATGTGATAAGAGTGTAAAGTGTATCTACACATGTGTAAAGAAAGATCTGAAGTTATGACTACTAATCACCAAGAGATAGTTTCTCAGGCTAAGAACTGAGGTCGAAATCTAGCTAGCTGTCCGGACTTTACGAGAATTGTGAATGAGTTGGAGGTATTTCACAATTACTCGCGTTGTACATCAATGGCATACACCCTCCTTGCTTATTACAAAAAACAACAAAATAACTCTTTACATGACTCTTATTTACATTGACTACTCTCTTTTATTTTTGGAACAAGAGATGATGGAATACTTGATTTTTTTGGTATTTTTCTGATTTTTTTTTTTTCTGAATATATACATCGTTTTTTTTTTTTTTGGATAAGGAAACACTTTTGATACATGACAAAAAGAAACAAAAGATTACATGACACTTTGCAAGAGGTAGCCCTTTTTGATGCACCCAGTTAAATTCGATGGTTGTCTTTCTTAATGTAACCTCCACCTTCTATCCCAACCAACCAAAGAACAAGCTAGTCAAGTTTCGTTCAGTATTCTAAAGTGATTGGCAATCGTAACTTCCTATCAAACACCTTGAAGATCGAGGCCATACATGTATTGGTAGATCGTGCGCGTGCAAATTTCTTATCACTATGTGAATTGTGCTAGAATCAGGGTGCCTAAATATCTAGACTAAGACTCCTAATAAAAATACATATTTGCACAAGAGTCAACATTTCAAGGTAAATGAGCTCCATTTTTTATGATTTTTTCATTTTTTAATTTTTTTGAATTTTGATTTTTCAATTTTTTTTTTGGAATTTTTCAATTTTTTCAAAAAGAAGAAGGAGTTCGTTTTCAATTATAGCATATTATCGTGGTATCTACTCTATACCCCCAAACCTAAACTAAACATTGTCCTCAATGTTTCAAAATATGGAAAGGATTAAAATGCAACATATGGAAAGGGACATGCTGAGTAGAGTAAAAGGAGAGAGAATACCCGATTTCGGCGAAAGCAGAATTAAAACTCCGTTATTCAAGGCAAAAATCCAACATATTTCAGCCGAGATCATATTGGATTAGCAAAATATATACAAAAGGAACAAAAGGGTTTTTAAGAAATTTTAACTACTGGATTATGTACAAAAAATATTCACCATACACTAACAATCTAAAGAGTTGAGGATCAACCCAAAAGACAAAGTGTAGACATTTCAACAGCTTCACACATATATAGCAGGAAAGAAACGCGAGTGAAACTGCGAAACAAAATGAGCTACCCCCAAACCTGGATTTTACAGAAGATATAGTTTTGAAAACAAAATCGCGCAGTTTTGGGGGTTCATCATGCAAAAGGTCTAGCTCGAAATGAACTGTGCTAGGGACGGGCAAACATGCTAATTCCAACTGTGGTTCCTCAAATGTATTATACTTAGAAGCAAAATAGTCCAAGAGGACTTGGGAAGCATACAGTTCCAAACCTAGGTTAGGAATTTTCAGAAAAATTGGTTTGACAATATGGGTACAAACCAAATCTAGGTTGGGTGGAAGGCCAACAGATTGTGACTCATGTAGGAGAATAGGTATATCATTATCAATCAAATCAAAATCTCCTAAATCGTCTACACATGTCACATCATGCTCACAATCATCAATCACATTGGCAAGTTCACACTCAGAATCATCAACATCATCAACAAATTTATTCTCATGCATCGGCAAATCAGGAGAAATATCACAATGTGATCTAGGTAGAGAATCAGACACATCAAATATATTTTCATGCATATTAGTGTCTACAGAAGATCCAACTATTCCTATGTCATGCTCATCTTCACAGAATAATTGTACGAATCCCATGTCAATATCAAAATCATATGAATTACAATGAGTATTAGAAAGAACAACATTCATGAAGGTCGAGGGCGAGAAGCCATATGTTATTGAACCAACAGGTTCCACAATATTTTCATGTTCCTCTAATATATCATAATCATCATCATGGTAGCATGCATATTGGTCCTCATTAACAGCGGTGGTGTCATTAGTCGATTCATGTTCCTCTAAATTAGGTTCATATTCAACATTATTTACATGAATGGGACTAGACACTTCATTAGGGACAACATACATTTCCTCATGAATTTCCTCCTTTTGTCGGTGAAGCAAAATCTGATCTAAATGTGCATGAATTCGTGCTGTAGATCTATCATAGTCTTGCTTACAGAGTCTTAAAGCTTCTGTGGTGGAGTCTAAATTCATGGGAGTACAAAATTCTTCATGTTCAAACTGTGGTGAATGGTACATGTGTGCATGGTCATTAGGGTCTACAAAATATTGATCGCAACCCTCAAAGGATTGATTATGGTCCCAATGACTACCATTCTCACAATTCATGGGCATTTCATACATTGGATTTTCTCTTGATGGCCTAAAATTATGCAAAATATGACAATGCTCAACAGGGTGGTCTAAACTACCACATGCGGGACATGCATAGATTTCAGGTTGCCTAAGAAAATTAGATGTGACAGATTCCTCATGTGATTGCATTTCTAAAGCTGCGATTCGAGCTTCTAATTGATCCATCAGAGATGATTGTGTGAGTGAGGCACTAGCAAAATGTTCATTTTCACGTTGCGATAAATGATGCATGTATGAATAGTCATTAGGGTTCATGTATTGCGGCTCGGGACTTTGAAAATGTCCATAATAATTCCTATAACTATTGACATCATGGTCTGTGGGAGGTTCATAACGTGAAGTTTATCCATACGCAAGTTCTCTAAGGGATTCGTTGTATTCCCCAACAGTAGAAAAAGATCTATACATGATTGGGCTCTAAGCTCAAAATTTGGTTTTTAAGGGATTGGACTTTTTGGAAAAATTTGGTTTTGTTGGGAAAAATTTGGTTTTGGCGGGAGACATTTGGTTTTAATGGGAAAAAGAAAAATTTTGGTTTTTAATGTGGGAGCAGAATAAAATTTGGTTTTTAAAATCTGGGAGCAAGTAATTTTTTTTTTTTTTTTTTTTTTAAATAATAAAAAGAAGAAAATAAAAATTTGGTTTTTGAAATGGGAGCAAGCCCACTGTGCAAGCCTCTAATGAAATGAAGGCTGCGGCCTACGAAAATCCAAGTTTTAATTTTGAAAGTTTAATTTGGCCCAGTTGGTTAAGGCCCGACGTTTGTTTTAAAACTTTGGTTTCGAGGTCCACTTTTGAGTGGAATACAAGTCCACAATCAGTTATAAGCTCAGCTGGGTTTAAACCCAGAGTCCAAAATACAAGTCCAATGAAAGAATTTAAACAAGCCCACAAATTAAACAAACAAGCCCACAAATAAATTATTACAAACCCAACAGAAAATAAGAGAAGCCCAAAAATTGGCTTTAATATTACAAGCCCACAATTAAAAAAATTGGAAGCCCACAATTCGGGTTCTCTTAAATGGGTTACCTTTTAAGCACAGCCCAGCTGCTCTGATATTGTTGCAAAAACCCAGTTGGGTTTTGGTTCTTTTCCTTGGTGGCGTCCCAGCAGAGGAAAAACAGGTTCAGAACAGCAGGTCCAACAGCAAATGAAGTGAAGCAGATGCAGATGCAAATGCTATGAAATGAAATACAAAATAGCTAAAAAAACAACAAGAAAAACACAGCACCAATCCCCGGCAACGGCGCCAAAAACTTGGTAGGCTTCTAAAAGGTCCTACAAATTATAACCGCAAGTGCACGGTGTCGAAAGTGGCAAATGTGCAAGTACGGGTCGATCCACAGAGATCGGGTGTGTTTTGGAGTTTTCTAGCTATTTGGGTTCCTAAATTGTTGTTGGGCTTTGAATACCCTTTGAGTGAATTGGGCTTAATGGTTCACTTGTGACTTGGGCTTGGTAGTGAACTAGGCTTTGGCCTTAACTGGGCTTCAGAGGCTTTTGAGAGTGAACTGAACTTTGGGCTCAGTTGGTTGGGCCTTTAGCCTTTGGTTTCACTGAATTGGACTTGGGCTCAGGAGTGAAGTGAGCTTTGGAGCAGCAGCAGCAGGCAGGAAAAGGAAGCAGCACAAGTGAGCAGCAACAGCAGGGGAAAGCAAACAATGCAAAGCAGCAGTGCAATGCAGTGAAAGAAAGAAAGCAGCAGAGTTGCAGAGAAGGCAATGTAGCAGCTGCACAAGCAGTGCACAACAGCACAAGGCCAAGAAGAAGGAAAAACAGTTAACAGGAAAAGGAGTAGCAGCAACAGAAATAAATCAGCAAATAAACATGGAAGTAAAACAGTGACAGAAACAAAGAACAAAGCAACTACAAGCATAAAACAGTGCAAGATGAACCAAGGCCTAAGCCAAGGGCAGGGGTGATAAAGAAACTGAAATGAAGCAAGGCTAGACTAAGGCATTCAGGAGGTATACTAAAAGAATGGGAAGAGAACTAGCTTGCTATGAGCACTAGTTTCTCCCAAAGCTCAATCAACACTGCAACCTAAGCATACACAAGGAATGGCAAGAAAATCAGCTTGCTATGAGCACTGATTTCTTCCATTGCACAATTAGTTCAAAGCTTCACAGATGTATCTAGCCTAGCATTCCTTCAAATGTAACAGCACATTAAACACAACAGTGAACATGTAACAAACATCAACAGGAATGAAATGGGAATCAAAACATGAAATTAAACAAGCACATAACAAGATACATTTAACAGGATACTAACATGACAGGACATAAGCATAACAGGAATTAAACACAACATGAACTGAAATTGAGCTGTAACTGAAAATTGAAAATTAACAGAACTTGGAAGTTCTGGATGTAGGCTAATCCAAACATAGTTTTTTACATCATACTCACACCCATATATATACCCACAGACAATTAGGGTTCTACCCATTTTCACCCAAAAATTCCCAAACTGACAGAGCTAGGGTTTGTGATTACTCACCCAATTTGACACAACCACTCCATTGTGATGTCGACCCATGCTTCTATTTGTTCTCCTGTATCACCTCCATGCATCAATTGCTTCTCTAGCACACGTTAATCCATCAACCCATAACCTAGGGTTTAGGTTAGGTAATGAGTTGATGGGATAAAGGGCTAGAATGATGGGGGAAGGTGTTCAATCACGTGTAGGATGATGACGGAGGTGGTATGGTGGTGTTTGGTGGCGACAGGGAGAGGTGGCGATGATGGTGGCGACAGTTGCAGGGTGATGGTTCTGCAGAGGAGGGGTGATGGAGGAGATGGCTCGACTGTTTGGGAGAAGGGGGGTGTTTGGTTAGGTGGTAGGGTTCGGTTGCTAGGGTGTTAGGCGGCTTCATCAAATTGGATGAACAGCGAGGATGAGCCGTGGGATATGGAGCTGGTAGGTAGATCGGACGGTGATGTGAAGTGATGCTTGTGGCGACCGCTAGATTATATAATACAACAAAATCAACGATGCCAGATGGAGTTAGGTGTTGTAGTGTTAGGCGGAGATATCAAACTTTGATGCACAGCAAGGGAGCGACCGTTGGATTCAACTACCATCTAATCTGAAGGATTGGAATTTCAGCGCTGTGGTGCTTGGCAGAGACTTCAGATTTTGATGCTCTATGAAGGAGCGACCATCGGATGCTTCTGAGAACTGATCTGACGGCTGAGAACGGAGGCGTTTTTGTGTGTAGAAAATGAGGTTGTGCGCACCATTCTTCGCAGCTTCCTTGCGTAATTTCTCCCGGCTTTTCACTACTTTTCTGCTCTTTTCGCTCCGCGACTCATCCGAACTTTATTTATTACCTAAAAATGCAAAATTAATTAATAAAAATATTTATTCTTGAAAACAATGAAAATACAGAATATGGGATAAAATGTAGAATTAATGCACAAAAGATGAGTTAAATGCCAACAAAAAGGGATAAATATATACAATATTTGGCACTCATCAGAAAGTTTACTCGCTTACGCATCCAACCAATCCATTTGCTTCCGTGGATGCCAATGCAATTCCTACCAACCTATTTTGTTTCCACGACAATGTAGTCTCCTCGGATCACGTCTACTGCCAAGAACTGTTGCTGCTCGTTTGTTGATACCAGCCAGAGGTTTACCATAAAAACAACCACTACAAAGAAACGTGTAAACCAAACTTGGGGACTGAGGCTCTACACGGAATCCCTTCATTATCAAAGCTCAAGAGATACAGTCAACCCAAAAGTCATAACCACGACAAGGTCATATACTCTTCAAGGGTGTAGCGTAAGAATATCATCACCTCTCTGTCTAGAAGGCGCCTGCAACACTTTACGAGGCCGCGGCGGATCCCAAGCCTACTCTGAGAAAACAACTTCAGAAACTAAAGAGAAGTGCGACTGGGGAATGCTCATTGAATTCCATCCTGACAACCATCAAATACTCCAAAAGTAAGCTACAGAGATACATTCACATATCCGGACACGCCATCGGATCTAACAGAAGTATAACTGGGGACTGCTCACCGCATCCCGTTCCATGCAATAGTCCAAGATTCAGAGGATGGTTCAAAGGATGTCGCTTGGAACGAACTCCTTGAAGACTTGATAGCAACACGTCGGCGACGGAACGTCTCTCAACTCATCTATTTCACCCAATGGCTCCGGAAGATTTCGACCATACAAGCATTTACAACATATCATCATCGCAATCAGAAAGTCTAGGTACCAAATAACCTAAAGTCAAGGATGAACCAACAACGGAACCACAATCTCCAAGATTAGCCCTGACATTATTTCATCCATCCATCCCAAGAGCGCAATAGAGTTTGGTAAATTTTGAAATCCACTGGAGAGGTTAAATACTCATTCTTCTGGAGTCAGAACCTTATTACATATTCTGGAGAAGATCGATGGTACTGTTGGGTGGATACATGCGATAGCACCTACCTTGAGTTCTCATGGCTTTCCTTGCTGTTGATTATAGCTGTTGGAGATTGCTTTGTTGCCATTAATTCTCGCTCTACCACCGCTAACAAATGACGAAGAGGAGCCAGATCCTGCAGATGAAAGCACGGAGCCGGACGAAGAACAAAACAGAAGAGAGTGGATACCCTTTTTCATACGAACGCAGTTTCTAGAGTTTGAACAGAATAAGGATTCCTTATTGCTCCATGAACGAAAATAGATGACTAGGCGCACCACACTCATGCTCTATATCCGAACAAGTAGTGTGCCAATATCTCCGCTCCATAACCGAACCAGCAGCGCGCCAGCACGAGGAACACCAGTCGCTCAACCTACAACTCTACATGTCTCCAGAACTCCGTGGACAATCCAACTCTCCATGGATCCAGCACTTTGTGGTCAAGCCAACTCTCCATGGCTCCAGTACTCCGTGGTCAAGACAACTCTCCATGGCTACAACACTCTATGGTTAAGTTAGCGTCAATGCTCCAGCATTCCGTGATCCAGCCAGCAAGCCTTCCAAGTGCCATTTCCACCGTTTTATTGACTGAAGCCATCTGCGCCATCATCACCATTTAGCAGCCAAAATTCCAGCATCATTATCACCGTTTGGTAGCCAAAGTTCCAGCGCCATATTTTCACCATTTCATGACTGAAGCCAGTTTCACCATTCCATGGACTGAAGCCAGTTTCCACCATTCCACAGGCTGAAGCCAGTTTCCACCATTCCACAGACTGAAGCCAGTTTCCACCATTCCGCGGACTGAAGCCAGTTTCCACCATTCCAAGATAGCAGCGCCATCCACCATTCCGAGCAAGCACTGCCATTCCGAGGTCATCAGCGCCATCTCCTCACAGCCAAGATTGAAGTGCCATCTCTGCCAGGGTTCCAACGCCTTCCACTATTCCACGAACCAAAGCCACTGGCACAATCTTTGCCATTATGTGTTTGGGCCAGCCAACGACGTTATCGTTACCGTTCCATGACTAAGGTAGCAACGTCAACATTAGCGGTTCATGGAAGAAGTTTTAACGCCAAGACCGGCACTACGGGGCCAAGCCAGAAGTATGTCAAGGCACCAGTGCAAAGATTATGGATTCCTCATGCCTCCTGCCAAAGGTTAGCCAAATTTTCTTGGAAATCTCTTCATGACTTTCCATTTTGATTTTATCCTTGTCTGTCACCATCTCATGCTTACCCCGCAACAATGCCACTGTTACGGGCTAAGCATGGGACTTAATGTTGATGGTGGTTTTTAGCTCAGGGTTAAATTTGTAAAACCTTGCATATGATGTGACGTCACTCTGCGAGGAAACGAAGCCATGAGTGTCAATCTCTCTAGTGACACATTTATTGAGTCGTTCAATATATTTACATGAAATTTATCCAGACTGGCGCATGTAGCAACAATCCCAGATGCTCTGTAAATTTCGATACGCCAAACCCTATTTTAGCTGAAGTCACCATGCCAACTAGGTTAAGTGATTCTCCTAAGGCCTTAAGTTTAACTTAGCAATAGGGCCAATGTCGCCAGAGCCATATTTGGGTCTAACACCAATATACCAAAACCGCTGCCACGGCTACGCCACTGGCATGCTGCTATGCTATGGCTACGCCAGACGCCACTATGCCAATGTCGCCACTTTGCTATACAACAATATATGGCCATAGATACTTCCTCATGAGATGCAATCTCAGCCATCCAAGTTCGCCACCGAACTAACAGACTTGTGGCAAGTTTTAGGCGACCGACAGCCTAAATCTAGTGGTCATGGCTACGCCAGGCGCCACTTATATCATCGTGCCACTGGCATCCACGAGCTATACCACTCATGCCGCAGTGCCACTGGCATACACCAAAAACGTCACTATGCCATTACCAGGCGCCAACAGAAGGTAGCCACAATCAACGGCTACCCTTCCTCATGAGATGCAATCTCATCCATCCAAGTTCGCCACCGGACTGACGGACTTGTGACAAGTTTTAGGCGACCAGCCAAGACGTGCCTAATAGTATCACATGCTATTTTCCTGCGGCAAGACTCTTGACTTTGACTTGCCGCACATAGCAACCTGCTACACGTTTTCCACAAAAACACTCGAGACATCAAACATGTCACAAACTGGGGGATACTCATCAGGGTATTGGTCTGGCGGTTTACAGCGTGCGGCGTGCAATACGCCCGGTATAAGAAAGTGTTAGCGGGACAATTAGTGGCGGCAAGAAGTAATGGGTGTAAACGAATCCACTTCCTTCATCATGGAAGCATGGGTTTCTGACGGTTATACGTTACTCCATTCTTCCATCACCCAATCGTTCCCACTTCCTACGAGACCAGGGTACGTTTAAATATGACTTGTATAAATAGGCTTCACCTATTTTCCACCAAACAACAAGTTTTTGGTCGGCAACAACATAGTATCCAGAAATCACCAAGAACTGATAGCTTTTTACTCTGCAAGCCAGTTTCATTTTCTGATACAAGACATAAAACAAGCCACATCTTCAGAATTAACCATTCTGATCTCAACACACTCTTCGCTTCCCTCCCTAAGACCAACCCTTCTCCTTCACTTTGTGACCGAAGCAAGCATGGAACGACCATTTCTTGGTTAAGGCCAGGATTGTACAAATTGATCTCTCGAATCAAAAGTACTCTCGTGCAGTGCATGGTTTAGGGTTTAGATTCGTTTCTCATCCACACACCCAAAATTACCAAAATCTCCAGAAACAGTTTTCACCCACAAACAATTGGCGACCACAGTGGGAGATTAATCTCTCGGTTGCAATATCAATTTCCAATTTTCAACTTCATTTTTTAATCCCGATCTCAAGATGGTAGAACTCAGGTCCGGATCAACAACAAACCCTGAAAACACTAGTGCTGAAATCATCCGCGGTATTAACGTTCCTTCCAGTGGCATTAATACGCCACCTGTCAATACCAGCGGCACGGAAAATGTTCCTTCAGGCGTTACACCTCCGGTCACCAGAGCCAGAAGCCGCTCTGCTTCAACGTTTCGCTCCAGAAGTCGCTTCAACATTCTCTCCAGAAGCCGCTCTGCTTCAATGTTTCGCTCCACAAGCCGCTTCAACATTATCTCGAGAAGCCGCTATGCTTCCAGAGCCAGAAGCTGCTCCGCTTCAACGTTTCGCTCCAGAAGCCGCTTCAACATTCTCTCGAGAAGCCGCTCTGCTTCACTGTTTCGCTCCAGAAACCGCTTCAACATTCTCTCCAGAAGTCACCACTCCTCCCTGTCAGCGATCGTGATCACAACCAGCCAAGGTTCATAGTTGTGTCCACTTTTTGATCCATCTCTCCAAAGCTCGTGGTCGTGGAAAGTTTACTCGCTTACGCATCCAGCCAATCCCTTTGCTTCCGTGGACGCCAATGCAATTCCTACCAACCTATTTTGTTTCCACGACAATGTAGTCCCCTCGGATCACGTCTACTGCCAAGAACTGTTGCTGCTCGTTTTTTGATACCAGCCAGAGGTTTACCATAAAAACAACCACTACAAAGAAACGTGTAAACCAAACTTGGGGACTGAGGCTCTACACGGAATCCCTTCATTATCAAAGCTCAAGAGATACGGTCAACCCAAAAGTCATAACCACGACAAGGTCATCTACTCTTCAAGGGTGTAGCGTAACAATACCATCACCTCTCTGTCTAGAAGGCGCCTGCAACACTTTACGAGGCCGCGGCGGATCCCAAGCCTACTCGGAGAAAACAACTTTATAAACTAAAGAGAAGTGCGACTGGGGAACGCACATTACAGTTCATCCTGACAACCATCAAAGACTCCAAAAGTAAGCCACAGAGATACATTCACATATCCGGCCTCGCCATCGGACCTAACAGAAGTATAACTGGGGACTGCTCACCGCATCTCGTTCCATGCAATAGTCCAAGATTCAGATGATGGTTCAAAGGATGTCACTTGGAACGAAGTCCTTGAAGACTTGATAGCAACACATCGGCGACGGAACGTCTCTCAACTCATCTATTTCACCCAATGGTTCCGGAAGATTCGACCATACAAGCATTTACAACATATCATCATCGCAATCAGAAAGTCTAGGTACCAAATAACCTAAAGTCAAGGATGAACCAACAACGCAACCACAATCTCCAAGATTATCCCTGACATTATTTCATCCATCCATCCCAAGAGCACAATAGAGTTTGGTAAATTTTGAAATCCACTGGAGAGGTTAGATACTCATTCTTATGGATTCAGAACCTTATTACATATTCTGGAGAAGATCGTGGTACTGTTGGGTGGATACATGCGAGAGCACCTACCTTGAGTTCTCATGGCTTGCCTTACTGTTGATTATAGTTATTGGAGATTGATTTGTTGCCATTAATGCTCGCTCTACCACCGCTAACAAATGAAGAAGAGGAGCCAGATGTTGCATATGAAAGCATGGAGCCGGACGAACAACAAAACAGAAAAGAGTCGATACCCCTTTTCATACGAATGCATTTTCTAGAGTTTGAACAGAATAAGGATTCCTTATTGATCCATGAACGGGAATATATGACTAGGCGCACCACACTCATGCTTCATATCCGAACAAGTAGTGTGCCAATATCTCTGCTCCATGACCGAACCAGCAGCGCGCCAGCACGAGGAACACCAGTCGCTCAACCTACAACTTTCCATGGCTCCAGAACTCCGTGGCCAAGCCAACTCTCCATGGCTCCAGCACTTTGTAGTCAAGCCAACTCTCCATGGATCCAGCACTCCGTGGTCAAGCCAACTCTCCATGGCTCCAACACTCTATGGTTAATTTAGTGCCAACGCTTCAGCATTGCGTGATCCAGCTATCAAGCCTTCCAAGTGCCATTTCCACCGTTTCACTGACTGAAGCCATCAGCGCAATCATCACCATTTAGTAGCCAAAATTCCAGCGCCATCATCACCGTTTGGTAGCCAAAGTTCCAGCGCCATATTTTCACCATTTCACGGACTGAAGCCAGTTTCACCATTCCATGGACTGAAGCCAGTTTCCACCAATCCACGGACTGAAGCCAGTTTCCACCATTCCACAGACTGAAGCCAGTTTCCACCATTCCACGGACTGAAGCCAGTTTCCACCATTCCGTGGATTGAAGCCAGCAGCGCCATCCACCATTCCGAGCAATTAGCGTCATTCCGAGGTTAGCAGCGCCATCTCGCACAGCCAAGATTGAAGTGCCATCTCTGTTAGGGTTTCAACGCCTTCCACTGTTCCATGAACCAAAGCCACTGGCGCACTCTTTGCCATTATGTGTTTGGGCCAGCCAACAACGTTATCATTACCGTTCCATGACTAAGGTAGCAACGTCAGCATCAGCGATTCATGGAAGAAGTTGCAACGCCAAGACCGACACTATGGGGCCAAGCCAGAAGTATGTCAATCCACGAGTGCAAAGATTATGGATTCCTCATGCCTTCTGCCAAAGGTTAGCCAAAGTTTCCTGGAAATCTCTTCATGACTTGCCATTTTGATTTTATCCTTGTCTCTCACCATCTCATGCTTACCCCGCAACAATGTCACTGTTACGGGCTAAGCAGGGGACTTAATGTTGATGGTGGTTTTTAGCTCAGGGTTAAATTTGTAAAACCTTGCACCTTATGTGACGTCACTCTACGAGGAAACGAAGCCATGAGTGTCAATATCTCCACTGGCATATTTATTGAGTTGTTCAATATATTTACATGAAATCTATCCAGACTGGTGCATGTAGCAACAATCCCAGATGCTCTGTAAATTTCGGCGCCTTGCCTATATTAATTATTAATATAAGACTCACTGAGTACTTTTCCTGTGCTATGCTTCCCGGCAAAATCCTTAGTATCACTATGGCATGACGGATTTGTGTTTACTCGCAGCACAGTAGCACGAATTTCCAAGTACCAAGGTTAAGGCCCTTGCACGAAATACTCAGTCAGAAAGCAAAGAATAACGGAGCCGCGGAGTTGGAGCAGCAATGAGAAGGAGCGTGGCCACGCCATAGACTAGCCGACGCCACTTGGCCATGCCCCATGCTACCTAACCGTCCCTTATTCCTTTTTCGACCAATCAGGTCTCTTTAAACTCGCTACACGCACATAAGTTGTGGATGGGACCATACTTTCCATCCCCATTTCCCATCGACCAATCTGGTCGCTCTAAAGCCGCCACACTCACACCAGAAGTGTTGCCACGCCCATGCTTGGCCGACCCTCTTTTTTGACCAATCAGGTTGCTCTAAACTTGCCACAGTGTTAAAAAGGGGAAACTGCGCCAGATGGTCACGAAGCCAATTGGCTTTCCAAAAACCGCGCCAACATGCCAAACGTGTCATGTTACGCCAATGAGATGAGCGGCATGCCAACATGCCACTTTGTGGCAGTATGCCAAAACATGTCATAAATAGTGCCATGCGTGCTAACCTACCTCATGTTCGTGGCCAACGCAATGATAAGCTTAAATAAGGGTTTTCTAGTCAGAAGCACGACTCTGCATTAACCAAAGCCCTAACCTCCAGCAGTGGTACAAATTATGACACTTCGATCCCATAACATGCCACGAGCCGTGTGGGACCCAGGAAGCCCTGGGAATGGCGCCATATCAAACCCACCCACGGCAATCCTTACTCTTGTGGCCGTTTCCACACCATGACCTTGATATCGTTCCTTTGGCACATCTATGGCACCATTTGCACAAAAAGTGTCGTCATGCCGCGTCCGCATACCACACACACTAGTTAGGGTTTCGGCATGCCAAATCCTAATTTAGGCAAAGTTGCTACGCCAACCAAGCCAAGTAACGTTCCCCAGAGCATTGGGATTGATGTGGAAACAAGGCCAATGTTGCCACGCCACATTTCGAGTCTAACACCAATGTGCCAAAATCTAGCGATCATGGCTACGCCAGGAGCTACTTGCATCATCGTGCCACTGGCATGCGCCAGCTATGTCAGCCACGCCACTGTGCCGCAGCGCACGTGCTAATTAAGGTTTCGATACGCCAAACCCTAGTTTAGTTAAAGTCGCCATGCCAACTAGGTTAAGTGATTCTCCTAAGGCCTTAAGTTTAACTTAGAAATAAGGCCAATGTCGCCAGAGCCATATTTGGGTCTAACACCAATATACCAAAATAACTACCACGGCTACGCCACTGGCATATCGCTATGTTATGGCTACGCCAGACGCCACTATGCCAATGGTGTCACTTTTCTATACAACAAGATATGGCCATAATCAATGGCCATGCTTCCTCATGAGATGCAATCTCAACCATCCAAGTTCGCCACCGGACTGACGGACTTGTGACAAGTTTTAGGCGACCAGCCAAGACGTGCCTAATAACATCACATGCTATTTCCTGCGGAAAGATTCTTGACTTTGACTTGCCGCACATAGAAAACGGATACACGTTTTCCACGAAAACACTCGAGACATCAAACATGTCACAAACTGGGGGATACTCATCAGGGTATTGGTCTGGCGGTTTACAGCGTGCGGCATGCAATACGCCCGTTATAAGAAAGTGTCATGAAGCGGGACAATTAGTGGCGGCAAGAAGTAACGGGTGCGAACGGATCCACTTCCTTCATCATGGAAGCATGGGTTTCTGACGGTTATACGTTACTCCACTATTCCATCACCCAATCGTTCCCACTTCCTACGAGACCAGGGTACGTTTAAATGCGACTTGTATAAATAGGCTTCACCTATTTTCCACCAAACAAAAAGTTTTTGGTCGGCAACAACATAGTATCCAGAAATCACCAAGAACTGATAGCTTTTCACTCTGCAAGCCAGTTCCACTTTCTGATACAAGTCATAAAACAAGCCACATCTTCAGAATTAACCATTATGGTCTCAACACTCTTTTCGCTTCCCTCCCTAAGACCAACCCTTCTCCTTCACTTTGTGACCGAAGTAAGTATAGAACTATTTGTTGGAATGTTACAATATTTGTGTCTTACAAGACCATATATCTGTTTTGGGGTTAATTGTGTCAGTCAATTCATGCATGCTCCCACAGATATGCATATGTTATTAGTTAAAAGGATATTAAGATATTTAAAGGGAACTATTGGATATGGCATTGCTCTCAGAAAAGGTGATATCACTCAGCTTACTGCTTACACTGATTTTGATTAGGATAATTGCCCAGAAACTGCAAGGTCTACAGGTGGATATGCTATTTTTTTGGGTAACTCTTTAATATCTTGGTCTAGTAAGAAGCAGCCAACTGTTTCAAGATCTACAGCTGAAGCAGAATATAAATGCTTGTCTGTTGCTACTGCAGAGTTAGAATGGTTATCATCTCTTTTTAGTGAACTGCATATTTCACTGACATTGCATATTTCCTTGTATTGTGATAATACAAGTGCTATATATCTGTCAGTTAATCTTGTTTTTCATTACAGGACAAAACATATAAAAATTCATTATCATGCAGTGAGAGAGTTGATAGAAAGTGGTTTTCTTAAAGTTCGACATATAGCATCTGAAAAACAGTTGGCAGATTCGTTTACAAAAGGTTTATATGCTCCTGTGTTCACTTTACTTCTTCAACAATTACTGGGTTCTTCTCTAGATGCAGCTACACATGGTGATGCTTCTACTTCAGCAAATGTCTACTAATCTGTCTCCACCTGCTTCTTCAGTATCTACTTCAACACATGATACTATTGCTTCTTCATTATCTCATACTGCTATTAATAAGGATATTTCTCCTGCAAAGTGTCAGCCTGTTGTGTCTGGCAATTGTCTTACAAATACTGCTATTTTTTTGTCTGACAGTCCTGTCACTTTTCTGTAAAACCTGTTTTTTGTTCTTCAAACTGATAAGTGTCTGCCATTATCAGTTTGAGGGGGGGCTATTAGGAATAGTAGGATTGTCAAAGTCAAGTCAATTAACTTTGAATATAGAAGTCAATGGTCTTTGTATTTTGTCATCTTTTTTTTTAATAGGAAAGAAAGAATATATTAAAAATGAAGAGATTACAGATTATTCTTATCCTGTTGGATTAGATAACTGATCCATTCAGGCATAATGTTTAACCAATTAAAACATATTAATTGAGATCTTGCATACTTAGCTAGAGAATTAGCTATATGGTTTGCATCTCTGTGTGCATAAATACACACCCAAAACTCAAAAGAAACTAAAATAGATAATGTATCCTGGACTATATTGTTTGTAGTCCATTTTATTGCTGTTGAATTCCCATTAAGCGCTGCTATCACATTCATACAGTCCCCTTCCAAGTGTATCTTTCTCCACCCTTTTGCTTTTGCCCAACGGAACGCCTCCAAGAGAGCCTGTGCCTCAGCTTGCTCAGGGTCGATAGCTAGTGATGTACCTCCACGCAGTCCATAGTTATTACCTGCAGAATCACGACATATTAGACCCCAACCTGAAGGTGTAAGTTTGTCTATATGAGAACCATCAAAATTAATCTTAAATATATCATTTGCTGGTGTTTTCCATGTTTTATCAATAGATCTCACAAGCCCATTCCCATTGGCTTGTAAATTTTTTTCTCTATTCCATTCCTCAATCTACAAGAAAATAGTGTTAGCCACATTACTAGTATCAAAATTCCTGTTCTCAAAGAGTTTAACACACCTTGTTTTCCAGGTTAACCAAATGATGAAGAACACAGTTTCATACATTTGAAAATCCTTAGCCATTGAAACATTTACTTTTAAGAAAAAATTGCACAACCATTGATGAAGGTCCTGATTTTGCAGAATATTAACAAGTCTATTATCCACTATAATCCAGATTGGTCTCACAGTGGGACAATCAAAGAAAAGATGCTGAGGTGTTTCAGGTCCATTGCTGCAAAGATTACAGATGTTATCCTTATGACTAGTAAACCTAGCAGTTCTAGACTTAGTTGACAGGCAATTATGGAGGAACTTCCAGATAAAATGATGAAGTCTAGGGGGAATCTTATATCTCCAGAATGACTTCCAACAGATGTTCAAATTGTTCTTAGTAGGTTTGGCTGCTAGTTGATCATTTAGGATAGAATTATAAGCAGACTTGAAAGTAAAAACTCCATTATTAGATGGTTCCCATCTTAGTTTATCAGAACCTGCAAAAGGAATCCTAATATGAGATATTACATTTATAGTGTTGTCATCAAATAAAGCATGCAAGGTTTCAAAATTCCAAGTTTTAGTCTCATGATTAATAAGCTGACTCATAAATGTCATACTAGTAGAATAAAATTGGTTAGATGGTGGCTTGTGCATATCTGGAATCCAAATGTCTTTCCATATATTCACAGGGGCACCATCACCAGTTTTCCAAATATAAAATTTCTTAACAATAGCCAAACCTTTCATTATACCTTGCCAACTCCAGGAACCCTGTTTATTGACACTATCGGGTTAGCACCGGTAAAATACTTTTCCCTCAAGATAACCGCCCAAGGCTCATCAGTATTTTCAATTAACCTCCAAGCAAGCTTAGCTAGAAGAGCTAGGTTTAACAGGTCAGTTCTCCTAATATTGAGACCCCCAAGATCTTTAGGGAGGGCTATATCTCTCCAGCCTTTTGGATAGTACCCTTTTTCATTTTCCTTCTTACCCCACCAGAAGTTCATTTGGATGTTATCCATTTTATCTGTGAGTTCTTTGGGCATTTGGAAAACAACTAAATGATGGTTAGCTAAACTTCCTAAAACAGATTGAGTCATGACTGTTTTACCTGAAGCATCTAAGAAAATAGATTGCTAATTGTCAAGTCTTCCTCCAAAGCTATCAAGAAGATGAGAAAAAGAGTCATATTTTCTTTTTTGGAGAAGCAAAGGGACTCCAAGATATTTCTCATTCAAAGACATTCTCTTAATTCTAAGAGTGTTAGCTATATCATTTTTGACCGAGGTTGGCACTTTACTACTGAAAGCAATGGATGATTTATCAAAATTAACTGCCTGACCTGAGTATTTGTTGAACTGGTCAATCAAAGAAGAGAGATTTCTAGCATCCTTATCCCTGGCTTTAATAAATATGAGACAATCATCAGCAAAAAATAAGTGAGAAATAGAAGGACACTTTTTATTAGCTTTAAACCCATGAATAAGATTGTTTTGCTCAGCTAGGATTAAACTTCTAGAAAAACATTCCATACAGAGAATAAACAGATATGGTTACAGAGGGTCACCCTGTCTTAAGCCCCTTTGAGGAAGATAAACACTACCGGGAGAACCGTTGAGTAAGATGAAGGTTGAAACAGTTGTGATGCATTGTTCTATCATACTACACCAAGCACTAGAGAAGCCCAATTTCTTAAGATTATCAATAAGAAAACACCACTCAATTCTGTCAAAAGCTTTTGACATATCTAATTTTATTGCTGCACAGCCATCAGTATCTTTAGTTTTCTTCATAAAATGAATTAACTCATGAGCAATAATGATGTTATCATGTATAGATCTACCAGACAAGAAAGCAGTTTGAGCAGGAGAGATAATCTTATGAAGCACACACTTTAGCCTAGAACCCAACAGTTTAGAGATGATTTTGTAGGAGACATTACAAAGGCTTATATGTCTAAAGTCTACAACACTTTTAGGACAAGCAGTCTTAGGTATGAGAGTGGTGAAGTTATGATTCAATTGCTTTAAGAGGTGATGGGAGTGGGAAAAATCTTGGACCATCTTTACGACATCAATTCCTACAGTTTCCAACATTAATTGGTAGAAACCAGGTGGGAAACCATCTGGACCTGAAGAGGTCCAAGGTTTCATATCAAACAAAACCTTTTTAACCTCTTCCGCAGTGGGTATGACAATCAACATATTGTTATCGGCATCATCTATTTTAGCCTGCATGTTGCTGAGATAGTTCATAGAACTAGGAGGATTAGAGGTCCTACTCATACTGCTAAAATGTCTCAGAAGTTCATTTTCTATGTCATTCCTATCATCTAGCCAAACCCATATACTAGATTGTAAAGAATCTATTTGGGTTCTTTGTCTTCTGAAATTAGCTTTCTGATGAAAATAAGTTGTGTTCCTATCATCTAGAAGAAGGGAATCATCCTTACCTTTCTGCCTCCGGAAATCAGCTTCAATGTCATACCAAAACTTGAGCTTCTGAGTTAACTCCTCCACCCTGTTGTCATTATGAGAGTTTCCCAAACTAGTGATAGCAGAAAGCTGAGATTCAAAGTTAGCAATATGGGTCTGGATATTACCAAAATGATGGTAATTCCAGTGACTAAGACTAACTTTAGTATTTTTGAGACAATGAACAAATTGATAAGCAATGGAACCATTAGAATGACTCTTCCAGTTATACTTGATCAGATCAGAGCAACTAGAGTCTTTGAACCAAGACTTGTTAACTCTAAAAGGTTTCTTAGTGTTGTTCTCTGTTTTACTAGTTATCAGCATAATAGGGCAATGATCAGCAGCATTAGGATAACTATCATTCCAATCAAGGGAGGTAAGATCTCTATCAAGTCTCTCTAGAATCAAATCAGTCTCATTTCTTCTATTTGTCCAAGTAAAGGGGTTTCCTATATAAGACATGCTAAATAGATTATGATTAAGAAGGAGTTGTTTGTTAGCATCTATGTCGTTTCGCTCCTTTTCAGATCTATCAAGAATAAAGTTCAGGTCCCCTATAACAACAAGGGTTATTATGCATATTTCTTAGATTATTGAGATGATTCCATTGAGCAACTTTATCTTGACCATTGAGAGCACCATAATCCATAAAGACAAGTAAGCATAGAGTAGCTATTTTGACTATCCAGTTTAACAAGGCAGTTAATCATATTCATTTGCTTATCAATAATCTGTATATCAATTTTTTCCTTCCACATAATGCAAAGACCACCAGACAGACCAATTGGGTTCAAGAAAGCGACATTTGGGTATGTATATCTAGATAGCAAATACTGCATCCTTTTTTGCTTGTTTTTAGTTTCTGTCAAGAAAATGATGTCTGGGTTTTGGGACCTAATGAGCATATGTAGATGGTTCCTAGTATCCTTGTTACCAAAACCACAAACATTCCAGGATATGATCTTCATTTTGAAAAACAAGTTTTTACACAAGTGCAAGAGATATCAACCGTTAGATAGTGAAAACTATAGTGGGTAAAGTAAATGTGTCATATAAAAAGATGCTTGAGAGTAGAGATTTTTATGATTACCTTTGTCTCCCCATTGGTTTTGCCAAATTGATTCTCCTTGAGTGTGATTCTATCTGCAGCTAGTGATTCCATATGATTTTCATCATGAGAGTTTCCTTGAGCAGGTTGTTGATCATTGGTTGCAGTATCCTCTTCAGGTTCAGTAGGCTCATCATTCCTTAGTCTCTTACCCAGTCTAGCAGACATTTTTCCACTATCCTCCTGCGAAAAGCTGATCAGAATTCCATCTTGAGGAGGCACAAATGGAGTGTGTTTAATCTCCTTTTTCCTCTGAATGTTAGGAATGGATTCTAGCTGTTTCCCTTCTACTGCCTTCTTTTTTCCAGCACCATTACCCGCACCAAGGAAATAAGGCTTGTTGTGAGCCTTATTGAGAAAGTTAGCTTCTGCAGAGCAAGCACCAGTAGTGTGCTTTATGATGTAACAAGTAGGAAAGATGTTGTGAGGTTGCCTTTCATAAAAAAATTTAATCCATCTGGTATAACCTGCATTTTTTTTTGCTAACACCCCTCTTCTTAATGGATTATTGATATCAATTGAGACACAAACTTTGACACCTTCTTTATCAACTGGAATTGCATCCTTTGGTTCTACTGCTATCACCTCACCCATGATTTTGCCGATTTTTGTAACTTATATTGGATTCATGTGCTCTGGCAGAAGTTTCTTGAGTTGGATCCAGAAACATTGTTGATCCCAATTAAGCTCCTTATAAATCACCTCTGAGTTATAATCATGCAGGATCACCAGGTTGCCATATATGCTCCATGGCCTGGTTATAAAAACATTCTTTTTTGCTTCTTCATTCATAAACTTGAAAACCATTATATTGTATCAATCTCCACCACTTTAACCTCTGTTGTAGGGATAAAATCCCATATGAAATTGATGTGTTTCTTCACTGCTTTGAGGCCTATTTTGCCATTCTCCATAATAATCATACCAATGAGACAGAAATCCCACTCTCCTTCCTGTTCTATGATCTCCTCTCCAGATAGTTGATCTTTTGTATCCAAGTCTTCATCAAGATCAAGAGCTGCTTGCTTAAACTTTTCAGCCAGACTAGTTACTTGTTCTAGATTTCCATCAGCCATGTTATTTTTGAGATTTGTGTGACTGAAATAAGGATGAATATTATCTTGTGATCTACTAATATATGAGAAATTCAACTGAGAATTAGGGTTTACTTCTCCATGAGGAATATTTCTTAAGCGGAGATTTTGGTTAAAGAATATTTGGTGGTTATAGCAGGATAAGGTAAAAACAGAAATAATGGAGATTATACCGCCGATGAATAAAAGGAAACCGTTTCCTAGCTTGCATCGAGTTTTTTGGAATTTGAAAGACCTAATTTTCCGCCTTTTCCTTTTTTGAATCTTCTGGTGGCAGTCAACGAATTGGTAATGGCTGAGTTGGTAACTCTCACAACAATGAACCATTGGAATCACTTTGGCTTCAAAAAGCATTCTTGCTAGCAGGGAAAACGCTGTAATCACAACTACGAATAAGGAAAACGCCATTTGGGAGAAATCAATCTGTAAACACATTAAGGAGAAAAAATTAAATTAGCAATTCATTTTAGCAAAAACAAACACAGAATAAATAAAATAGTTTAATTGATAAACAAAGCGATTGAAGGTTGAAAGATCAGTGAAGCAAATCTAAGAGGATAGAAAACATATTGTAAAACCAGACCAGGAATCCATGAAAACAATGGTAAAGTAACAAGGATTGACAAGAAAAAGTTTCACTGAGTTACAGTCGCCCGATTCCCTCATTTTCTGCTCTTCTCCTACTTCTTATGATTTTGTCATCTCACACATTAAATATGTCTCATTTCTATTCTTCTTCTTCATCTTTACTTCGAATATCTTGTTTCTACAATACTATGAGAACATATCAATTCTCAGATACCAAATCAACCTAGCTTAATTGGGGGTCATCGGAATTAATCGGGGGCCATGCACTAGAGGACAAAAAAGGTCACCAGAACCTAATTTGGGTCACCCTTTATAAAAATATTTTTTAAATGGCTAAAATGCCCCTAAATGATTAGTGTTAAAATTTAATTAATTAGTGATAATCTTACTTAATTAGAGTTTAATTTTTTTTCCAGATTTTTTGTCTGCAATTTTTAGTCTAACTTTTCTTTTTTTTTGCCCAGATAGTATGAAAAATCGTCAAGGTATTAAAAAATTTCATTGACGACCCTCAACAGTCGTTAATGTTTAGACTGTTTAAGTGACGACTCTAAACTGTCGAAGATTCGTTAATGGCGGAAATGTACGACAGTTTTGGGTCGTCATAAAAATGATCAATTCCCTGACGACCCTTTGGAAGGGTCGTTACTGTTTTGGTTACGCATTTGACGACTTAAACAGTCGTTAATGTTTTAGAAATGTCGTTATAGACTGTCGTTAATCTCTAAAAAGAGTCGTTAGTGTATGACAGTTTAGAGTCGTTATTGTTTTGATCATGATGTATATGACGACCCTAAACTGTCGTTAATGTCGGTGAAGGGTCGTTAATGAGGATCGTTACTTGAAAAAAAAAATACTAATCAAGGGTAAAAAAGTATATCCATCTTCCGATTTTTACACCCCTGAAAAATTTGGGGGACAAACAAAATTCCATGACCCCGGTTAGAAACCATGGCCCCCAATTAAGCTAGGCAAATCAAGGCAATTCTCAACTTAATACTCCACCTACTGAATGAATGAATGAATCCTCATTGTAGTGAAAGAAAATGTGAATCAACATCAGCAACTCCGCCTATCTACTCAATATCCCTTCTATATAAACCGGACTTAAGCTTCATTTGTATCCATATGATCAAAACCTCCATCTCTCTCTCTCTTTCTCTCTGCATATCAAAGTTATGGCATTCAACAAAATTTCCAGTGTTTCTTTTTCTGCTCTTCTCCTACTTCTTATGATTTTGTCCCACTTTTATCGGCTTTCATGTGCGGTACCTCCACCGCAGAATTTTATCCTCACACGGACTTTGGAGTGCACCTGAAACAAAACCATGTGTAGGTCCGTATCTGTTTATCATGAGCTCTTGAAGGGTCCTATTAAGAGCAACTTAGAGGCGAACTGGTTCGACGCTGAGAATAACAACAACAACATGTTTCTATGGAAACATGAGTACGACAAACATGGCGTCTGCACTAAATTCGGCGCACAGCTTGGCAACACAGTAACATATTTCCAGAATGGGTTAGATGCCTATGCGACCTTCCCGAGTTTAGGTCTAACAATTCTTCACCTCTATGTTAACCAACAATCCGTTCCCGAAGCTACCGCTTATGCGACACTTACACTATGTTTGTTTACTCCTGACTCATCTGAGTCGTCTGGATCTGAGTCGTTTGGATCTGAGTGAAATCGCCTGACTCATCTGGATCTGACTCGATATGTTTGTTTTGAATCAGATCTGACTCATCTGACTCAAAAAAAATATGAGTCAGTGGTTTGGTCCCGTGAGTCAGGGGTATTTTGTTACCTGACTCAAATGGGTCCGAGTCAGAGGTTATGTCTGAGTCATAGGTCGAGTCAGATCTGACTCAAAATGCAAAACAAACGGTTTGACTGCTGACTCGGCCCGAGTCAGAGATTGACTCAGATCCAGACGCCGAGTCAGCTGCAAACAAACAAGATGTTAGAGCTCATTTGCAGAATAAAAATTTTGCAACAATCTGTAATTCCAATTCGGAGCTTCAAGAAATTCGTCTCTACTTCAAGTATCAGGTGAACACCGGAACAAAGGGCTGGACGCTTGAAGATCTCCCATTAGCTTACATGCAAAGGTGCGCTGGCAATGTTAGACTTCCCCTCTCGTAAATGGGTTTGTAAGCTGCTATTTGATATGAATGAATTATATAAAATAAATTGTACTTGAATTTCCTAGTATCTGGAACATTTACTCTCTTCCTATTTCTCAAGTATTTGTATGCAGCTATTGATATAAATGATGAAATGAAATTGAAAGTTTAAGCATTTGAGTTCGTTTTGTTCCCTTGTTTTGTTTTAGATTTTCAGTTTATAAAGTATTCTCTGCATCCATTTATTTTAGCGGTGTGTCATGTTTTGAGTTATGGTCTCAATGTTTTTTCTTCAACTGCTTCATCAAATATTTCAGTGTTTTTCAGTGATTAATGAAATCATGTTGATTTGATTTCTTGTCATCGTCAGAATGAAATTTTCTTAAAAGAATATTATCCCCTTTAAGATGGTTTACTTTGCAATGTTAAGAGCAGCTTGTATTTGATGCAGTTGTGTGGCAAATCCACTTTTTTGGATTTAAGTTAGACGGCATATGAGAGGGGGCAGTGGCAACTCATTTTAGGACAAGTTAGCTAGTTATGACCTTACAGTTAAATTTGTAGGTTAAACTGATTGCTTCACTATAGTTGGGCTAAGGAATACTAACAGTAAATGATTCACTTATAACCATGTCGAATCATGATCGACACTATGCGAAGATTAGGCTTTACAAACAAAAGGTCAAATTATTATAGTATTAAGAAAGATAGCAGTCAACGTAACAGTGACTGCTATCAAAGATACAAAAAACTGAAACACAAATTATTGCCCAATTACCAATCAGATGGTTTACAAGTTCAATAACTTCTTGAAGTATTTCAAGGTCCCTTCTGATGGTAAATATCATCTAGGATTTGGTTTAGTTCTTGGTGCAGTTTTTATTTTTATTCCTTCGTTCGAAGTCAATTTAATACCATCTATGCTTCAAAGGGGGCAAAAAAAAAGGACTGTGTGGTCTTGCAAACTGTAGATCACTCTGCACATTGCCTAGGGCAATTCAACAAAAGACTAACAAATATCTCAACAAGCTCATACAGCATCAAGCACAGCCTAGGGAAATTCACTAATAAATACTACACAAAACAGAATTCAAAAGCTTACTTCTAGTACAAATGGTTCAAAAGTCCAGCTTGAAACTTCCTGAACTTTTCTGATTAATACCATGATAAGAGAATAAAAAGTAACAGACTTTTAACAACTACTCTCTCTCAATTCACAATGTGACGAGTTCTTGGGAGAATGCATCAAACACAAGCAAGCGATTCAATGTAATGATGAAGGGAACCCCATAAGCCCCCAATTCGAGCTGCTGAATGAACATTATACTCGGTAAAAGTATGAATTTCTGTAATGCTAAATTCTTTAAGATCATATGAATCAACCCTTTTACCAGCTAAAGCACCACCCAGCTTTGACAATGATTCTTCTTCATCTTCCTCTAGGAGCAATACCATTCTATAAAATGGACGAGTCCTATCAACTGGAAGAGTATCAAACCCTGGATACGCAATTACAAATGTTTCTGGGTCGATCTTGTACAGTAGTTTCCACCCTGAATAATCAGTCTCCATCTTCAAAATACTGTAATTAGTATAACATGATGCAAGAGCCTCAATAAGATACAAATGACCCCCAGCACTCACTGAAATACACAGCATTCGATTCATCAATAAGATTTTTCAGGACTATGACCAATCGGAAATAGTCTAATCTTGACAGTATTCACTTTCAGACCTGCAACAAATTCAAAACAATGAAGCACAGAGAACAAGTTATATAATTCTTTCTTCTTGTTATCTAAGAACAGTAGTATTGTGCCGTCTGCGTAATGCCAGTGATTGACCTCAGACCCATTCTCAGACACAGAAAGACCAGTAAATAACTTTAAATTAGCAGCTCTGCCAATGTATCTAGAGAAACCTTGCCTAACTCCCCTGCTGCTCCTGAAAAGACCAAATGCTGAGCCATTTATTAAAACAGAAAAAACAGCAGTTGAGTAGCATATTTAAACCATTTGCTACTAAACCCATGTTGTGTGAAACAAACTTGAAGTGCTTCCAATTATCTGTCAAAAGCCTTCTCAATTTTACTATGAGAGTACAATCACTGCCTGCCTCTATGTAAGCCACTGAACTGGAGATGTAACAAAAACAATCAAATCGACCAGCTTCTCTCACGCAATTCACAAACTGCTGAATGCATCAAACGCAAGCAAGCGACTCAATGTAATGATGAAGGGAACCCCATAAGCCCCCAATTCGAGCTGATGCATGAACATTATACTCAGCAAAAGTATGGATTTCTGTAATGCACAATTTTTTAAGATCATAAGATATAACCCTTCTACCATCTACGAGCACCACCAGCTTTGACAGTGAATCTTCTTCATCTTCCTCCAGGACCAATACCATTCTAAAAAGCATAAGAGTCCTATCAACTGCATAAGAATCATACCCTGGATATGCTGTAATAAATCTTTCCAGGTCGAGCTTGTATATTAGTTTCCATCCTGAATAATCAGTCTCCAGCTTCCAAATATTGTAACTAGTATAACATGACGCAAGAACCTCAATAAGATACAAATGACCCCCGCACTCTCCGAAATACACAGCATGGGACACAGTATGATCGGAAGTAGTTGGAAAAGGAAATGGCTTTACTAGTTCTTGCACAATATCAAAATACATGGACGATTCAGTTGTAGTATTATCCGCAGTTGCAATCCAATGCAAAGAACCATTCCAGTAGACACCGGACTTTGTAAAACTATTAGGAAGCGCATAAAAAGGATTAACAGATGAAGAGCTTACCTTCTTCCAGGAATTCGTTTTAGAGGAGTAAATTTCGATGTAATGATTGTGAAGGTATTCATCATCATACCATTCAAAGTCCCAATCTTTCACAATATCTCTCCAAATGCAGATAACTTGATAGTGATCTGGTGACTTGATTGGATCAAAAGCCAAGCTGATACTGGAAACCTTAAAGCAACAATCCTCTCCCACCACATCCCTGAAAGGGGACGGAGGAAGAATTTTGCATTGTCTTGTCGTTGGATTATAAATGTAGGTCTGGGTTGTGTAAACGCGAGGAGCATTCTCATCGTTTATAACTTCAGTCTCCTTAATGCAACATAAAAGACCATTACAAGACTGAACGATTCGGACCCCATTTTCAATGATCTGAACACCATTTTCAGTATGTGTAATCACTTGCTCAGATTCAGCAAAATTCAGAGTTTTAAAGAGGGCACCACTGCCACCCTCAGCAACAACAGCAGTATTAGTACTATATATCACCTCCTCTTCAACTCTACTTCCATCAAGAAGTATAAAATCATATAAAATTTCAAAATCGGGGGTAAGTTTTTCGAAGAATAGGCCACTAATTTTAGAGATAGGGTGACGACGTATATGATTAGTAGCGAAGGATGGATCAGTAATGAGACATAACCATTGTTTTGACACAGATTTGAATACAAGCAGAGATTTAATAGGTAGACATAGTAAAATTTCTGTAATCAAATCAATATTATTACCTACTTGTATTGCAGAAGAAGAGGTTGCTGTTGTTGATGATAATGATAAATTCTCAACTGCAGCAACAAGATTTTGCTGATGGTCATCAATTGAACTAGAAGAATCAGAAGAATTCATCATTTTGCGGAGATACCTAGGGTTTATCTTATCTCAGTTGTAGCAGTAGGGAAGTGAAAACGCAAAAATCGTCTCTCGGTCGTACCTAGTCACACCTTTTAATATACGGCAAAAGTGAACACATGAGCAAAACGGGGAAGTGCTACACTACCACGTCTCCCTCCCGCAAAGGGGATCGGACGGTTAAGGGTCAGGTTCTCTGCATTGGGATTATTAGGGGGATAGTGGGCCCACGTGTTGTGAGAGGCGGGATTTTCGTTGGGATCAGGAATCGGTAAGGTTAGCATTTCCGTAAGCAAAATTAATTCTAATTGCAGCAAGTTCAAAATAAAACTCAAATAATAAACAAGGGAATTTTAACAAACTGCCACACTTGCAAATCCCGATTCAATAAACTGCCACCGTTTTTTTCAGAGTTTATTTAATGCCACAACCGTTAGCACTAACGCCTTGGACCCACATGATTGGTCAAAATTTTTTGACTTTGTCAAGATTACTTACACGTGTCTTATATGGACGGCTCAAGATGTCGTGCACGAGATTATTACACGTAGCACAGGCTAAATGACTACTTTATCCTTCGTGGGATTGAAAACAGTTTGTATCGTTTCATTTTCTTCTAGGGTTTGAGTCAGTTTTCAGCGGGATTTTGCTTAGGTTTAGTATCTGAGTAAAGGGTTTTAGTAAAGATCGAGATTCAGAACAAGAAGGGGAAGGACAAGCAGCAGATATGGTATGATTGCAAACCCTAATTTCGTTTTTCTGGGTTGAATTAGGGGTCGAGAAGAAGGGATCCATTTCTTCCCCAATTCTTTCTCCTCTTACGCATGTCTCTCTGCTGCTTTTATAGATCGATGAAGGAGGCAGATGGGGTTGTTACAGGATTGAGTTTGAGAACAACACAACATGTTAGACATGGGGCTTGGATTAAAACACGGTTTTGAGTTCAAAAAGATAATTGAATCTGATTCTGCTGTTGAAGAAATGGAACTGAGATTCCAAGTTTACAAGGAATTGGAGAGATGGGTTATGTTGGCAGCAACAGATCATGTGTGAGAACACGGCAAAGCTTGAGTTGGCATCTGAATTTGATGAGAATATGGAGAAGATGAGTCTGCTGTTGATGAATTGGCAGAATTAGGTTATGTGAAGCTCAAGGGTTCGAACTGAGTGAAAATTGGATGGATGGAGGAAGAGAAATAATGGGTTTTGGCTTGGGATTGAACTGAAACAAAAGAGAATGATGAACTCAGATGAAGATTTTTGCTATACATGGAAGAGGGATGGAGTATGTGCTGGTGAAGGGTGGTTGTCTTATTGAGCAGCAGGAACCGTTAGATGCATGTGTTAGGAATTATAGGGATTTGAATGAGTTAATGGGTTTATGAATTGTTGACTGGGTGAACTGATGATGTTGGTATGAACTGGTGAATGGTTTCGAGCTGAGTTTGTGTGGTGATGTTGGTAGAATGGATGCAACAGTACTGCAATGGAGTGTTGGTCTTGGCTTGTGTTGTCTGCTATTCAAATGGGTTTGTCTCGGACTGGGGTTTTGTTTGTGTTGCTGAGGAGATGAATCTGGAATTCAAGAAGAGCATGTTGCAGATGATGGAAGTTAATGGAAGGATTGAGACTGAAATAATGCAGGTGGTACAAGTTGATACTGCATTTGGGAGACAATGTTGCTGCTGCTTCTGCCATTCTGATGCTGTGAGCTGTAAGCTGAAGGGTTTGGCGACTACTGGCGAAGCAAGGGAAGAAAGCTGGTGAAATGTTGTTGCTCCTTGAGTTCAAGATTGCATGAGGTGGCAGCTGATGTTGGTTGTTGATGCAAAGAAAGCTAATGCAAGAGCAGAATAAGCTACAGGTTGCTGCTGTTGGAATTGGGGTTTGTTGTAGCTGGTCAGATGGAATTGAAGTGATGCTGGTGAAGAGTGACTGGTGGTGGATTGAAGACAGAGTCTAGTGAGCTGTTTGTAGGCTTGTAGTAGTGATGCAGCTGAAACTGAGGTGCTGCTATGGAGTGAGCTTGAAGCAATGATGCAGTGGCTAGTGATGCAGAGAAGGGTACCAAGTGGTTGGTTCTCACGTGCACCGAGACGCGAGTTAACTCACTACTCTATAGCCGGTTAACTCAATCCCAGTTAACTGATTAACTCAATCCTTGTTAACTGATTCAGGGGTTTCTATGTAATTTTGTACGGGTTATTTAATGCCACGTATGCACTAACAGAGACTAACAGTCGTTGACCGTTATCTCAAAAAAACGGGATGAAAAAAGTCAAGAGTATGGCATTTAATAAACTCTGAAAAAACGGTGACATTTTCAGAAACTGCATATTGGAAGTGTGGCACTTTATTAAAATCCCCAATAAACAATTAGTTATCAAAGAAATTGTTTTCCATTTTGTAGCTTTTCACTCCTGGATCACTCTTTGTTTCTGAAAGGCTACACAAGTGTAATCCCGTGAAGTTGAACCACATAAAAACTGCTCATACACAAAATGAGTGATCCCTGCCCACGAGAGGAAATAGGGTCTCCATATATGAGTATTGTGACTCGTGAGAGTGTGGTTTTTATGTGGTTCAATTTCACGGTTCAACAAGAATTTTTGTGTTAAAAAAATTATTTTTCATCAGCAGAAACTTCTAAGTCCCACCATTTCTTTCTATTACAACCTCCTAGCTTTTTAAAACACAACTTCTTCTTCTTCTTTTTGATAAATTAAAGGACAAAGTTTATAAATAAAAAAGTTGAAGTCACCAAATAAGTGGCAGAACTATCAAAATTACAGAGGAGAGAAACATAAAATTAGCAACTGCCAACTACAACATTCCAATTGCTAATAAGTGTACTTAAAGAATAACCCTCAAAGATCCTATGAGACGTACCCAATTAAACAAAGTATACTTAATAGAGATGATCAACTGCTTCCAATTTCTGCTTCTCTTGCTGACATACGATCGTTTCTTTCTTTCCATATTGTCCACCAAATTGCAAAAGGGATAAGACCCCAAAGCTTCTTTTTCATGTCATTACTCTTGTTGTTTGGCCATTCCCATAGAATAAGCTTAACATCCTCCGTGAAAACCCAATTCAAACCTAAACTATCAAAAAAGTAACTCCACAACTTTGTAGTGACTTTACAGTGCAGGAAAAGATGATCATTAGTCTCCATCTATTCATCACGAAGAATGCAAATACTCTTGTTGTTACGGGTTAGTCGTTCTTATAGGACGGTAACTGGTAGGCATTTAAAGATGTGAAAATAAGACAATAAATGGATGCCTACAGTGATACCTGCAAGTGCACAGGGTCAGTTGTAGCTTGTGTGCAAGAACAGGGTCATTCCACAGGGACTTGGGAGTGTGCAATGAAGTTACACTATGCTGATAATTGATGCAAAACTAAATGCAAGGTCACAAGGCTGCAGTGACAGTGAAACAGAGATGGTAAAACATCTAACCAAGGCTATGAGCCAAGGGCAGGGAAGGCAGTGCACTGATTTCAGTGCACAGCAAGATGTGAAGTGCAAAAGCTAAATAAAACAACAAGGAAAACTCAACTGAGCAATAAGAATAACAGAATTAGAGTTGCAAGTGACTGTAAAAACAAATTGTGGGCTAAGCTACGGCTTTGAATCCACCCTTGTGACCGAGCCAAATAATGTAGTTCTAGGTTGAATCCCTAATGGAACTAAGTGACAGTTAAGGCCAACTTAAGATCCTAAGCATACAAAAAGGGAATAGCAAGATAATCAGCTTGCTCAACTGATGTGCTCCTAGTATTGACTGTCTTTTGACAGTAAAATCAATCACAAGCACTAGTGAGCACTGATTTCTCCCATTGCTCAATCAATTCAGTGAACTAAGGCTTCTAACCTAACATTCCACTACCTAACAGTCCACTAAAGCTTCATCTGAGCCTCAGCTAGTGAGACTTAGCTCATGACTAACATGCTAACACAAACATACATCATACAAGATAATTGAAACATGAATTCAAATATTGAACATAAACAGAGCATTGAACTACAACCCTTGAGACACTGGCTATTCCAGTGCTCTTGGGTGACATACTGGCTAGTCCAGGCATATTTACAACACCCACACACCCCTCTATTTATACCCAGAAACCCAATTAGGGTTCATACACTATTTCTCCCCAAATCCCCAAATCAGTAAAGTTAGGGTTTTGAAATATCACCAAATTTGATGGGATAACTGCTCCATCTCGTCGACCCACTCTTCTTCTGCCTCTCCTGGTCCATCTCCATGCTTCAATTGCTTCTATAGACTCACCTCTTTTATCAATTTCTCACCTAGGGTTTCAGTGAGATGAGAGATGAGAAATTGATGAAATAGATGGCTAGAGAGATAGGGGAAATGATGGTTTTCGGTAGGTGATAGCATGATGGCTTTTGGTGGGGGTTGTGGTGGTTGAGGCAGTGGAGTTGGCGGATTTGGTGGTGAAGGTGAGGCTGTTGCAGACGGAGTGTAGAAGATGGAGTCGATGGAGAAGAGATTAGGTGCTGTTTGGTTTAGGGTATAGGTGTTTGGTACTCAGGTGTTGAGCAGGTGGATAGAATCTTGATGATCAGCGAAGATAAAGCGTTGGATGCAAAGATGATGGATTGATCCAACGGCGAGATGGAAGGAAGCGAGGAGCGACCGTTGGATTCGAAAGTACAACGAAACTGACGGCTCAAGATGAAGTTAGGTGCTGTAGTGTTAGACAAGAGCTTTAGACTTCGATGCACGACGATGAAGCGACCGTAGGATGCTGAGATGATCCAATCTGACGGCTGAAGATGAAGGTGGGTATGGATATTGGAAATGGGTTTGGGTGAGGGTTTTGGGCCTTGGGTATGCCAAGCCCATATCTTCTTTAAGAACAATTCTTCCTCTTCAAGCCCACTTCTAGCCTTTTGGTCTTGTGCACAACATTCTTCGCGGCTTCCTTGTGTAACTCCTCCCGACTTTTCATTACTTTTCTTCTCTTTTCGCTCCGCAATTCATCCAAACTTTATTTACAACCTAAAAATGCAAAATTAATTAATAAAAATATTTATTCTTGAAAACAAAGAAAATACAGAATATGGGATAAAATGTAGAATTAATGCACAAAAGATGAGTTAAATGCCAAGAAAAAATATAGAAATATGCACTTTTTAGCATTCATCAGTAACATACAGACCTAGCGTTGTTTATGTTAAGCTGGTGGAGGGTTTCCAAAAAAAGACTATTATTGGGGCGTCACATTCCAATAGAGGGGCTTCACTTGGATTTCTAGTGACCAAAAAATTGATTATGAAGTATTCTTGATTCAATACCAAATGTCTAAAACAACCTTCAACTAAAATCAAAACCTAAAATCAAACCCTAATTCACATTTAAAGATCTTCTTCTTCTTCTTAACTTCCAATTTTAATTCAAAAATTATCTCATTTTCTTCTTCTAAAATTCCCATCCCTCATCAATCATAAATCCTTCCCTCTTTTTTTTCAATTGAAGTCATGTCATCACCTTCAACCACGTGCTTTTCTCTTCTTCTTCTTCTCTCAACCGAATTATTTTAAATTCGAAAAACTATCTTTTTTTCTCCTTTTTGTGTTTGAAATGGTATAAATTGATTGAAATCAAGGGAAAATTAGGGTTGCAGATTCACTTACGGTTATGTTTCTTAATTTCCCAACCGTAAATTTGTTTTCTGGAACGGTTACGGTTAGAAAACTAAGAATTCTCAACCGTAATCAAAGAAAAATAAAATTACATATATTTTTACGGCCGGATTTGTATACTTACTGTTAGGTTTGACCCAACCATAAAATATACTGAATGAATAAATTGTTTCGGAATTTTAAAACAGATTTACGGATATGTTTTGTTTTTAGATAATCCAACCGTAAAGGTATTTTCGGTTAGTTTCAAGTTCACTGACCCAACCATTAGGATTTCACGTTTTTATGGTCATAGTCGTAACTTCCTTTCTCCACTCCGATCAAGAAAATGTGAGAAGATAATGGGAACAAAGGCAACTACCCCACGTTTCACTCTTTTCATCTTACTTGATATTAGGATTCTGTTTAGAACTTGTTGACTTTCAACCGGTTATGGCCAACTGCTGGATATTAGTGAGTCTTTATAACCAATAGATATTTGATCTTGGAGTAATAACGGATCTTGTAGAGTTTGAGCAAATAGGAGAACTTGAAAATATACAACAAATCTTGTTTCTCCTAAATTAAAGCTACCGATAAACTGCTACATATTTATGTGTTGGGTTGATTTTTGAGAAACCTGACCGTAATTTTCTAGAAACTCTTTAAAATTTACATATGAATATTTGGTTACGGGTTGGTTACCAAAAACCCATGCGCAATTGGTTTTTAACTAGGTGTGACGCCCGTGCTCTGCACGGGCCAAGATATTTTGTAGAGAATCTATGTTTTGTTGTGGATATAATTTTTAGTATACAAAAATGAAGTTTGGAACAAAGAAAAAATAGGTAATTGAAATCGCAAAATGCTAAAAAAAATAAATATTAAAAGTAGCTTGCAAAAATTACATCTAAAAAATAATTAAATCTAAAGTAAAATAATGAAATCTAACACCAAAAGAATTCATTGTACTCCTTCAAGCCTCGTTGTTAGGTGTTATACATTTATCACTATCTGATCTCTTTTGGTACCCTTGTCTTATCATCCGATCTCTTTAGGTATCCTTGTGCATTTGATGCTAACTTGCACAAACATCACCCACTGAAGCATTTATTTTACCTAACCAAAGTCTTCCTATTTATCTACTTTCCTAGAGATTTCACTCAACTGATATTGCATTTATTAAGACTGATGTTATTTGTGGGAGTCGAACCCATAACTACATGGATAAGAATCACGTGCTCTTCCATTTGAGGTAAGACAGCGAGTACCATAGTAAGAAGAGAGATTACCTGATCCCCTGCTTGATGCACACGAATTACCCAACAACAAAAATCTAAGTCCATAGTGTTTATAGACTTTTCTACCTTACAATATTTATCAAATAAGCTTTTATACCTTGTCCAGAAGAACCACAATGAGTACTTACAGAGGTTGTACACAAAAATGAAGCATGAGGAAATATTTATATACAATATGAAATAAAACTATGCTTCAAGAAATAAGAAACAACACCGGGATGCAATATCCAACTATATTATAGATTGATTGTTTTAATAATAACAATGTCCTATGTTGATCCAACGGCAAGTAGTTAGAATAAAACTAATACACGATGAAGGATTTGCAGCGGAATGGATTAACTGTCCTTAGTTAGAAAAACTAATATACAACGAAGGATTTGCAGTGGAATTAATAGAAAAACTACATAATTAGATTATCTCCGCCAGTTCGGAGAATATTTGTTGCAAGCGGCAACATAGTCCATTATGGGATAATAAAAGTTTTTAACCAATATCAAATAGACAACAAATTAGTGGATAACATGATACAGATTCATATTTTTTCGGGTCATATACTTTTTCTTCAAGCAGTACAAACTCGAATTCAGCTTCTAGTTTTCTAAAACTATTTTCCGCTGGATTAAAATGTTCAACTCCTTGTGATAACATCAGAGATTCAGAGTATAAATAAATTTCACTTACCTAAATGCGCTATGAGAATAAGAGCTATGCAAGTAGGCCTAAACAAATCCGATCCTTAGTTAACACAAATATCACATTCAATAAAACCCATTATGAATCGCAGTTGGCAGTAAGAATTGATGCACAAATATTTTGTTTAGAAAAACTCAATATGAATCATAATTGGCAGTAAGAACACTTACATTCCTCCAACTCCACCGGTCGCCTCCATCTGTATTTCTGCTTCTTTGGCTGCTACTGATTGCTATCAAATGAAGAAGTCACACTCGAAAATATAACTGTTCCAGACAGATGAAATATTTCACATGTCTTCCTTTTAAAGTTTAGCAAAGAAATATTACCATATTGACAGTTGAATTTAGTATTGTGCAAAGCTAACAAATAAACAAAGTAAAAAAAAAAGAAAAAAAAAATCCTACAATATCACTTTTATACTCAAAGCCAAGGTTCAAAGTTAGGTGCCCTGCATCCAAAGCCACGTTTATTAAAAATGTAATGTCAGGAGTATATAACTCTAACGCATCAAACTTCTCCAAGTAACCAATCAATGTGGCATCACCAAAAAAAAAAACTAAAAGAACATCCACTGTAATTAGAAACATGAACACCTTACAGGTCATTTTTGACGGAATATGATAAAGGACATGTTTTTTTTGGTACTTTCTCAATTCGAGACGAATTTTTTTCAAGATGGCGGGTCTGATATAGGACATCCGTTAGATTTAGGATTAGTATTTTTCTTATTTTTAGAATTTAATTAATTTAGAGTAGTATTTCTTATTTTTAGAATTACGTATTTTTAGAAGTTATTTAATTCTAGAACGTTATTTATTTTAGGGATCTCTCTCTTACATCGAATCCATTTGACCAACTCAGACATATGCCCTAGATGCAATACTGATACGGAAGTAGCAGACCACCTTTTAATTCATTGTCCAACATCGGCTTCTTCCTGGAACATCTTATTCAACCAACTTCAAAATGCACCAAACACCAACCCAAACCCAAACCCAAACTTCACTTTAAACCCTCAAACAACCATATCCCAAATCCTCCAGCATCCAACATCAACATCTATAATCTCCTCAGTTTGTTTCCTATTTTGGACCCTACGGCTATCCAGAAATGATCTAATTTACCAACAAAAACAAACAACTTCAGAAGAAATCGTAGCCTGGGCACAAAAACTACAACAAGAATTTTTTTGGGCACTACACGCTTCACCACCAATCATACCAGGAGATACACCAACATTCAACAACACGATAACAAACAAAAGAACATCAACAATATTGGTAGGTTGGTCTACTCTGAATATCAACTGGATTAAGATTAACACAGATGGAGCAGCCAGAGGACATCCGGGATTGCAGGAGCTGGATTCATCTGTAGAGACTCTGATGCACGAACATTAATAGCTATGGCTCAACCACTAGGAATTACGACAGCACTAACTGCAGAAACATGGGCCTTATTATTGGCTTCAAGAACAGCATCGGAGAGACAATGGACTAGAATCCTATTTGAAACAGACTCGGAAAACCTCCTGAGATTCATCACATCAACTATGTCGCCACCTTGGCACATAGCAGGAATGATCGAAGAAATAAAAATGAGACTTAGGAAAATCCCGCAGGTCGTTATACAACACAACTACAGGGAAGGAAATCAAGCAGCGGACGGATTGACAAACCATGCAGCGGATGGAAACCAGGCAGGAAATTTTTCAACCAAAATTTGGGACCAGGCAATCCCATCCTTTATCAGCACATTTTATTTCAAGACTCTGTGGGTACCACATACCCACGACAAGTTGTAAACTAAATTTATTATAATAAATTGTATGCTTAAAAAAAAAGGAGACAAGTCCTATGTAATAATCATACACAATTATTATCAAACAATATTGAGATTTTCTTAACTATACTTCTACTTTACTACCAAAATTCCTTATTCACGTTTCCGTTTTGCGTTAAGTGGCATCAGAGCTTCGGCTTCGATCCTTTTATTCTTTTCATCTAATTTTCTTTACCCTTTCGTCTCTTCTCTACCTATCGAGATCTCCGCATCTCTTCTTCTAAACCAGCTATCCTTTTATTTTCAAAAAAAAAAAAAAAAGTCGTCCGTCTGTTTTGCCAAAGCCCTAATTTTCCACCACTACGTCTTCTTTCCGATTCCGGTAAACTTCTGTTCTTGCCTTGCCTTACTTTTCGTCGACCTCCTTCCTATTCCAGCACGTCCTCCACAAACTTCACCGCCTCTGTCCCACTTTCTCTTTTCTATCTTTCTTCCGTACGTACAGTACTCCCACTTCTCTTGTTAATTAGTTAACTCCCATCTGTTCCCTTTTCCTCCTCTCAATCATTAATTAATTAATCCCATCCATCACTTTTCCCATCTCCCTACTGTTTAAGACTCAACAACCATACAAGACCAGTTTCTATCTTACTGTCCGGGAAGTTATTCTCCAGAGATTTCAACAAAAACTAAGCATTTGGCAAAGGAGATACTTAACTAAAGGTGATAAATTAATGCTCATCAAAAATGTTCTCTCTAGTCTGTCAATTTATTACCTTTCTCTTTTTTAATTACCTGCATCAGTAGAAAAGGAAATGGTTAGTATCGTGAGGAAATTCTTATGGGGTTCTACTAATTCTTATAAAAAGAGAAGCTGGGTAGGTTGGAGAAGAATTAGTGTTTCAAAAGAAAGAGGTGGAGTTGGTTTTAAGAAGTTAGATTAGAGCTCTCCATGCCAAATGGTGATGGAGATATGGCAAGGAAAAAAGGGCTTTATGGAGATCTATTATTCACCAGGAATTTGGTGGAAATTTTGATGCTCTTACTCCTAGTGATTCTAACAAGCCAATTGGGAAGAGCCTTTGGACTGGAATTCTAAAATCCAAAAATACAATTCAGCAGAACACTATTGTGCAGGTACAAACTGGAAACAATCTATATTTTTGGAAGGATATGTGGATAGGGGATCTCAATTTAGCTGATTTGTTTCCTGCTTTCTTCAAGCTTTCTAGGAATAAGAATGATTCAATAAGAGACATGTTTAGTTTTACTGATGCTATCCCAGCCTGGAATTTTAATTTTTCAAGGACTCTAAATGATAATGAAGTGATTTTGGTAACAGAGCTACTTCAACTCATCAGCAATCCTGTGTTAACTAATTCTGGTGAAGACTCTCTTACTTGGAGGCATGGTAACACTTTCTCTATCAAATCTTGTTATAATGCTATTGAAGAAGAAGGTTTTATCAGGTTCCCTCATATGAATATTTGGAATCCAAGAATTCCTCAGAAAGTGTCTTTTTGCACTTGGTGCCTGTGTTATAATTCTGCTCCAACTTTGGATACTTTGAGGAATAGGATTGTCATCAACGGTTGTATCTTATGTTGGAAAGCTGCTGAATCTAATACACATTTGTTTCTGCATTATGAAGAGACTATGAAGCTGTGGCATTTTTTTTTCAACAGCTTCAATTTAGTGTGGGTTTTCAGAGAAGATGTCAAAGCTAATATATGGGAATGGAGCAGTAAGAAAGGTAATTCTTTGAAACAAAGGTTATGGGGCTTGATTCCTTCTGCCATTTGGTGGACTGTATGGAATGAGCGCAATAACAGGATTTTTATGGGCAAATTCAAGAATTCTGATCAGATCCTTCAAGAAGTAAAAATTTTGCTTTATCATTGGTCTATTGGCACCAATACTTTTGCTGGGTTTACTCTCAATACAGTGCTTCATAATTGGAATGTTTTGTTAGGAAGCCATTAGTCCTGCAATTTTAGTTTCTTTGTTGCTTTCCTCTTGGTTTTGACAGGATTTTCCTGTCTTGTAATGCTACTTGGTAGCTTCTTTGTTTTCTATCAGTTTTAGCACTTCTTTGTGGTAATATGATATTTTTAATTAATATAGCCCTTTTGCGTAAATTTTTTTTTTATATCTTTTCCTTCTCTCTATCTCTTCTGTTAAGAACGGTGTATCACCATGACCGGCAAAGAAAAAGAAGGTGGAAAAGATAATCGTGCTAGTCTTGAAGATCTTTTACTTGTTATTGCAGAGTCCCAACAGAAGCTTACGGAATCTCAACTCGAGACTCAACGTCAACTTCAGTTAATTTCAACAAATTTGACTGCTCTTATTCTTAATCGTAATGGAGAAAATAATAACCATCAACCTCGCGACTGAAACCAATCTGAATGGTCATATTATCCAACATCAACTGGATTTAATTGAATCAATGTTATCCAGTGGGACCGCACATGCAGAGAATCACAATGATGCTCCTCAATCTTGTGATGGTGAAGCAAATCCAAGTTGTCATGTCCATAATCAACAAATTATTTGTCCAGATAATGTCGAAGAAGTTTCACCAATATCAACACTGCAAACACTGGAGACACCATCTTCTTGTGAGTCGCCTAATGCCATTGTTCTTGAAAATCAAAAGCTATGCGAAAATATTTTCGTGAGTCAAAAGTATTGCGAGATAATTACTACTCCAATTGTTGCCAACGTCGACATCAACTTTTGTGTTCAACAATCAATTTTATGGTGTTTTACTCTACGATCATCAACTTACTCTAAGTATTTTATTTGTTGGGCGGGTCGTTTACAATATTTGGTGAACTCGAAGTCGACTTCTTTTCAAGATGGCGGGCATGATGAAGGACATGTTTTTCGGTACTTTCTCAATTCGAGACGAATTCTTTTCAAGATGGCGGGCTTGATGTAGGACATCCGTTAGATTTAGGATTAGTATTTTTCTTATTTCTAGAGTTTAATTAATTTAGAGTATTATTTCTTATTTTTAGAATTACGTATTTTTAGAAGTTATTTAATTCTAGAATGTTATTTATTTTAGGGATTTCTTATTTTCCAAGTTTGAGTCTTAGAGTTATTTAAATAGGAGCCAAGTCCTATGTAATAATCTTACACAATTATTAACAAACAATATTGAGATTTTCTCAACTATTCTTCTACTTTACTATACCAAAATTCTTTATTCACGCTTCCGTTCTGCGTTAGAATATGTCTGCATCATACCATATCTAACTATCTACAAACAAAATAAACCAATAAATCCTCAACCACAAACTCAAGTCTCAGATCAACCATCAACCCATATACACAAACATACATCCAATGGGTAAAATCCTAAAATTTGTTGACTGAACATAAAAAGAAGATCATCTTACTAACATTAATTAGGGGACCCAAGGCCAAGGCTCACTAGAGGAGGATTTTCCATCTTTGAACCTGCTGCAAAGAACCCAAAAACAGGGAAATCATTGTTGAACAATTTAATGGTAAATCACAACAACAATGAAAAAACAGAAATCATAGTAAATCAGAACACTTAACCCAATCCAAAACAGAAAAAAAAAACACGAAAATCAAAGAATTAATTCTACTCAGCCTTTGATGGAACCAAGAACAAAAACACACGTTACTTTTGTCCTAAATTTTAAATCAGAAACATTAGATACATCGTTCTTAATACCCTAACTATACATGTTGATGCTAACAACGCCTTAAGAAGTCAAAAATCGAAAACGAAAATTCAATCCAAGATCCCAAAATAATGCAAATTTCGAAACCCTAATTTGAATTCGAAGAATATAAAATGAATAATCAATAAAATTGTGATAATTTACTGGTAGTTGCTTGTTCGAACTGATAGACCCTCATCTGCATAAGAAAAACACAGCTAATTAATTCATAGAAAAAGGAGCAAAACCCAATCAAAACATACAAAAGAAGTTCAATAATATAAGATAAGAAGATTGAAACCCCGATGGTGCACTTTCGATCCATTATCTAGCAACACATAAAGAAGAAACCGTGAGAGAAAAATAGCGAGAAAGAGAGAGGAGCTGAAAAATAAAGGTTTTACCTAAATACCACCCACACTTTACCTAAGTACCACCTACACTCTAAAAATACATTAATTGTAGACCTAATTTAGAGTGAGTAATGAAAATTCACCTTCTTCTCTACTGCCAATATGGTAATCCCCGTTACCACCACTAAAACATCCGCTGTCACTACCACCACCACCCCATCCACTGTCACCTCCACCACCACCCATTTTTATAAAAGTTAGAATTGCATACGACATATCCATGGATTCATGGGATAAAGCTTTCATAAACAGAATAATGAGAGATAGTTAATATGGCTTGAATTTTTCGTCATCAACTCTGGACTTTGCTTATGCTGAAAAGATCATATTTTGCTCAAACAGAACAATCAACATGAGTTCAGTTTTCGTTAAACATCAATTTTTCAAGAAAACAAACACTGAAACCTTTTAATGAGTTTCTCGATATTGAAATCCTGATTGTATCTCTATCAAAAATTTAACCCTAATCCATGAAAACAAATTAAGACCTAACTTCATCCACAAAATTAAAACCTTGATTAAGATGAAGATCAAAGTTAAAATTAAAATTGAAACTTAAAACTTAATAAAATTAAAATCCTGACGTTATAAACGGATATGTTATATGTTGTCACTTGAAGGTGGTGGGGGCGGGGATATTACATGAAATGCTTTAGAGAATAATTAGAGAAGAAGGTAAGTCTTTATTACCCAATTCAGATAAGGTACAAAATTAATATATTTTTTTATTGTGAGTGGTAATTAGGAAATGTGTGGGTGGTATTTAGGTGAAACCAAAATAAAATAGGGTTCGTAAAGAATGCTCAAAACAGATTTGGAATCAGGGGATTTCCAAAAGTAACTCGTGTGGAGAATCCCCGATTCTTATTGGTCTAAATATTTTCGGTAGGGCCAGAAGCTCTAGGAATAGAGATTGATTCAGCTTTTAACCACAACAAAGGAAATTCACCTGAAATCATATTATTAATTAATTGGATTTTTTTCATTTTACCCGGTTACAGTCAGGAGTTCCTCATCACCTAACCGAAAATTGGCGTTACGATTGGCTAAAGGGAGAAACTCAACCGTAAACCAGTTTGGAAACCTAAAAAATTAAATCTTTGTCGGGTGAATCACGATCTCCATCATGTGGTATGTAAAATATGGTTTCTCTATCATTAAGGATTCACCCACCTCAAATTTTCACACTGCAATCACTCCATTTAGTTCGGTAAATCAAAATCTAGGGTTTTCAAAAAAAAAAAAAAAAACTCTTTACTTCAAAAACCAAGACATTAACTCTACTTTTCTATCTCTTACCCTAAATCGAAATCATTAATCTAATCTAAATTAGCTAACTTAGTTAAATGTTGAAAACTAATTAAATGGGGACAATTATCCCACATAAGGGTTGTTTAGTTACTATAAAATTATTTTGGATAAGAGGTTTTTGAAAAAAATTACTTATGGGTGACCCATTTTTGTCCTATTAGGTGAAGTCCTTCTATTGGAATGTGACGCCCCAATAATAGGCTTCTTCCAAAAGTATGGCGTGGCCTTGTGGGAATGGAGTGTAAACAAAAGAAAGTCAAAAAGAAAAAAAATATGGGACGCGCAACCATCACGCGGCTTGACAATAGGGACACGTAACCATGACGCATTAGCTCATCAGCGTGATCATAACGCGTCTCAAAACTCCATATTCGACTCACAGTTTAACTTGAGTCATATGCTCTGTACGAAATTTTTGTTAGTTAGTACAGAAATGCTGAAACAGTTTCTGTAGATAAGCACAGATACACAGTTTCTGTGAAGGCAGACAGAAATCCAAATAAATTTCTGTGGTGCCTTACAGAAATCCAATTTCTGTAGCCAACTACGGAAACTGCTTCAGATATTTCACCTTGAACAGCAGAAAAGAATTTACAGGGTGTTAGTCCACGGGGAATTAGGGGGGTTTGATGTATTTTAATTCCTGTGGATTTGGAGGGAGTGTAGGAGAGTTTGAGGGAGTTTTTGTGTATTTTAGTCCACGAGAGATTTTTCCAGCCTACAATGAGGTTATCTCAATTCTCAACTGCAACTAAAAAAAATAATCTTTGATCCTTGGGAATGTGGAGTTTGCTGTTTTTGTGCCTTCTACAAGGACTATTTGGATGGATTATGGGTAACTCTAGACTTGGTGCTGCTTCCGCTGAAGTTGTAGCCAAGCTTACGGCTTAAATATCATAACCGAGTCCTTTCTTGGTTAGGATTTGCATAAAAGTAAGAATCTTTGTTATTATTCTACTAGAAAAACATGGGCATAATTTAACAACCGATGCACCACCTCTAGCAAGGTCGCGATTCAATTGGTTTCTCTTTTCAAGTTTCAACCTAGAGCTAGGATGCACACTTTTGTGGACTCCTATTAGATTATTGTGTAGCAGTTCTAAATGAATCGAGAATTGGGACAGTGGGAAAACCTCCCACTCAGAGTGGGTGGGCCCCTGGAATGGAGAAAACAGGGAGTGCTGGTATTGGGACCCACTCACTGTGGACTACAACTCTATCTCAAAACTAAGTTGTCCACCGAAAATCAGACTTTTCTTGTGGAAGGTCACTCATCAAGGATTACCAACATTCCAAAGACTCCATCGGTTTCACATAACTCCATCATCTACATGCCCAACATGCAACAACCAGGAAGAATCGACACAACACCTAATTTTTGAATGCAACAACTCAGCAGAAACATGGCAATTAATATTCAATCATCTAGCAGTCTCGGCGGCGACAACCAATACTCATCAGCAACAACACCTTCATGTAGGAACACATCAGGCACTACCACAACAACGGCAACACCAATAAAGGCATCCAAACTACACTTATAGCACATGCCCAGACAACATACACCACATTCTAGACAAGGCTTACTCAGAACAAGACAGAGTATTATTCGGCTTCACAGCATGGCATATATGGCTGGCAAGAAATGCAAAGGTATACAAACGGCAACGACAACAACCAGTACAAACATTCCAAATTATAATGGTGATGTATGAAGAGTATCAAAGAGCACAGAAATACGTAGCACCCTTCATGGCGAATGGACCAACAATCACCAGAGTACAAAGGCAAATAACTACTACTTCAACGATCTACATAGGATGGACTCCACCGGAAATAAATTGCATCAAGGTAAATACAGACGGCGCATCCAAAGGTAACCCAGGACTGGCAGGGGAAGGAATCATATGCAGAAACAGTGACGGGAATCTACTCAAGGCAATGGCGGCACCACTCGGGATAACAACATCAATCCAGGCGGAAACATGGGGTTTACTACTGGCGACAAGGATAGCTACTCAAAACCAATGGCAGAGAATCTGGTTTGAAGTTGATTCACAAGCACTGCTACGTCTAATACAAAAAAAGGAACCAGCACCATGGTACCTAAAAAATATGCTAGCAGAAATCAACTCGCTCCTAACTGAAATTCCGTACTACGAAATCACACACACTTGGAGAGAAGTAAACCAGACTGCTGATGGACTGGCAAACAAAGCAGTATCCAACCAAACACAGAGCACGGCAGCGACAACAACAAACAGCTGGGAATTCAGCTGCACATCCTTCATCCAAGACAATGTTTTTAGTGATAGGATTGGAACTAAATATCCTAAAAATGTAACCTCAAGTTTCCTCTCTTAAATAAAATTGGTGAACCTTTCAAAAAAAAAAAAAAAGCGTCAAAGACTTAAAATAACCTTAACCGTGGTCAAAACTTGGGACCCTAGGTTATAAATTCTAGTCTCTATATTTACTTCTTCATTGTTCATTCCTTTTGAGTTTCTCTCTTAAAATTTTTGGTGCTTCAGCTTAAATTTTTGTGCTTCAGCTTAAATTTGTGGGTGAATTAGAAGAAGAAGAAACAACGGGTATTTCTTTATGTATATTGTTTCTGAATTCCTGCCTAGATTTCCTTTGATCTATTCTATTTAAGTGTGCAATGTTTTTTTTGTTTTCAAACAGGCAACAAAAATGCAAATTGGTATTGGAATGAGAAGAGGTTTTGTATGGGAATGTGGTGGGGAGACTCAGAAACTCAAACCAAACAGCATGATGATATTTCCTCTCAAAACAATACGATAAGTGTAGTTAATCTTACAGCATGATGATATTTCCTCTGAAAACAATGCGTAAGTGTAGTTAATCTTGATGCTGTCACTTAACTCTTTTAAGTGATTCAAGTTTCTTAAAGTACATAAACACACCTTTTTTTGATCGATCTGAACTTTGTATCGATCATGCTGACCTTTTATTGCACTGAAATGTACACTATTTGGTTTACTTTCAATGCTACTACCTCTGCATGTCTTATATGGGGGTAATTTTTGTTTTGTTTTGGTAGTTTTGGGCATTTTGATATATACTTTACATGGCAATTGTTGCAAAATCAGATGATTTCAATTATTGAGAACTAACTTGAAGTTATCTGTTTAGTGTTTTTGCTAGCCTGTCAATGAAAATGCTTCCTCAAATGCAGTGGATGGTACTATTGAAGCAATGACACAGTTGACTGAGGTCAGTAGCTGTAGTGACTGAAGTTAGTAGCTGTAGTAGAGGATATTGCGATGCAGATAATAACTTCAACTAGGAGGTCTGGCAACAACTTGTTCAACATGAGCCTGCAATCCTCTTCCTGCCTGAGCTTCAGCCACCGTTGCTTGTGTCCGAAGATGAGTATTCTGTCAGTGACAGCTACATTTCTTCAGCAACAAGAAGGTTTTGCCAATGTACTTTTTACCCCAACAGGATACTACCATCGTCAATGCAAGCTGAAGGAATGTCTCGCTTCATCGGCGTCCAGCGAGCACAAGAACTGAAGTTATTTAAGGTTTGTTTTGTAACTGACTGCAACTGCCATCTCTACAACTCTTTGCACCTTGCACTGGGAATGTGTAAATCTAGTAATTGCTCTAAATGCCTAATCTCGATATTTGTTGAAGGTGCCTGATGTATGTATGCGTTTGTATCTTCCAAGAAAAACGGTGTAGCTCTTAGTTTAGTGAAGCAAGTTACAAGTTCTAATAGTTGGATGTATCACCATCCCAGCTTCTTGTCAAACCAACTGAATATTCCCTGTAATACCTTTTAGCCGTTTATAATGGAATGTTTTGTTTCCGTTCAAACAAAAACTGAGTCAAGGAGAAATGAGGTATATCAATTAAGCTTGGTCAGAAATTTCTCCTTCCCCAAGGAATGAAAATGTTGGTACTGCATCTGAATAGACATTATTGTTTGCTCTATATATCAACAATTTGTTTTCCCAAGGAATGAAATGTTGGTACTGCATCTGAAACCATATATCAACAATTTGTCAAGTGTTTTGTAGTTCAACATATCTGGTTTGATCTATCTAGATTTCAGACATTATTGTTCTTGCAGAATAACCTGTTTTCCAGTTATCATCTGGGATTTATTCCCCGGAATTTTATGTAATTTGACGTGTCGTTCGACAACTAGAACAGTCCGACCCCTTTTAAGCCTAGTACCACAATGACTAATGTGTTTGTTGGGAATTCACTGATTCCATTGTTTCGTTCTTTGAAACTGCCTGTCTTGTGGGGATCTCCGTCCCATATTATGTAATAATTTATAAGAGAAGAACAGAAAGAAAAGAATTTTGAACACCATTACATCCAATAAGACCGAAGTGTTCTTTTTTTTTTCATTTTCTTTGACATCCGTAATGAATTTGCATTGCCGTTATCAATGCCAAACAATAATTTTTCTAGTGGAATAATTTACTTTTTTCGTTTCAAAACAGGCTTGCAGAAGATGAGCAATGAGCAACATAGTTGCTTACTTGATCTACTAGGCAAAGAGTGTGAAATGCAGTCAGGTAATGAATTTTCCAGAAGTACTACGTATTCTATCCTCAGTATCTTCTCATTAGTATCTTTACGACTTTTCATGAATTTTCTGGACCTAGTAGCCACTCCTCCTCATCAGCTAGGCCAGCTTTGAGCTTTGACACGACCACACAAGCAAAAGTATCTTGCTCACTGGTACATAATGCAGGCTTTACTTTTTACATTGAACCCAAGCGTTAAAGTAACCTTACCTTGGTCAGAACTTGAGACTCACCCTAGGTTATAAACTCTAGTATCTTCTTTTCTTCTCTATATACTTCTTCATTCCATTCTTTCTGTTTACACTAGAAGAAGAACAAGGTATTTCTTTTTATATACTGTCTTTGAATTTCTGTCTTGGTATCCTTTGATCTACTCTCTTAAGTGTTCAATGTTTTTGTTCTTTTTTTTTGTTTTTTAATTAAGGCAACAAATGGGTTTTGGAATGAGAAAGGGTTTTGTATGGGAATGTGGTGGTGGAGACTCAAAAATCTAAATCAAGCATCATGGTATCTCCTCTCAAAACAATAAGTAAGTTTAATTAATATGGATACTGTCATTTGACTCTTTTGAGTGATTCAAGTTTCTCAAGTACACAAACCTTTTTGGTTCTTACGATCGATCTGAACTTAGAATGGGTCATGGCGACCTTTTATTGCACTAAAATTTACTGCATGATTTCTGCTTGGGGTTACCAAGAAGCTGCCTCTTCATGTCCTTTTTTTAAAGTAGGATCATGCCAGTGACCTAACTGATTGATTTAGCTACAGAAGTAAATTATTTTCTTTTTCTATCTTGCTGCGTCTAGTAAATTATGGTACCCTGACCCTCATTCCAGTTAATGAGGGTCAATAAGTAGCCAACTTAGTTCAAAGCAATTCTTCCTTAATTAATGTATGTATCTTCCTTTGCGTAATGAACTGATTAACTATTCCTTGGCATTTCATAGATTTCGACTTAGATGAACCTGAAACCTGGAAGGCATTTGATGTTACACAGAAAACTCACCAATGCATATAAATTCTGCACATCACCTGTCATAGTGTTGCCCTTTTAGGTTTTTTCAATTGTGGTTGATGTTAATTGTTTTAAGCTTAAGTGTGCCTTGAAGATTAAAGGTGGTCTATCTGTTAGAAGGTTTGGGTATGAATACTACTCCTAACAGATAGAGTATTTGATTAGGCGAATTCTACCATGAGCTGGTTAGAGTTATTCGTTAAGAGACTTGAGTAGTTATGGGTGATCTTTTTATGGTGAAGAATTGGGAACCAGGATATGATATTTTTGAGATGCTTCTTAACAATGTGGATATGATCACAAGTATTCGAGATATGAACTTAGAACAAACTGAAAATGGATTGCTTGCTATGAGGATTCGTATAACAAAGCTACTTTCTTTTGATGTATCAATCTTTGCGTCCTGGTAAGCTGGTACTCATGCTGAAAATGGAAGAGGAGGCGTTAATTATCTCAGTTTTGAGTATCATGGTCTGCCATACTCGTTCTGTTGTTTCTGCCGTCGGCTTAGACATCATCAAGATGAATGTGCGGATTACCTACAAGCACAACTACTTGTTCAACATGAGCGTGCAATCCTCTACCCGCCTGAGTTTCAGCCACCATTGCTTGTGTCTGAAGATGAAATGGAAGATTCTGGCAGTGACAGCGACATTCCTTCAGCAACAGGAAGGTTTTGCCAAAGTACTGTTTACCCCAACAGGATGCTACTATGGATGTATTGGGTGGCAGCAGTCAACCTCATCGGTAATGCAAGCTGAAGGAGTGTCTAGCTTCACTTGTCACCAGTGGGCACAAGAACTGAAGTTATCCGAGGTTCGTTTTCTAACAGACACCTCGCCTTTGCAACTGCCATCTCTGCTACTCTTAGAAGAAAAACTGTGTAGCTGTTAGTATAGCAGTGCTAGTTGCAAACTTTACAAGTTCTAACAGTTGGATGTATCACCTTCCTAGGTACTTGTCAAACAAACTGAATATTCTCTATAATACCTTTTTACAGTTCATAATGGAATATTTTGTTGCCCTTCAAACATAAGCTGAGTTGAGGGTAAAATCTAAATGAGGTATACCAATTAAGCTTGGGTCAGAAATGGTTCCTTCTCCAAGGAATGAAATGTTGGTACTGCATTGAAAAACTGGTGTAGTTAGTACCATTAGCTTGTTTTATGACTTATTTTTCATCAACCAAGTCTGCTGATGCAGCTCCCAATAGTGCTTTTGCTAGTCACAGTATCAATCTTGATTTCATTTGTGGTGCTCTACAACTTGCACCGGAAGTTCAAATTTCTCGTAAAATTTACAATTCCAACTAAGTTGTTGGCTGTTGTTACAACTTTACCACTTTGCAGTCACATTACCACTCCTGATTTCATTTGTCGTGCTTTCTGTGTCTCATATATGCTGCAACTTATACCGGAAGCTTAAATCTCTCTTAAGATTCACTATTTCAGCTAATTTTATTGCCTTGTAATTGCAGCTTTAGCAGCACCTTACAGTCACAATATCAACCATAACTATCCTTTGTGTCAGGTGGGCTTAAGAAACCATATATCAACAACTTGTTGAGTGTCTAGTAGCTGCTTAGCTCAACATACAGATTGCAGACATTATTGTTCTTGCAGAATTACCTATCTTCCAGAATATAGTCCCCAGAATTTTATGTAATTTGACCTCGTTCACTAACTTAGCGGTCTGGCCCCTTTTTAAGGGGAAAAAAGCCCAGAATCCACAATGGCTGATGTGTTTCTCGAAGCTTGCTCCAAAATTGAAAGTATAAGTGGGTTTCTCATTGAATTAGCTTTTGTTTACTTGTGTTTTCCATCATACGAAATGCTTGTCATTAAGTTTTAATTTCAGATACTCCTAAGCCCCTGTTTGGGTCCATCCATAAACTTCTGTCATATATTGAGCAAAAAGATTAAAGCCAGGTTGTTGTTGCGCGTATCTGTACCTTAAGTCAATGTGGTGCTTGATTTCTGGTGCAGCTGAGAATATCTAGTTTCTAAGAGCATCCACAATGGACGATTAAAACCAAATTTTTAGTCGAAACGCAGTGGAACGGAGTATCGAACAAAAACTTGACTAAAACCAAGAACCAAACCATATTTGGTCTTTAATTTGGTTTTGGTCAGCGCAGTTTAAAACTACGCCCGCCATGAGACGCAAATATTGGTTGCGTTTGGAGTGGGGCGGAATTATTATTTTCGTTTGGCAGTGAGGCGCAACTACAAATTGCGCCTTTGTGAAGCGTAATTTTAACCTACGCCTGACGGGAAGTTATTTTAAATTGCGTCTGTCACCAAATGAACATTTAAGTTGAGCCTCGTACGGGCGCAATTTGTAGTACCGTCCCACCGGGCGGCATTTTAAAAATCGTCCCATGAACGGGCGCAAATGTAAATTGTGCCTGAAACTTACTCAGGCGCAAATGCAAATTACGCCCCACATTTCTTCATACACTGTGAACATTTATGCATATAGCGCTTGCTTGAGAATATTGATCAAGTTCTCTCAGTTTAACAGACAGCTGGAAAGAAATGGAAATAGTTAATAGATAGCTTGCAAGCTCACGGAGTTGCTTATATAGATTGCAGTTATCACTTATATTAATTCCGCTTCATTTTGTTGGAACAAATGAGAAAAAAAATAAGTAAAAGACAAGGATAACTATATTAATTCTTCATTACATCTTTTGTACAAAATGAAAGGCTGATAGGCCGAACATGTTTGAAAGCTGAAGCATCGGTACGATAGGGTTGATTACTTGTATGTGGTATGCCCTAATCAGGCGTTATTTTAACTTGTGCCCCATCAGGCGTGATTTCATATTACGTCTGTCAATCAGACGGTTGTATATATTACGCTCCACACCAAACGGAATTTTAAACTGCGTCCGACATCAAGCGTCATTTAAATTTACGTCCACCCGGAACGCATTTTATACCTACGTCCCATGTCAGACGAATCTTTATACATCCGCTCCACTAAATTTACTCCTCCGCCGTAACGTCGCACCACGGACTAAACCCATTTCTCATCACATTTTTTAGTTTTTAGTCTTTAGTTATAGTCGCACCACTCGGTTAAACAACTAGAGACAAATAAATCATGTTTTGGCAAAACTGGTGGCAAATAACTGCCGCACAAAAATGCATTCAAATACAAATGCAAGAGACAACAACATAACGTGGAAAACCAAAAAGTGCCCATCAGATTATACAGTTGGGCCTAGACTGTGCTGAATAAAGCATTTTCAGCAAACCCAAAGTTTTTGAAACCTGTTTTGAGGCATACTGATTTTTTCGAGGCATACTGAATAATGCCAAAATAGGATCATTGAATAAAAAACACCATCACCCCTTATCTACCCTTTTTGATAATGGCATAACTATCCTCATTTAATTAGTGTTAATGATTATGATTAGTTTTAATAATAATGAATAATTAATAATGTTAATGATCGACTAAGTTAAGTTGTTAGTTAGTTGAAAAAAATCTGATTTTTAAGTAAGAGTGGGGTTTTTGAGAGGGGAAGAAGAAGTGGATAAAAAAAACTAGGGTTTTTGAGATTTGGAGATATGAAGCGAACTTCAGAGGACGAATACATTAATGAAGAACCTTCTGCTAATAATACATCGGTATACTCGTATACGACGTCTAATCTCTCTTTTTTAACTCCAAAAAATTGAAAATTTCCAAACTTCTTCGGAATTCAATATTTGGTTCGGCTGAAATATAAGAGTCGAACTTTCACGGGAAGAACAGTTCGGCTTGTTCGATATAAGGTTCGGCTAATAATTCAAAGTTCGCCTAAAGTATATATTAAGTTCGGCCTTAAATAACATAGTTCGTCCAATAACTAAAAAAGTTTGAGATACACAGAGTGATGTTCGGCTTAAAACCTATACAAGTTAAATCAGTCGAACTGTATTGCATTACAAAACTTTACCAAGTTTACCTGTTCGGTTGAAAACATTGAGAAGTCGAATGAGCCGAACTTCGTTGAAACCTAAGATGTAGCCTGAGTTCGGCTAAAAATTGAATTACTAATTACAGCCGAACTGATCTTCCACATAGCAAAAAAAATAAGAAAAGGCCTAAGTTTGTCCGTTTTTGTCGCAAACTTTTGGGCCGAACCAACTTTTGATAATCAAAGAATGGTCAAAATCTAAATGGGTTTTTGTGAAATACCTTCTAATATACATTATCGGGGGGTTTATGGAGGGGAGTTCGGGCCTTCAGCTGCTGAAAATGGAAGAAGAAGAAGAAGAAGAAGAAGAAAGAATAAGAAAAAAGAATAAGAAATGTGTTGACTGATTCTAAGTTTTGATTAGTTTTAGTTTAGGTTTTTAATTTAATTAAGCGTATTTCAGTAATTTTGTTTTAGTTTAAGTTCTTAATTAAATTGAAAGATATTTAAGTAATTTAATCTAATTACTGGGGTGGTGCCGCTGCAGCAGTTGCAGATGATTTGTTGGCTTCGATTACTGGGGTGGTTAACCTTTGGTTGGCAGTCAAATGCCCTAAGGTTTTAGGTGAGCTTATTGTTAGTGCACCGCTTACGCCTCTTCTCAAACCTGGTGGTGGGCTTCGGCCTATAGCTGTTGGTATTATCTGGCACCGTTTGGTCTCTATGGTGGCTGCCTTCTCCGTTGGTAAAGCCATGTCATCTTACTTAGGTGATCATCAATTTGGAGTTGGAGCGCCGGTTGGAGGTGAAAGTATTCGTCACGCTGTGAACGGTTTGCTTGAGTTGAGAGGCCACTCCGATAAGATGTCAATGCTGCTTATTGAATTTTCGAATGCCTTTCATTTGGTTTGCAGATCTCACATTATCAGAGAAGTCCGGCTTCATTGTCCAGGTATTTCTCGTTGGGTTGAATTTTGTTATGCCAGGCCAGCTAGACTTTACTACGATCAGTACATCCTGTCTTCTGCACTTGGGGTTTAGTAAGGAGATCCTCTCGGTCCCCTTTTGTTTGCTTTGACACTTCACCCTCTAGTGAAGTCCATTGCTTCTCGGTGTAACCTCGATTTTCATGCTTGGTACCTCGACGATGCCACGATCATTGGTGATACCCTGGAGGTTTCCAAATCCTTGAGTATTATTGCTTCCGAATAACTGAGTAGGGGCCTACATCTCAACATCAAAAAGACTGAAGTTTTTTGGCCTACTTTTGACACTCGTAGCGTTGCTGAAGGTGTTTTTCCCAAGGACATTGGCAGGCCCAACAAAGGGGTTAAGCTTTTGAGTGGTCCGGTGAGTTTGGATTTGGATTTCATGAGTGATATGATGCTGAGTAGGGTGAACAAGACTATTCAGCTTATGACCGCTATCAAAAAACTCAAAGACCCTCAAAGTGAGATGTTGCTCCTTCATAACTGTGTTGGTGTATCCAGGTTATATTTTGTTATGCGTACCACCAATCTTGCAGCCCTTCAACAGGCTTCCAACCTTTTTGACGATCACTTACTCAAGTATTTGAGACTGTTAATCACGGGTGATGGATCTGGTTTTGGGCCTTTGCAGCAGAGAATAGCTACCCTTCCTATCAAGGACGGAGGCTTCGGAATTTACACTATGTCAGATACTCGCACATACTGTTATCTTGCTTCTCAGAGTCAGACTACGTCTGTGCGTAGAGTGATTCTTGGTAGCTTATTCTCAACGGACAATGGTGTTGCTTATCATTTGGCTCTTCAGAACTTCATTCATTTATGTGGTTTGCCTTCCACTTATTGCGTCGATGACACTGCCCCCCTTCCATGCACACCCTGGCAGTCACTTATTTTGATGCAGTTAAGAAGCGAATCCCAGTCCAATTTACATTATCCGCAAGAGATTCTATTTTGTGGCAATGCAACTAGGTTAAGTATGCTCAAGATTATCTTTTGGTTGTTCCCATCAGTGGTTTAAATCAATGTCTTGGTCCCAGACAGTCCAGAGCAGTGGTTTGTTATCGTCTTGGCATTCCTTTGTTTGTCGAAGATGGGCTTTGTTCTTGTTGTAATAGGCCGATGGACATTTTTGGTGATCATGCGCTCCACTGTGCCAAAGATGTTGGTCTTAAGTTTCGTCATGACTTAGTCTGTGACATAATAGCAAATATTTGTTACAAAGCTGGTGTTCCTGAGCGCAAAGAGGTTGCCTTAGGGTTGGTGTCAGAAAATAACAAAGATCTGCATCCAGCTGATATCTTGGTGCTCAACTAGGAAAACGGCAAAGATGTGTGTATGGATGTCACAGGTGTTTCACCTTTCACTGGTGATGGAGTTCGTGCCTTCGTCCCAGGCTAGGCTATTTCGAGGGCTATTTCGCGCAAGCGTAATAAATACTTGAGTGAATGTGATGCGCATGGTTATGGTTTAGGTGTTTTGGCTTTTACTACTTTAGGAGAGATTAGTGAGGATTTTGTTTGTTTTTTCAAGCGTCTTAAGAATTGCTTAATTAGTAATGGGTTAGGCTGTTTTATTTTTCATAGATTGTGTGTTGCTATTCAAAAGGGAGTTGGTACCCAGCTTGTTGCTCGGTTGCCGACCAAAAACTCCTTTGTGTAAAACATTCCACTAAATTCAATTTATAAATTAAGTATCTCCTAAAAACAAAAAAAAGAGTAACCTGGTAATTTTGGTATGCTTAGACACCCCCTTATAAAGATACCTAGATGGCATCATCATTTAGTATGCCTCAAAAAGGTTTCAAGTTTTTTCGAGCCAACAATAACTCAATAAGTTTTTTTCACGCGTCAAAAATATACCAGTTCATTTTCATTATCCAAAAAGGTACTAGTTCATTTTCATTATCCACTTAAAATATACCCCTTAGGAATATTTTTGCAACGAATAAAAAAAGGGGTATTTAAATAATCTTCCCTATCATAAACCCCTTTACAACATGTTTGTTTTTTCCTCTATATTATAGGTAGAGGGTTCTACATAGAGGTTTACCTCTGTATTTATATAAATATCACTATATAATGTCTCTTAAAATCATGTTGGTTTGACCACTATCTAACAACTCTATATTGTGCAGCCAATTTTATATATTTCCCATTTTACCCTTAAAAAATTCAAAAAATTTATGAAAATCCATTACAACCAAAGATGTTCAAAAATTGCAAAAAAAAAAATATATTAGAAAATACAACCAAAGATGTTCTCTTTTTCTGAAACGGGGAAGAAAGTATCACTTTTTCTGAAACGGGGCAAAAGTGTCACTTTTTTTGAAACGGGGCAAAAAATCACTTTTTCTGAAAGATGCGAAATATCACTTTTTTTGAAACAGAGCAAAAATATCACTTTTTCTGAAACGGTCAAAAGTATCACTTTTTCTGAAACTGGACAAAAAAATCATTTTTCTGAAACGGAGCAAAAATATCACTTTTTCTGAAACGGAGCAAAAATATCATTTTTTTTCTGAAACGGGCGAAAGTATCACTTTTTCTGAAAAAAAATCACTTTTTCTGAAAAAAATCATTTTTTCTGAAACGGGGCAAAAATATCACTTTTTCTGAAACGGAGCAAAAATATCACTTTTTCTGAAAAAAAAATCATTTTTTCTGAAACGGGGCAAAAAAATCACTTTTCTGAAACGGGGCGAAAGTATCACTTTTTCTGAAACGGGGCTAAAGTGTCACTTTTTCTGAAACGGAGCAAAATATCACTTTTTCTGAAACAACACGAAAATATCTATTTTTCTGAAATGGGCGAAAATATCACTTTTTCTGAAACAAAGAAAAATTTAAATTTTGAATTAAGGAATTATTTTTGGACATTATAAGTTTGTTCAAGGATATATTAATCATTTGAAGGTTTAATAGAGGTAGAGGCTCGTAAATAGCACCTAATGGGTGCTATTTGATTTTCTCTATATAGACAGAGAGTGGGAAAACAAACACCAATATTAATGGGACCCACCACTACATAAGGCCTCTACATATAGGAAAAAACAAATATGGTATATTTGAGCCTCTACCTCTATGTAGTCTTAAGCCGGACCCAGTTTCATAATTTCATTCATACCCTTGTTTTTGGGTAAGCAATGCGGCTGGACTTCTACGTGCACATTTCACATCGCTGGCGGAGTTCTTTGTTCGGAAAACTTGAGAAAATAGGTTCTTTATGTCGGTCGTTTTCTGTTTTAACACCCTTCATCTTTGTAGGACAAGATAACTTAAGAGTGTCCTATAATTTTCACACTGTTTTTAAACTCATCAACCAGGTAGTCAAACACACGAATCCATTTTCATCCATGCGCTAACTTTCATGCACATGTTTTTCTTCCACCACCACATGAAGAAAAAGTAAAGCAAAATGTAGTATTGTAATGCTTTCAAAAGTAATGCAAAGAAATCATGATTCATGTCTAATAGTAGTAATAGGGTACGCAAATCAAAAGATATCCTCCATATGCATTTTGCCTGAGGGAGAAAAAGCATGTTGACTTGCTGTTAGCTTGGCCTGCAATTTGGAACATGCAACTGCACTATCATAGGTGGTTGCGTAAAAACCGAACATTTTCACTGGATACCAATTCTTCACTCCATTGCTTGAGCAGTAGCTGAACTGGTGACTTTCCTGCTCAACGGCATTAAATGGACCGCAATCAAAAAAATTAAAAATTAAGTTGCAGTCCTTAAGTTGGTTCTTAAGAGCGTTGAACCTGCAGATTAGAAAACAAAAACTATTGCCGTCAAGTTGATAAGAATTTTGCCTGGCCTGCGCGTGGTGGGGATTAAATTTTCAATTTTCAAATTAGTTTGGATTAGACTTGTCATTTGCTTATTCATCTAACGCAAATTGACTCCGCACTAATAATAAGCAAAACTGAAAGTATGATTAACAGTCATTCATTCTGGTGGATTTTTCATCGAGTTCTTCTAAATTTAGCTTTCGTTGCTATTAATTGCAAGTACATAGAACTAGAATATCTCCCAAGCCCCTCTTTGGGTCCATAAACTTCTGTCATATATTGTTTGAGCAGAGAGATTAAGGCCCTAGTTGTCGTCGCTCAAATCTGTACCATAGACAATGCGGTGCTTGATTTTTGGTGCAGCTGAGAATATCTAGTTTCTAAATATTTCTAAATAACTAGAGACAAATACATCAATTTTTGGCAAAACTGGTGGCAAATAACTGCCGCACAAAAATACATTCAAATACAAATGCATGAGACAACAACATAATGTGGAAAACCAAAAAGTGTCCATCAGATTACACAGTTAGGCCTAGACTTTGCTGCAAAAAAAGCTTTTTTTTTCCAGCCTACAATAGGGTTATCTCAACTGCACTAAAAATATCTTTGACCAATGCGAAGTTTGCTATTTTCGTGCCTAAGGAACATTAAATGGATTATGGGCAACTCATTGTGCTTTTTCAAGACATGGTCATCGACTGTATGGCTGGTTATGGTGCTGCAGTAAACACTCTTGATGGAACTCACCTATCTGAATGTGGAAGTGGGTCGCTTCCTATGAGAAAAGAGCTGATTCTCTAGAGCATTCGGAGAAACAGGATTTGTCCAGGGCCAAAAAGGACACAACGGCACGAACTCGGCACCACCTAGAGAGATATCACGCGTAGTTATTATCGCGAATTACACTAAACGATGGTAGTTCAAGATATCGCGTTCACTGTCCATCAAGTAGTTCCGGCAATTTATTACTAAGCAAAGGTTCAAGACCTTATGGACACCTCTTGTCTAAGTGGTATTTCTCGTTTTCCGTTTTTTGATTTTTTATCGGTATTTCATTCATGTGGGGGATTGTTAGAGAGAATGAGTTTATAAAAATTGAGTTTATAAAATAGTTTGGTTTTTTGGTCTTGAAAGGATTGGAACTTAGGACCTATTGGTCACTAAGGACACTAGCTCATTTTCACTTACTGTGAATGAACCTTTAGTCCCACATAGGGAAAACTAAAGATGATACCTCTCCATAAGTATTGAATTTTTTGATATTAAGAGTGGCCCTTGGGTCATTAGCACTTTTGTGCGAGGGGGAGGACTTAGGCAATGGGCTAGTTGGTGCAACCACATATTTTCACACACGCGCGGTGCTTCGCACCGAAGCACGCACGCCGTCCGTCCGTCCGTCCGTGCGGACGGGCCGGGCTAGGGTGTGGGTGTGGCAAGACTTATCTTTTTGGCGAAACTTCCTTTGAATTATTATCTAAAAGATTTTAAACAAATCATTTCTTAATCGTTGGGGGCGTCTGACCCGGCGGATGTTTCCTTACGTTTTACAAACACATTATGATGTATGAAAGTTTTATAACCACATTATGATGCATGAAACGTTTTAAATCAATACATGAACGTTTTATACTGTTTCGAAAAATTTGAATTAATTGAAATTAATTCCATTCGATTTAATGCGCATCAATGAGACTTCTCTCATTTCTCCTCTATATAAACCGACCACATTTTTCATTTTCAATTTGTGTCCAGAAGAGCTACTATCCTCTTCTTTTCGTCTTCTCCCCCTGTGTGGTCCTTTATTTTCATTCCGTGCGCAATTGTTGTTGAGGTCATAAGAGTGAGCAAGTACTGTAGTGCTAACAGTGCTTGCAACGGGCAGTTTTATCCTGGATACGAACTTGACCAAAGGGTATAGGCATCACTCATTCTTGAGGCGTACCGGTCAAATATCGTGTTAAGGACAGCGTGTTGAACACGTGACTCTGTCCTCTGTTTGCAGTCCAATTGAGTGTCTATTTACTTTCCAAAAATTAATCATTTTATTCTAACATCTTTCTTGAGTGTTTTATTGTTACAGAAGCAACAATCTTAACACGATATTTCTGTTTTCTGTCTGTAACAATGGGTAAGAACGATGTTGAAAGACCAACAAAGTTTTCTGGAAAAGACTTTAAGAGGTGGCAGTCAAAAATGTTATTTTTTCTGAGTTATCATGAGTTGGACTCCTATGTTCTAAAACCGTTTGATGAGTCATTGAAGAATGCTGGTAGTGAGTCTCTTTTTGATGAATGGAAGAGGAACAATTACATGGCTAAAAATCATATTCTGAATTGTTTAGAGGATGCTTCGTATGATTTTTACAATGCTAAGGACAACTTTTCTGCTTTTGATTTATGGGCTGCTTTGGAGGCAAAATACCAAGCTGAAACTGCCGGAAGTAAGAAATTCTTGGTAGCCAGACTTTATGAGTATAAAATGGTGAATGACAAATCTGTGGTTGATCAATTCCTTGAACTCCAGCAAATTATGAATGAAATTCTTGCCGAAGGTATGGTGATTGATGAAACTTTTTAAGTGTCTACTGCTATCGAGAAATTGCCTACTTCTTGGTCCGAGTACAAGAATAAACTGAGACATGAAACTGCTGAAGTTACTATGGTTGAACTGGGTAAGAAAATTCAAGTTGAAGAATTGTTGTGCTCCAAGGACAAAAATGTATCTTCTTCAAGGGACATGTCTTACAAAGCTCATGTGACTGAACACAAAGGTTCCAATGTTGATAAGAACCGAAACAACTCCAAGAAACCTCCAGGCAAGAAAGGTATGTTTCAGAAACCTAAATCTAGCATTAATAAAATTAAGGGTGATTGCTATGCTTGCGGAAATCCTGTCCATATGGCGGTTCACTGTAGAAACCGTAAGGACCTTAAAAAGAAAAATAATGCTAATTTGGTTGAAAACAACAAAGATGAATTTTCTGGCACGGTGTCTGAAGTAAATTTGGTAACAAATGTGAGGGACTGGTGGGTAGACTCTGGGGCTACCAAACATGTCTGTGGGAACAAAGAAATGTTCACCTCCTACAGTAAGGTAGGGGAAGGAGAGAAACTCTATATGGGTAACTCATCTGCAGATGCGGTTGTAGGAAAAGGCAAAGTTGGGCTCAAGCTCACTTCTGGAAAGACTCTCACTTTGAATGAAGTTCTTCATGTTCCGGACATCTGCAAAAATCTTGTTTCTTGTGCTGTTTTAGATGATAAGGGTTTTAAAATTGTAATAGAATCTGGGAAATGTGTTGTAACTAAGGGTAAGGATTATGTGGGGCAGGGTTATAAGACTGAGAGACTGTATAAGCTTAATGTAAACTCTGTTGTAATGAATAATAATGGTTCTTGTGCTTATGTTTGTGAGTCTTTGAATGTTTGGCATGGTAGACTTGGAAATGTAAATTATAAATCAATGCTTAAACTAGCCAATGTGGGTTGCATACCCAAATTTAGTTTGGAAAAGGAACACAAATGTGAAATATGCGTAGAATCAAAGTATGCTAGAAAACCTTTTAGCAAAAATGTTCATAGAAATTCTAAACCCTTAGAATTAATTCACTCAGACCTAGTTGACATGAAATCAGTTCAAACTAGAGGCGGTAAGAAATGGTTTGTTACCTTTATAGACGAATGTACTAGGTACTGTCATATTTATTTGCTTAGAGGTAAGGATGATGCCTTAGAAGCATTTAAGAGGTATAAACTAGGAGTTGAAAACCAATTGAATACTACCATTAAAACCATTAGGTCTGACCGTGGTGGTGAGTACATAACTCTTATAGGAGATTTCTGTGTAGAACATGGCATAATACACGAGGTTACCCCTCCTTATTCACCTCAGTCGAATGGAGTAGCTGAACGTAAGAACCGCACCCTTAAGGAGATGATGAATGCCATGTTAATTAGTTCAGGATTACCTTCGAACTTGTGGGGGGGAGTTGTCCTCTCAGCCTGCATATCCTGAACAGAGTACCTTTTAAAGGATCAGACAAAACTCCATACGCATTGTGGAAAGGTAGACAACCTTCTTTAGCATACTTTAAAGTGTGAGGGTGTTTGGCTAAGGTTCAGATCCCTAAACCTAAAGCAACCAAGATAGGACCCAAAATTGTTGACTGTGTCTTCATAGGGTATCCTGAGCATACACCGGCATATAGATTTATGGTTGTGAATTCTGATGTTTCTGAAATTGGTGTGAATACTATTATGGAGTCTAGGGATGATGTGTTCTTTGAAAATATTTTTCCTTTAAAATCTGACTCTCGTAAGAGAGGTATTGATCCCCTAGATGTTCCTTCAACCAGTCAGACTTTACCTTTAGAGGAAGATGAAGTAGAATTTGATCTTAGGAGGAGTAAAAGAGCTAGAACCAATACCTCTTTTGGACCTGACATCATAACACTAGCAGAGTCTGATCCTCAGACTTATAGAGAAGCCATGACTTCTTCTGAAGCTCCGTGGTGGAAAGAGTCTTCTATTAGTGAAATGGAATCCATCAAAGAAAATGATACATGAGAGATAGTAGATTTACCTCCAGGGTGTAAGGCCATAGGATGTAAATGGATCTTCAGGAGGAAACGTAACATAGATGGAACTATTCAAAAATACAAGGCTAGGTTAATAGTCAAAGGATACAAACAAAAGGAAGGTGTAGATTTATTTGATACTTACTCACCCGTTACGAGAATTACTTCCATTAGGATGTTAATTGCTATAGCCGCGGTTCATAACCTAGAAATACATCAAATGGATGTAAAGACAGCTTTCCTACATGGTGAATTAGACGAAGAAATTTACATGGAACAACCTGAGGGCTTTGTAGTGAAAGGTTGTGAAAACAAAGTTTGTAAACTGAAAAAATCTTTGTATGGATTGAAACAAGCACCTAAACAATGGCATGAAAAATTTGATCATGTAATGTTTTGTAGTGGTTTTAGAATCAATGAATCTGACAAGTGTGTATATACTAAGCTTGTAAATGATGTATGTGTGATTGTATGCTTGTATGTTGATGATATGCTTATACTTGGTACAAACATGGATGTAATTAATTCCACTAAGAACATGCTGAATGAGAACTTTGATATGAAAGACTTAGGCCTTGCAGATGTAATCTTAGGGATGAAAATTAGGAGAAATCATAACGGTTATAGTCTTAGTCAATCTCATTATGTTGAATCTGTGCTTAGAAAATTCAATCATTTTGATTGTAAACCTGCTTATACTCCGTATGATCCTTGTTGTAAACTCAAAAAGAACAGAGGTAATGGAGTATCACAACTTGAGACTGGAGATCCCAAGATAAAGGTTTCGAATGAGAAACTAATTTGTGGAGGGTCAAGGTAAACATTATCAGAGAATTCATTCTCTGCCCCTTCCATATGGTGTAGACGTATCTGAATGAGTGTGACTACATGTGAGGATGACTTTGTATTGAGTCTTAATGAGTTCTATAGTTTCAATTTTAGATTGAAGTGGGGTGTAGCAGTAAACACTCTTGATGGAACTCACCTATCTGAATGTGGAAGTGGGTCGCTTCCTATGAGAAAAGAGCTGATTCTCTAGAGCATTCGGAGAAACAGGATTTGTCCAGGGCCAAAAAGGACACAACGGCACGAACTCGACAGCACCTAGAGAGATATCACGCGTATTTATTATCGCGAATTACACTAAACGATGGTAGTTCAAGACATCGCGTTCACTGTCCATCAAGTAGTTCCGGCAATTTCTTACTAAGCAAAGGTTCAAGAGCTTATGGACACCTCTTGCCTAAGTGGTATTTCTCGTTTTCCGTTTTTTGATTTTTTATCGGTATTTCATTCATGTGGGGGATTGTTAGAGAGAATGAGTTTATAAAAATTGAGTTTATAAAATAGTTTGGTTTTTTGGTCTTGAAAGGATTGGAACTTAGGACCTATTGGTCACTAAGGACACGAGCTCATTTTCACTTACTGTGAATGAACCTTTAGTCCCACATAGGGAAAACTAAAGATGATACCTCTCCATAAGTATTGAATTTTTTGATATTAAGAGTGGCCCTTGGGTCATTAGCACTTTTGTGCGAGGGGGAGGACTTAGGCAATGGGCTAGTTGGTGCAACCACATATTTTCACACACGCGCGGTGCTTCGCACCGAAGCACGCACGCCGCCGTCCGTCCGTGCGGGCGGGCCGGCCGGCCGGGCTCGGGTTCGGTTGTGGGTGTGGGTGTGGGTGTGGGTGTGGGTGTGTCAAGACTTATCTTTTTGGCGAAACTTCCTTTGAATTATTATCTAAAAGATTTTAAACAAATCATTTCGTAATCGTTGGGGGCGTCTGACTCGACGGATGTTTCCTTACGTTTTACAAACACATTATGATGCATGAACGTTTTACAAACACATTATGATGCATGAAACGTTTTAAATCAATACATGAAAGTTTTATACTGTTTTGAAAAATTTGAATTAATTGAAATTAATTCCATTCGATTTAATGCGCATCAATGAGACTTCTCTCATTTCTCCTCTATATAAACCGACCACATTTTTCATTTTCAATTTGTGTCCAGAAGAGATACTATCCTCTTCTTTTCGTCTTCTCCCTCTGTGTGGTCCTTTATTTTCATTTCGTGCGCAATTTCTGTTGAGGTCGTAAGAGTGGGCAAGTACTGTAGTGCTAACAGTGCTTGCAACGGGCAGTTTTATCCTGGATACGAACTTGACCACAGGGTATAGGCATCACTCATTCTTGAGGCGTACCGGTCAAATATCGTGTTAAGGACAGCGTGTTGAACACGTGACTCTGTCCTCTGTTTGCAGTCCAATTGAGTGTCTATTTACTTTCCAGAAATTAATCCTTTTATTCTAACATCTCTCTAACATCTTTCTTGAGTGTTTTATTGTTACAGAAGCAACAAGATGATCATCATCAAGATGATTCACCGTATCAGCAGCTATCAAAGAAAGTGATTCGGTCCTATCATTCTCCTCACCTATTGTTGTATAGAAGGTGAGCTGGGATCCACCACTTTATATTAACATGTGAATGTGATCCAACTGGTGAGGTGAGGTCAGTTTTCCGTTGGTTTGGAGGGAGGACAAACGGTACTTCTGCTCTGGCAACGGATATCATCTTAGGATTCTTGTTTGTAACTGGCCCAACTATAACCCCTTTGTCTTAAGCTGGACCCGAATTCATGCCCTTGTTTTTGTGTAAGCAATTGGTGGCGGCTGGACTCCAACGTGCACCTTTCACATCGCTGGTTTTCAAATTTCAAGCTGTTTTAACACCCTTGGTTTTGCATGGCAAAATACCTATTAGTCAAATAGTGTTAAGGATACAGCTATTATCACTCAATCAAAGCCGTAATCGTAGTTGTATCCTCCAATTCTACAGCTGTCAAATTATATCGACATTGTAACGTCTGTCAATTACGTAACTGAAGCATGCAAAATATGTAATATCTTTTGTAATTAAAGTCCTATATGGCTCTATATAATGAATGAGTTTCCACCGTATCAAGTGTGGAACATTTCACCAAATCTTCTTGTTCTAGCTTGGTATTGAGTCTGAAGATCCAAAACTCACGCTTCTCTTCTTTCTTTCATCATGGATGAAACATCAACCCTTCACCAAATTCATATCAACCATTTGATCAGTGTCAAACTTAACGACAACAACTATCTCTTGTGGGTGACACAGTTTAAACCCCTTCTCAAAGGGTACAAGCTACAAGGTTTTGTTGATGGTACATTGGAAAAACCAGCGAGAACCATACCCAGTACTGAAGAAGGTGTACAACCAACTCTTAATCCTTCTTATGCAAAATATGAGGAACAAGACCAAATACTCTTAGGATGGATCCTCTCCTCCTTATCTGAAGGTGTATTAGGTCGTGTATCAGGTCTTTCAACATCACAAGAAGTATGGGAAGCTCTTCAAAAGAGATATGCACCAAAAACCAAAGCTCATCAAATGAACCTGAAAAGACAACTACACAGTCTTCGCAAAGGTAACAGTTCAATGCAGGAGTATTTCTCGAAAACTAAGCAATTTTTTGATGCACTTGTAGCATCAGGAAAACCTCTCTATGAAGAGGATATGCAGCAATCAATTCTAGCTGGACTAGATCAGGCTTATGACTCTATTTTCACAGCCTTAAGAACTGTCTACAAGATCGACATGGATACTTTTCAAGCTCATCTGCTTTCATATGATCTCCGTCTTGAATAACAGTTAGCCGTTTTGCAACAACCATGAGCCAATGTTGCTTCCTCAGCAAACTCCAGTCCATTTCAGAAGCAAGACCAAAGGAGATACTCAAACAATCATCCACAAAATCAACCCAACCGGCAGTCTAGAAACATGTATCAAGGTGAAGATACCTGTGATATCTGCAAACGCAAGAATCATGATGCTCGATTCTGCTGGTTTCGTAACGAAGTTGACAACTCAACTCACAACAAGCAACCAGCTACATACTTGGCTCTACCTAGTGGTCCTGCTGATAATAACTGGGTGACTGATACAGGTGCAACTCATCACCTAACTGCAAATCTCAACAATCTCAATATTAGGCATGAGTATGATGGCACTGAACAAGTGCGTGTAGGAAATGGTGAGGCTCTCCATATCGAAAATATTGGTAATGCCTCTTTTACTCATAACGACAGATCTTTCCAGTTAAAAAATATTCTTCATGTCCCTCAAATAAAGACCAACTTACTTTCGGTCTCTAAATTCTGCAAAGATAATAACGTCTTTTTTGAATTCTATGCAACGTCTTTTGTTGTGAAGGAAATCCAGTCGGGGACAACTCTGTTGCAAGGCAGACTTAAGAATGGGCTCTATGTCTTTGATGTTGTTCGAGAGATTCAACATACAACACCAGCTGCTCTTCTATCTAATATAGTCCCTCCATGGCATCAAAGATTGGGTTACCCAATGCTTCACACTGTTTTTAGAATGATTAAAAATCTTTCCCTTCCTGTTGCAAATAAGAATTTTGATTATTGTCACTCTTGTCATATGAGCAAGAGTCGTAAACTTCCATTTCCGACTAGTAGTACAATTATTGATGAACCTTTGAGTTTAATTGTTGTTGATTTATGGGTCTCACCACATGTTTCGAAAGATGGTTTTCGATATTATCTACTTCTTCTAGATGTTTACTCACACTACACTTGGATTTATCCACTAGCTAGATAATCAGATGCCTTTCCCATCTTTATTCAATTCAAAAAGCTAATAGAAAATCAAACAGATCATAAGCTCAAAGTCTTTCAATCAGACAATGGTGGAGAGTTTAGGAAGTTCACTGCTTTCCTTAATAATTTTGGTGTCATACATAGGTTTTCTTGCCCTCACACATCTGCACAAAATGGTATTGCTGAAAGGCGCATTCGACATATCACTGAGTCAGGATTAGCTCACTTGTTTCATGCTCCCATGCCAAAATCCTACTGGGTAGAGGCTTTCTTTACTGCATGTTATCTTATTAACAGACTACCTGCATCTCAACATGAGACTAAATCTCCACTACAACTCTTATACAACAAAATACCTGACTGCAATTATCTAGAAGTCTTTGGTTGTCTATGTTATCCATGCCTTCGCCCATATGTCTCTAATAAGCTTGAACCAAGATCACTACCATGTGTATTCATTGGTTACAGTGGTGATCACAAAGGTTATCTATGCTTACATGTACCTACATGAAGGTTGTATATCTCTCGGCATGTCAAGTTTTTAGAAACAAGCTTCCCATTTGCTGCCAGGCAACATGTATGCACCACTAAACCCATTTCCAAGTCATCCATATCCACCAAAATATTTTCATCATCCATCTTTTCTACTCCATCATCTGAGAACATTGTTTCTCAACCACCCTCTCCTCTGCTACATACTCCACCAATGTCACCTATTATGGATAATATGTAGTCACCACCTATGTCTCCCAATGTGGATAATGTGCAGTCAACAATTAATACAGCAGCATCAGAATCTGCAACAACAACCACTTCTGCAGCAACAACCACTTATACAGTAACACTTCCCTCTACATCACAGTCAGCTCCACCGGCTCCATCAGCTCCACCTCCACAGCATCATATGATCACAAGGGGTAGATATGGTATCAAGAAGCCGATCAACAAACTTTGTCTCACAGCAACAAAATATCATCTTCCAGAGACAGTACTCACCGCCCCATCTTCTTATACAGAAGCATCAAAAAATCCAATATGGATACCTCCTATGGATGATGACATCAATGCACACATTCGTAATGGTACTTGGAGCTATGTACCATATGAGCCATGGATGAATTTAATTGGTTCGAAATGGATTTTCAAGGTTAAACAGAAAGCAGATGGTACAATTGACAGACCAAAAGCTCAATTAGTAGCTAAAGGATACAATCAAAGAGAAGGTTTTGATTATGAAGAAACCTTCCGTCCTGTGATAAAACCAAGTACTATCAGACTTGTCTTATCAATTGCAGTGGAAAACAGTTGGTCTTTGAGGCAATTAGATGTTCAGAATGCTTTCTTGCATGGTGTTCTGACAGAAGACGTTTATATGAAACAGCCAGTTGGTTATGTTCACCCTGACTGTCCAACTCATGTTTGCAAGTTGAACAAGTACATCTATGGGTTGAAGCAAGCCCCACGCACTTGGTTTTCACGGCTAAGCACCTATCTAATTGAACTGGGTTTTAAAGGATCAATTGCAGACAGTTCACTCTTTATTAAGAAGAATTCAGATGAAGTAACATATGTCTTGATTTACGTCGATGACATTATAATCACAAGTTCCAATTCTTCTCTTATTACAAATCTAATAGCTGCTCTGAATACTGTCTGTGCAGTTAAAGATTTAGGTTACCTCAGCTACTTCTTGGGCATAGAAGTTATTAAGCAAAAAAAATCAGTTCTATTGAGTCAACAAAAATACAACACTGATCTACTTAAACGCACAAAGATGGATGCAGCAAAACCAGTTTGATACTCCCTTGGTTGTGAACACTAAAATCAGCAGAATGGGTACGCAAAAATTTGAGGATCCAACTCTCTATCGCAATGTATGTGGAGCATTGCAGTATCTACATCTCACTCGCCCTGATATTGATGTCGCAGTTAACAAAGTGTTTCAGTTCATGCAAGACCCTTACATCGAGCATTGGGAGCTAATCAAACGCATACTCAGGTATCTCAAGCACACAGTTCAACATGGTTTGGTTTTGCGAAAATCTTCAGATACCAGTCTTCATGCCTACACTGACTCTGATTGGGGGCTTCATAACAACTTCTGAACTAATATGGCTTCAATCATTGTTAAAAGAACTTGTTGTTGAAGTAAGAACTCCGTCAATCTGGTGTGACAAATTGGGGGCTACGTATCTCACAGCTAATCCAGTTTTTCATACTCGTATGAAGCACATAGAAATTGATTATCACTTTGTGCGTGAAAGAGTAACAAACAAGCAACTTCTGGTACAGTTCATCTCAACTAAAGATCAAATAGCTGACATCTTCACTAGGGGTTTGTCAGTACCAAGATTTCTTTATCTCAGAAACAAGTTGAACATTCAACAACTCATGTACAACTTGAGGGAGGATGTTAAGGATACAGCTATTATCACTCAATCAAAGCCGTAATTGTAGCTGTATCCTCCAATTCTACAGCTGCCAAATTATGTCGACATTGTAACGTCTGTCAATTACGTAATTGAAGCATGCAAATATATGTAATATCTTTTGTAATTAAAGTCTTATATGTCTCTATATAATAAATGAGTTTTCACCGTATCAAGTGTGGAACATTTCACCAAATCTTCTTGTTCTAGCTAAAAGCTATCCTAATAGCACCTTTCATATAGCCGATGCCACTAAGTACAATTATAAAATCATTGGGTGATAATATCAATTTGGCCGCGAGTCAAAACACGAATCCATTTTCATGCACATGTTTTTCTTCCACCATCGCATGAAGAAAAGGTAAAGCAAAATGCATTGCAATGCTTTCAAAAGTAAAGCAAAGAAATCATGATTCATGTATAATAGTAGTAATATAGATTATGCTTCAGGAGAAAGAAAATAAAATAAAGTAGTAATAGGGGCCCAAATCATGCATTTGCCTGAGGGAGGAAAAGGAAATCCTACAACAACATAAAGCATGTTGACTTGCTGTTTAGCTTGGCCTGCAGTTTGGAACATGTGCACCTGCAGCCTTGTTTGTGTTAGTGAAATAACAAAAAATACTACTCGTTTTATATAAAGAGGGCCGTCTGATTAAAGTTGTCGAGTAACGATTCCGGCAATCAGAGTTCAAACACTTAACGGCGTCTCAATCAAATAGCAATGCACCATTACAGGCGCTTGCATAAAAAAGAAAAAAAAAACCACTGCTGCTCACCGACATTAATAGGTCCGCAATCGGAAAAAAAAAATGTTACTCAATTTTAAATTGCAGTCCTTAAACTGGTTCTCAACAGCGTGGAACTTGCACATTAAAAAAACATAAACTATTGCCGTCAAGTTGATAAGAATTTGGCCTGGCCTAGCCTGTATGTGGTGGGGATTAATTTTTTTTCTTCTTTTTTTTCAAATTAGTTTGGATTAGACTTGTCATTCGCTTATTCATCTAACGCAAATTGACTTCGCACTAATAATAAGCAAAACTAAGCATGTCTTAATCAGTTTGTTCGTTGTTAGTTCCATTATAACGGATATAAATACAAATAGTTCAATGGTGGGAAACAAAAATTCTCCACAGACTATGAAATAAACCGGGAAGGAAAAAAAAACCCATAAAGCTCTCACAGATACCGACCCACAAAAAAATGCGAGTGCTTTTTGAAATTCGGTTTTCGCATGGTTTATTTCGTTGTCCGTTTAGAATGGTATATTTAAACATGGGTTCTTTTAACTAGTATACTAGGGTACATGTTAAGATAGGATAAAATAATAATATCTTGTATTGGTTAGTGTAATTCTTGTTGAATAATTAATTTTTTTTGGGAATCAGATATTAGTGTTTCTAAAAAGGGTGGTTTTTATTTATACCCCTCAATATAATGCACAGTTGTCTCATTGTTCATTAAATAAAGATAAAGCAATTGAACCGTCGTCAAATCCCATCATTGATTCATCTGAGCGTGCCATGGCATACACAACACACATATACAGATCTTTGACTATTGCAATCGCTAAATGAGAAGAATGCTTCTCGTCAGATCAATTAAGTTAAGTGTTGACGAATCACGAGCGCACCCAAATCTTTTGAAAAATGATTTCTTTCATCATTTAATTCATTATAAGAGTGCTTCTTGTTCTAGCACACTTTTGTTGTCCATGGTTTGCAGTATTGTGCTCAACATCTACCATTTTCTACGTAGGTAATTAATGTTCAAGTGGTGCCTTGAGTCATAAAATTAAGCTGTAATTCAGTGACACTAACTGCATTAAGTTTAACTGAAAAATTATTAATTTTCTTAAAGAAATTTGGAAGTTGCAAAACAAGAAGAATGCTCCCGGTTGGGATCTAGCATACCTGCAAATAATAATTGTACATTTAACCTTAATATAGTTAGTGTCATCGAATTAATTTTAATTTTATGACTTAATGGAGAATGAGACAGTTGTAAATAAAATAATGATTAAATTCTAATTAATCTTAATTAAGTAGTATTAATGATTAGATATCTAGGGGTATAAGTGTAAATCACTTTTTCTAGAAACACTAATATTTGATTCCCAAGGTTAATTAGTTATCCAATAACAATTACACTAATCAATACAGGATAATATTATTTTATCATACTTTAACATGTGCCCTGGTATACAAGTTAAGAGAACCCCTTGAACATAGACTATATTAGTATATTTAAACAAATAAAAAAATGTCAGAGCTTTCGTTGTACTTGGTAGTTAGTGTGATGTGATATAGACTATATTTAAACAAAAATCAGTACATCACTTATTTGTTACCGTTAATTCAAAGATATAATGGTTATCACTTGTTGCCATGTTCCAAATTATAAAGCTGTTTGTGCTACTTACTCGTAAACCATTACAATAGTCAATAAGCGCCCCGAGAACTGTTTCTGATAACGCAAAACCCTTATCTATAATTTAGAATGATTTTGTGGGAACCAGCCTTTTTTGGGGGCCATTATTTTATAAGGCCATCTACCCTATAATGATAAGGGATGTCCTAACCCTAATCCTGCATAGTGAGTTTACCGATTTTCCCTTAACCTAATTAACATTAACCCTAACACTAAAACCCTACCTAATAGAGAAACCTAATCTAAAACATTAACACTACCTTAAATCGGTTACAAAAACTGTTTTCTCCTCTTCTTCTCTTCTTCTTCATTTCAAACTCGTCTTCATCGATTCATCGTCGATTCATAAAATTTTCATCGTCGATTAATCAATCAAGTATATAATGGTTCGTCGAAAGCAAACCAAAAGACTCCCAAGAACAGGTCCACCCATAGGACATCTAGCTAATCAAGTAAATGAAATTTAGGAAGAACTTGAACCGGAAGGCGAACAATTGATTCGGCGTAACAGTCTCAAGAATAACCCTGAGTCTGCCATGGGACCGATCCGCAGGTATTTCCTGACAAATCCATTACTTTTAATTTGATTTTCATCGGTTCAATTGAATAGAAATCATCAAAATAGGGTTCATATGGAAGTTACAGTGCTGAGTTCGGTTAGAACGCTTTTTTTTTCCCTAGTTTCTTAACCGAACTCCCTGATATGAAGAACACGAAGAACAGTTCGGTTCTATAGGATTTAAAACTAGGTTACCGAATTCTGAGTTCGGTTGTTTCGCAAAAAATGTTGAAACTGCCATGTAACCGAACTCTACCCTTATTATCGAAAAAAAAAATCCATGTAACCAAACTGTTATATTTTTCCCAATATGTTGAGTACCTATATAACCGAACTTATTTTACTATGTTCGGTTGTTTCGCATAAATTTGAAAAAATGGAATGTAACCGAACTCTATCCTTAATACAGAAAAAAACCAAATTTTACATGTAACCGAACTTTACTACTTTTCCCACTATGTTGAGTTCTCTTATAACCGAACTCTGCACAATATGTTCGGTGTGTTCGCAAAAAACCTTAACAAACCGAACTCTTTCCTAATTACACATATATGTGGAGTTCGGTATGTTCGCAAAAACACTGGACAAACCGAACTCTACCCTGGAACACAATTTTTTTTTTATAGTTGGCCTATTTTTCGTGAATTTTTCCTACTAACCAAACCTTCTGCTGAGCCAATTGAACACTCTTGAAGTCAATCATTTATCGGTTAAGTTAATATCTTTTGTTTTCTTGATTAGTCGGAAAGGAAAAAAAAAATCAAACCAACCTTCACTGGAAGATATGAGAACTCCCACGCCTAGAGGCAAAGTACACCTTGGTTTCAATAAGCGTGGAACTAAAAGTGCTAAGTATGGAGGTGTTTCATTACCGGGTGTTGTCATCCAAGATGATGTCAATAGAGATAATGTTGACAATGTAATCAATCAAGTTAACGAAGATATTGTGGAATAGATGGGCAATCAAGAACATAATCAAGGTGGATGAGAAGAACCAACTGAAAAAAAAAAAGGAGGAAATGAGGATGACAATGATAACGTGAAGAAGATAGGGAAGATGGAGATAAGGATGGAGATAATTATGAATCAGAGGATGACTTGGATGAAGAGGAAGACGAAGAGGAAGAGGAACAAGTAGAAATAGTGGGAAAGAGACCTAGAAAGGCGCCTAAAAAGCCTTGTGCTAGATATTCATACATTCCGGATGACAATTTGTGTTTGCCGCCAAAGAATCTAACTTATGGTACTCCAAGAGATGGAGGGGCGGTATTGATGGGCTACAAAAACTCATGGGCTGCCAAGATCTTTGCGACAAAGGTATGGTTCAATCTTAACCATCAAGATTTCTCAGTCATTTTATTATATTTTGACATATATTGTTCTTTTCTATATATATTAGTATATAAGATATGATGTTGTTTTTGTAGGATCATAATAATGTTTTTCGTGTTTTGAAACGTCAAAAGAACAAGATATGGAGTATAGATAATGAGTGTGATGAGGTCCGCTTGGTGGTATTTGATTGTGTGCTATGGAACGGGATACAACATGCACACCAAAAATTTGATGTTGTCACTGTTACTGCATTTGCCGAGAGGGCTTATCCAGAGACGGATACCCTTCATCTACCTTTTGGTGAGATGGAAATAACTCTGAATGATTGTTTTAGAATCACAGCCCTACCAATTACGGGAACAAGTGTTCGAGATGGCTACGATCCCTCAATGAGTTATGAACTTCTTGAAAAGCTAGTCGAAAAGTGTCTACGATGGAGCGATAAAAAGGCACAATGTGAGTTTAGACGAGCTAACAAAGAGCCTAAGGAAGGTGATGAGTATAATGAGTTTGAGGAAGACCGCACGTACAAGAAGAAGTTGAAAAATATCAAGCTCAAAACCTTGTATGATGAGTTTTCAGGGACGAAAGATTTGGTTGCTCAAGGAAAGTTGGTGATGACAGAGGAGAAGATTAAGCACCATATGACTGCTTATTTGTTATATCAACTAGGAACCATTTTCTTCCCGGACAGTTCAAGTCATGTGGTAAATGCTCATTACCTCCAGCTATTGGACCCCCTGAATGAGGTGAACAACTACTGGGCGTTGCGGTTCTTTCATTCGTTCAAGCGGAACTCATAAAAGCTTCGAGGCTCAACAGTCTATATTTTAGAGGCTTTTACACCCTTGTTCAGGTACCCCGTTAAATTATTGTTTGTGTGTTTCAATATATAAGTGAATGAATGTGTATTGTTACTAATCATATTGCGAATGTATTATTTGTTGCTTCTTCTCATAGGTTTGGGTGTACAACCACTTCCCTAAACTGAAATTGTCTCATGCTCACACTCCTTGGCCTTATGGGAAGCCTACAGCGGATAAATATGAATTTTTGAACTCACAGGAAAAAGGGTAAGGAGAAAAAGGTGTTGGAGTTGAGGGAGACATTGGATAAGTTAACAGTGGAAGATCTGGTTTTCCATCCTTACACCATTGCATCAGATGAAGACGAGGAGGATGTTGAGATAATTGATTTCTCACCTGTTGCGGCTTATAATGGACCGTTGTTTCATCCTGGAGGTTGTACAATGTATAATCCTCGAAGAGTATTGAGATAACTTTCTTGTGTCCAAAGTGTCCCACAAGTGGAAGACTTAAACTTCAAGGTGAAGAAGCAGGGAACTAAGAACACCGAGAAGAATTTCTCCCCCAAATACGATCCTGCTCCACCAGTGGACCACTGGAGGAACTTTGGGAATTATCTTGTTCCAGTCGAAGAGTTGCAAGATTCGTTTGATAATCCAAATGCCGCTGACGAGGGATATATGGAATGGTATGAACATTTTTCTCATCCTCGTGTAATAAACAGTGTCCAACAAGCTAGTGTTGATAAAGGAAAAGCGAAGGCAATGGAGAAGGAGGCTCAGAAACTTATGAAGCATACCCCTATGTGTGGTGATGAGGCCTTGCTCTTGTGGAATTCGGCAGTAAGATATTTACTCTTATTTTTGTTTTTCAAAATGTTATAAAGTATTGAAAAATAATTCTTAATTATGTTTTTAATTGACAAAAGGTGAAGTCAAGTGCTAAATTGTTGAAGAAAATGATGGCAAAAATCCGGAGTGGAGAGCCGATGGACACTCGACAACAAACAGACTTCTACAACCAATGGACTAATGTTTTTAATCCCAACCTTGTCGATACGATCCAGGTTGATCTAAGCCATACCATGCCGTTGAAGAGGAGTCGCCGACAAGGGGAAGGTTCAAGTCGTATGGTTGAACAACAAAGCAGTGGAGATGACACTCCTAGTGACGATGGACGACCTCAAGCTCCTAAACGCAAGACTAGAAAAGTTTCTCGTAGTGGTCATGGTAAATGAGTGATTGCAACAATTAGTACTTTGGTTTCTTATGTTGGAAGACTTTTTCATTCCTTTTAATTGTCTCAATTGAATTGTAAATGGTGGACAAAGATGATACGTTATCCGGGTTATCTTCCTTTAATAATCGAAGCATAACGGTAGGTGGAATACTCATTTTCCTATACTTAGCAATTTTTTCCATTTCTTGAGGAGTGAGCCTTGCGGACATTGCATATCCTTCAAGATCTTCCGGGCGAGGGTGGTTATGACAACCTACCATCTTATCCATAGCTAGAAACCATTTACTCGTTAATTTGCTCTTGCTAAATACTAACTTGAACGGGCATTTAATTTTCTTTGAGCATGTTTTTTTCTTCCTCGTCGTCTTTCCTTTATACACATAACCCTTCCTCTTGTGACTAACATCGGGATCTCCACTTATCTCACAAACCATTTCAAAACGAGTTTGGATTTCTTTTCCATTCAAAACTAATACACACTTGAATCTCTTAGCATGTTCTCTATCCCAATTCTTCGCATCAATAGGTAAGTCAAATACCAACTCATTAGCATAGTGATGAGATGTATCTTCATACAACATACCAACTGGAGAAGGTTGATCATGCATTGGTATAGGTTGGCATTCCATCTACAAGAAATATAACAACATCAATTAGAATTACATTAGAGTTCGGCTACATAAAAATTTTATCGCAAAAACCGAACTCTAAGTTCGGTTCATAAGGCAAAGTTGAAATGTAAGCGAACTAAACACCGTAACTTTTGATTTTTTTTTCTTCTGAGTTCGGTTGTTTACGCTTTTGTTTCAATTTTGCGAAACAACTGAACTTAATACATTTAGTATACTCTTATATTATGTCAAGTTCGGTTAGCTAGTTCGTAAACATGCAGTTTGCGAAACAACCGAACTTTGTACACTAATTTAACTCTTATTTGTACGTAAGTTCGGTTAGTAGAACCAACCGAACTTTGTACACTAAGTTGATCTAATTTTTACGTAGAGTTCGGTTTGTTAATTTGTTATGAACCAACCGAACATAACGCTGGTAATCCTAGAAACTTCCATTAATGGTGAGTTCGGTAACCTGCGTGTTTGGACCAAGCAACCTAACTGCACTTTCAGCCGAGTTCGGTTGCTTGTTCATCGCGCGATGGAACCGAACTACATATTCAGGAGAGTTCGGTTACATCTTCTTCACAGAAGGTAACCGAACCGTCCCAAATCCAGTTGAAAATTTTAGATTTATAGGAAAGTTTTGACCAATTCAACATACATTATCCAAGTTTGGAGCATACCTGGACACCCAAATACTCTTCCTCCGGTTGTGGTTGATAAAATCCATCATATTCATCTTGAGATTGAGTTTGGGGAAGAATAGAATCACCATCTAAGAAATAACTCATATCCGGATCATTGTGAAGATTAACAAATATTTTAGGAGAGGACGGAGATGAAGAATCAGATGAATCTTCATCACTTGAATACCCAAAGTTAGTGAATTGGAAAAAAAAATTATTTTCCATGTTTTTCTCCTTCATCTTCTCTAACTTTACTCTCTCAATAATTCTACTCATCTAATAAAAAACGCATCTTTTAATTTAATCTCACTAATTAATTTTAACTAAATCATTTCACTAATCATAAACTAAAATTAATTATGAGGGTAGTTTAGTATTAATATAAATATCTAGATATGGGGTGACCTAGGTTTACTTCTAATGTCTTTACCCAAAATAAAACCATAGTCCCCCAAAGAAACCATGGTGCCCAAAAAATCGTTCATAATTTAAGAAGCCGGTAATAAGGCCCCCCTGCTTGTGTGTGTCCATTCTGCTCTGTTCAGTATAGACCAGTACATCTAGGAGACTAGCGCTATGAAAATAACGTCCACTAAATCAGACAACCATTTGTCGAACACACGTTACGATCAGTGATGCTTTACCAAAGAATCCTATTATTAGGGCTATGATGGGGTGTGACTCTGGGGGCTTAAAATGCTAGGTGGAGACTAAATGGTATAGGGGGAGATCAGATTTATGTAAAAGTTCAAAAATACCCTCATATATTTTCATTTAAGACACTTCTACCCTTCCATTAACTGATTAATCTAATCAATAGAAAAAAACTGATTTTCATTAAATGTAAAAAAAGAAACTAAAAATCAAATGAATTAAAAGAGAAAAAAGATGCCACATTTTCATCTTCATTCCCTTTCTTCTTCTCTGCCCCTCTTCTTCTTCTTCTTCTCCGTTCATCAACGATTAATCGTCGATTCAAAAAAATTATGTCGTCGATTAAACTCATTGTATAAAAGCATGAAAGCAAAGGAAAAATTAGGTCATTCTTCGTCGAATCAACCTCCTATTGAAGCAGGGAAACCAACTTCAACTAATGAAGTGGTAAGTGAAGATGAAGAGGAATTGAATGAAGGAGATGCGCCAGCCTCCCAGACTCCTGAGATGACAGCAATAAGGTATGAATCGAAATACCCACTCTTTAGTTAAGCTTTTTATCGATCTTTCATTAAGTTTCGAAGATTTTAGGTCTGAAAAAACAGTTTCAGAAACTGTTTACGACTGGGAGTTCTTTGTTTCCCAGCCGTAAATAAGTATCACGGTTAGGATATGTTTGTTTCCCAACCATTTATATGTATCACGGTTGGGAGATCTAAGAACTCCCAGCCGTTTATATTTTCACGGTTGGGAAATCTAAGAACTCCCAGCCGTAATTTAGTCGATGCGTACGAGGTAGAATAATCCCATCCGCAACAACTTAATCACGGCTGGGACTTTCCTAGCCGTATATATGTCTGTGTTCGAATTCATGTTTCAGCGGTAGTGGTTACGTCTAGGTTTTCCTATCCGTAATATGAGTAAGCAATGAGAAAAGAAAACTTCCCAGCCGTTATTGTTTTTACGGCTTGGTCGACAAATCAAAATCACATCCGTTATTTCTGTTGCGGCTGGGAATTTTCACTTTTCCTAGACGTTTTTTGATTACGTCTTGGTCGTTTGATAATTAACCCATCCGTAACTGTATTTTCGTCTGGAACTTTTCATACATATTAGCCGTTTTTATGCTGTCAGCAGGGTTTTGTCAAGATTTTCCAGCCGTTGTGACTTATCTTCTTTTGCATTCTTGTCTGGTTTGTCTTTGAACAGAAACGAAAAGAGGAAGAAAATATCAATAAAAGTAACACCTTCTAGTGAGCCCACTCCGCAACCTCGTCACGGAAAACCATTGGGTGCAAACGCAAGGAATACAAATGAAGTTGGAGTTGGTGGAGTAAGTGAATTTGTGCTTGTTGTTAGTGGAGGAAATGAAGGTGGAGTTTCAGGAGGAAATGATGGTCTTGCTGTTACTGGAGGAAATGAAGGTGAAGTTGTTGTAGGAAATCAAGGTGAAGTTGTTTTAGGAAATCAAGGTGGAGTTGCTGTAGGAAATCAAGGTGTAGATGTTGTTGCTGTAGGAAATCAAGGTGTAGATACTGTTGTTGTAGGAAAGGAAGGTGGACTTCATGTTACTGAAGTTGCCACTTCTAGTGCTGATCTTGATCAAGGTGTAGTTGTTACTGAAGTTGGTAGTTCTAGTGGTGCTGCTCTTGATAAAGGTAAAGCAGTGGTTGAGGAGGACAAGAAGGATGGAAAGAAGAAGTATCTACCAAAGGATAATGCAAGAGACATCATTGATGCTATGGAGTTTTTACCTAAAAAGAAGAATGGGAGACCATGGGGTTTTCCAAGAGATCGCTCCGTCTTGATTGGTATGCCTAGCATTTCCCAGCCGTAATGCTCTATAATTTCACTTGTACCACTTCAAATCGGCTAGTTTTTTGAATTTTGAAAAAATATATCCGTTTGAAGACTAATCTATATAAGGTTATAGCTGTTCAACCACCTATTTAAACTTGAAATAACTTGTTCTCCATATAACCACCCATTCCAAATCAAAATCACACCTACAAGCTCTAGTAAAACTCCTAATAACTCAATGCAATGTACTCAAAGGATAAACCCGACCTTAATTTGGATGAAGACTTATCTGTTTGTCAAAATTTTGTGTTATGCTATCCAAAGAAGGGAGAAGAACGAATGAATGGTGGTGTACCAAGTCAATCTTATAGGATATATGGCTTTGCTTCATATGTGCAATCAACTTCGAATGAAAGTGGAAGAATATATGGCTTTACTTCGTATGTGCAAGCAACTTCGAATTAGAGGTGAGACTGATGAAGAGTCGTAGCTCAAGCTAACAAAGGAATGGACAAAATAGAAAGGTTATGATGGGGTGTAGAATACATCCTATTTATTATCTATTGTTTATGCTTTCTCTGCTATTTTTCTTGTAAATTATGTATTTTACGCGTGTTTTGAGTTTTATAGCTACTTTCGAGTCGCACGGAAGAAAAGAAGAAGAAATCACCTAATTTGAGCAAAAAGGGCAAACTTGTCATTCCATTGGCGAACACTATCGGGAGCCGACCCCAAGTGTTAAGGAACGACTCTATTTGGAGGAGTATTAAAAGACAGCCAGCAAAGTTTAAGGGGTTGTTAGCTGGGTATCCCTTATCAAGGTGACAGAACATCGAATATAACCTATATCCTAACCCTACAACTCAAGAGATTCTCATTTCTCTCAATCGTTATTCACCTGAATGAGAGGAAGATAGAAAATCTGCGCAAGCAGCTGTTCATGCTGAAATCGAGAGACTGAGAGGAAATCGAGAGACAGAGAGAAGAGCTGAGAGTTATAATCATCCTGATGCTGCTAAGAACATGAAAAAAAGGGACTTGATGATTAAATCGAGAGTTTTAGAAGCTAGGGTTTGATATGAAAAGGGGATCTGTGTTGAATTGATAACGAATAGAAGATGGGTTCATGGTGATTGACAAGGAATTAGAAGAGAAGCAGTCGCTGCTGCTGTTGGGTCCAAGAAACCAAGATGAAGAATAGGCAGAGAGAGATGAATCTGTTGGAGACAGAGAAGATCAATGACGGTCTGCATCTGAAATTGAATCGTGGAAGATGAGAATGACGCTGTTGATGTGATTCTGTGAAGATGGGTATTGGATCTGAGGGTTTGTGGTTGCTGATATTGAAGATTAAGAAGGAATTCAAGCTGAAATTGAGATGGGTTTTCCTCGATTTAGAGTTTACAGTGAAGAGTTGGAACTGTTGCCGTCGAATTCAGTGGATGGAAGAGATGGAGATTGGTTAAGGGTTTGTAGAAATCCTGATGTTGATATTCATGGGTTTGTGTTAGCCGAGTAAGATGCTGACTTGGTGTCTGAACCCTTTGACCCTCTTGACTTACGGCTTGACTATTTTGACCGTTAAGCTTAACAGTATCGTGACGGAATATTCCGTTATCAGAGAAGAGAATTCAGATGATCCTAAGAACTATTCCGGCGACCCAAAACTATAGTTTTTTGTGTGGATTCTTCTCATGGGTGTGAATACTTAGATTTTGGAAGTTGGATGGAAACTTGGAAGATTTGGAGAATTTGGACTTGAAATTGGAATTAGACTCAAATTGGGAAAGTGGTGTTATTATGGAGTGAGGATTCTATTCTTTGGAGTATTGGAGAACATTGAAGCCTATAAATAAAGGAGTTCTCTACAACTTCTTAGATACATCTACTTTGGGAGGAGTTAAAGTGCACAAGGATTGGAGGAAGGAGCAACAACCATCTTTTCAATAAGTTCTTCTTTCTTCTTTAATTATTATTATTATTGTGTGAATTCCGAACTATGAGTAGCTAATTTTCTTATTGATTAAGGATGAATTCCTAGTTCTTGACATGATTTGAGTTTTTGTTTTAAAATCTACCTTGAAGTTTTTCACATGATTATCGTTTGTTTTTACTAATTGGAATGTTTGTACATTCATGGTTGTTTGATAGATTATATAGAGTGCACGCTGAATTGATTTGTTAACTCAACCTAAATATAGTATAAGTTAGGGAATACGTAATCGTTCTCGACACTTTACACAAGTAGAAAACACGAGACCTTGCGGAGGGATTCCGTGGACCAATTGTGTGTGAAAACAACGCTAGAAAGTGGACCAAGCGAACCGAGTCTAACTACTAGTACTAAACCTAAATTCATAAATCTTAATGCGTTCGGGGAATTACATCTTGTAAGCGAACCTCAAGGTGGTTCTTTTGAATTGAATCTGATAACTAAGCGGACCTGTTACTCAGTGATACAAGGGATTTTGGGGTTAGCTAAGAGAACCTGCTATCCTACGGTTGGTGATAATCTGTGACTAATAACATATGGATGAAAAACATAACTTGAATCATCGTTTTGCAACGAAGAAAGATTCCTTGGTCTTGTCTCTCTTATTGATTTTCCTTTATCTTTTAATTGCTTTGTTTACTTTCTTTTGCTTTTATCTAAACCAAAAATTTCCCCCCTTTTGTAACAATTTTACAACTAAAAATCTCTTGCTCCTCGTGGGAACGAATTTGACTACACTATATTACTTGTTAATTAGGTGGAAAAATATTAATTAATTTGTTGTGGTTACGACACGCATCAAATTTTGGCTCCGTTGCCGGGGAGCAACGGACGATTTTAGTTGTACTTATTTTACTTTTTGCTTTATTCTTGCTTTGTTAGATTCTATTATCGTGTCTAACGTAGTTTTTGAGAATCTTGTTTTCAGGTGCTTGATATCTGGCACCTAAACAGTGGGATTACCAACGTTGTAGGATTACAACTCGCAAGGGAACAATACTACAAGCAGCTCGGAACTTGCAAGAAGAGCCTTCTATATCAACAATGGTAGGCGGTAATAATAATCCACCACCACCTCCACCTGCGGAGAAGAAGTTGGGAGAGTTAATTTCTCCGAATTTGGATTCACAACCATGGAGTATCACAATAACTGATCCAGTGGAGATGAAGTCGAGTCTTATTCACCATCTACCAAAGTTCAAAGGGTTTCCCGGTGAACATCCAAATCGTCATCTTCAATCATTTCAACACAAGATGACAAGTCTTTGGCAAGCTATCGAAGATAGAGATAGGGCTATGTTACAAGCCTTTCCATTCTCCTTACAAGACTCAGCCGAAGAATGGTTGTATTATTTACCCCCAGGGAGCATTACAACATGGACCGAGATGAAAAAGCTATTCCTAGAGAAGTATTTTCCAGCTTCTAAGGCGGTTGTGGTTCGTAAAGAGATTAGTGGAGTCTTGCAAATTTCAGGAGAATCACTCCATGAGTATTGGGAGCGGTACAAGAAGTTGTTACCAAGCTGTCCACACCACAACATATCACCAACACTTATCATTCAATATTTTTATGAAGGATTACTTCCAGATCAACGTAACTTGATTGATGCAGCTGCGGGTGGTTCACTTACTGAGAAGACGCTTTCCCAAGCAACTAGTTTGATTGAGAGTATGGCTGCAAATGCACAAAAATTTTATACAAGTCATGATTCCAATATCCGAAGGGTTAGTGAAATGGAGGACTCTTCACAATCCGCTTAACGGTTAAACAACATAGAGAGGGTAGTGCAACGAATGGCCGCGGTAATTATTCCGGATGATGAGACCGAACAAGTAAATGCTTTGTTTCCAAATCAAAGGCCAAGGTACGATCCATACTCCAATACTTACAATCCCGGTTGGAAGGATCATCCTAACTTTAGTTATGGAAACAAGCAAGCGGCGACTCCTAATCCATATGTGCAACAAGGTGGTTTCCAACAACCACGCTTTCAACCTCAACAACAATTCCAACCTCACGTGAAGGAACAAGGATCTTCGATAGATGATAAGCTTAATATCATGATGCAAGGTATTACATCATTATTTCAATAAAATCAACAAAAGACCAATTCGGCCATCAAGGATTTACAAACTCAAATGGGACAATTAGTAACCGATGTGCACCTATTGAAATCTCAAGCATCCACAAAGCTTCCTTCACAACCATTTGTGAACCCAAGAGAGAATGTTAATGCGGTTACTTTAAGAAGTGGGAAACAAGTGGAGCAACCAAATCAACAAGATGAGGTGCATGAAGAGTTAGTCGAAGACAAAGAGGAAACCACACCAAAGGAAACTTCCAAGGAACCGGTTCCTACTTTCACCACTCCACCCCCTTTTCCTAGCCGATTTGCTAAGTCGAAGAAAGAGTTGGAATACAAGGATATTTGGGACATCCTTAAGAAAGTACAAGTCAATATTCCACTCATTGAAGCTATTAGAAAAATTCCTCGCTATGCAAAGTTCTTAAAGGAGTTGTGCGTGAAGAATAAAAGGTTGAAAGGGAATGAAGTCATGAGTGTGGGGGAGCATGATTCGACGTTCATTCTCAAGAAACTCCCGCCTAAATTAAAGGACCCCGGTAGTTTCACTATACCTTGCACAATTGGTAAAACAAGGTTTACTCGAGCTTTACTAGATTTGGGAGCATCATTTAATGTTATGCCTTCCTCTATTTATGATTCTTTGAATCTTGGTCCTCTTAAGGAGACCGGGGTAGTTCTTGAACTTGCTAACCGATCTAATGTTTACCCGAAAGGGATTGTTGAGAATGTTTTGGTGCAGGTTAATAAGCTTGTATTCCCGGCCGATTTCTATGTCTTAGACATGAATGATGAGAATTATCCCAATTCTACACCTTTTTTATTGGGTAGACCATTCTTAAGCACCGCCGGAACGAAGATTGATGTCCAAAATGGCACCTTGACTATGGAGTTTTAAGGTGCACTCATCCACTTCAATATCTTTGAGACAATGAGATACCCAAGTGATGGGAATTCATGTTTTCCCGTTAAAGAGATTGATGCAGGCTAATGAATCTTGCAAGACCTAAGTCGGGCCGTCAACATTAAAACAAGCGCTAAATAGGAGGCAACCCATCGGTTTTGTATTTCTTATCCTTTTGTTTTTTATTTTTGTTTTTTTATTTTTTCTTGTTCCATATCATGTTAAGATTTCCCACCTTGACTTTATTAGGACGATTGAATTACATTGAGGACAATGTAAGGTTTAAGTGTGGGGGAGTGGTTAAGCATGTATTTTATATAAAAAAAAAGTATTGCATAAAACCTCCAACTTGTAGAGATTTTATAGTCACTAGCATACTTCTAGGTATGTTTAGATTGAGAATTCTGACTGACATAACTGAACTTGGAAGTGTTAGGGAACTACGTTCGGATTTCTTGTTTGTTAGAGTGTTAAATAATGGATTTAATCATGTCGGTGATGCAAATTAGGAGCAGGGAGAAATGCATTATTAGAGTTGTTGATCAATCATTAGTGGAGACTACCCTATTTATATCATGTGAGGCACCAAACAGAAATTTTTTCCATCTAACTAAAGAGCTTTCTTTTGAGTGTATGTCACCATACATTAATTCCGGGTAGAATGGTGAGCTACCCAACTTCACACCAATTTCAGCACTATTTTTGATCTCTTGAGTGCTAATTTTGTCAATCATGAGGGTGACGTATATAGATGAAAGCCTCCTTCTTGTAGTTCGATTTGCAGTTAGCACCATTCTCTCTCTCGACAACAACGGGTCCATAGAAACACCATCATCATCAAAAAGGAGCAACATCAAAATCTACAAGGAAAGTTGAAGACGTTCAAGGTTTACAAGCAACAGAACGAGAAAAAGAGCAAATTTCAAATTCAAGTAAAGCAACATAGAACGAGCATAGTTTGTATACATGTTGAAGACTAAAATACAATGAGAATAATTCTATATCTAAGTATGAAGACTTATTTACAAGAGCAAAGAAAAGCAAAAGGTGAGAATTATTGAAGTTTTATGATTTCGAGACGATACAAGTTGTGAAGAATCAAGCGGTAAAGTACTTTTCCACGGCCATGGTTTGTTTTATTTCACTTTCTTTTGTATTTTATTTCTCTTATCATCAAATTGAAAAAAAAATGATGATAAGAAAAAAAAAAATTGAAAAAAAAAATGATGATAAGAGAAGAAAAAAAATGATGATAAAAAAAAATTGGAAAAAAAATTGAAAAAAATGATGATAAGAGAAATTTTTATTTTTTGTTTTTATTTATTTAATAAGCCGTGGGGAAGGAAGATCTATAAGGAAGTTTCAAGCGACGAGGATTTAAGGTAAAGATTTACAAATTGTCAAGGAATTATGAAGTTCGAGAGTTTATCATCAATATTTGAAGCCGAAGTCGAAGACCAAGAAGATAAAGACGAGGAGTGGAAGACGTTTCTATTGGATGCCGTGAGAGTGGAGTTATCATCATTACAAACGGATGTGAAGGTGAGTAAGTAATCTCATCCTCGATAATAGTGGTTGATTTCCTTTCTTAGAGATCGTCAGAAAAATGGTTTTTCAAAATGTTAAAAGATGTGGGTTTTTAAAATATTTCGGAAGTTGTCTTTCCCACCATTCAACGTGTTGCATGAATTCTCTCTTCATTCCTACCTGCACACATGTGAGAACCATAAAAAAAGCCGTCTTTTGAGTGCAATTTCATAAAATCCTTTTTGGTGAGGCAGAAGCCGAGGCGAAATGCTTATTGATCGCTCTCAAACACGCGTTCTCTCATTATGGTGTGGTTATTTGTCACTCAACATTTAAGAATGAGAATATGTTATTTAGTATTTCTAACTTCTTGTTATTAGCATGCAGAAACTCTATGTCCTCATAACTCTTTGGATGCTTGGGACGCTGGAACGCTTTGAAGTTGTAAGTTTTAGTTTGATTTGCTCGAGGACTAGCAAAGTCTAAGTGTGGGGGAATTTGATAGGGTGTAGAATACATCCTATTTATTATCTATTGTTTATGCTTTCTCTGCTATTTTTCTTGTAAATTATGTATTTTACGCGTGTTTTGAGTTTTATAGCTACTTTCGAGTCGCACGGAAGAAAAGAAGAAGAAATCACCCAATTTGAGCAAAAAGGGCAAACTTGTCATTCCATTGGCGAACACTATCGGGAGCCGACCCCAAGTGTTAAGGAACGATTCTATTTGGAGGAGTATATAAAGACAGCCAGCAAAGTTTAAGGGGCTGTTAGCTGGGTAGCCCTTATCAAGGTGACAGAACATCGAATATAACCTATATCCTAACCCTACATCTCGAGAGATTCTCATTTCTCTCAATCGTTATTCACCTGAATGAGAGGAAGATAGAAAAGCTGCGCAAGCAGCTGTTGATGCTGAAATCGAGAGACTGAGAGGAAATCGAGAGATGATAGACACATTTTTGTGTCTAATTTGTCCTCAATGTCCGTATTGTTGGAACTCTATTTTTGTACTAATATTGTGTTTTTATGTATTTTTAGGAAATAAACATTTTTGGAAAATTCGGCTCGAAAAGTTGATTTTGGCACCCGGAGGACAAGTGTTATTCGGACTCTCGCTTTTGGATAAGGGGTAACCTAATTACTAAGGGGGACCCTCAGGTCACCCCAAGGCATCTGCTATTCGCACCCCAGTTCAGGATAGGGGGCATATCATCTTCAACATTCAAATTCGTGTTTTGGCGGGAAAACCATTTTCACTCCTGGCAGATTTTCAATCAGCAAAATGAAGGTGTTTTAGGGAGATTCAATCGCTCAAACTTGGTAGGAAAATGTGATATGGCATGAGGAACACATTATGGGCAGTGGGTTCGATCAGAAGTGGCTGGAAAACGCGTGATGATCCTTGAGCCCAAAACAGAGCACGTGCACTGTAACACGAGCAAAAATGGAGTTCTTGTGTGCATGGAAGAGTCCTACTAGCGTTGGAAGAGTGTTGAGGCGTGGAGAAGACATTTGGGAGCGTGCAGGATCAAAGTTAACGCGTGCATGGGATTAAAAATGGAAATTTTCGTTATTATTGGCAGCCGAGAATATTTGGATTAAATGGAGAATGTATGCAATCAATGGTCGGATTTTTGTCTCCAATTCACTATAAATACAAGGAAAAACAGTTTGGGAATGGTGTCGAGAGTTTGGGGTCGAGAGGAGGTCCAGAGAAGCAGAAATCAAGAGTTGATGAAACTCTGTTGCTACTGCTGCTGATGATGAACAACACCAAGAACACAAAGAACGGACTCGCAAGGACAGTCGTTTATCAACAGTGTCTAAGACGCACATCCGTGGGTCGCAGTGCAGTCTAAACAGCAGCAACACTTGTCTTTTATCGTTCATTCTGTGACGCTTTTTGTGCGTCGCAGATTACAGTTTTACACCATTTTCTCTTCTTCTCTCCATTGTAAACACCATTTGAGCAATAAATAAATATTTTGAGCGTGTTTTTTACATGATGAGGTAAACCCCAACACTGGGACGACGGAGGAGGTCGAATTTCATCCATGTGGTAATTTCATTAATTCTTTTATTTACTTTTTGCACTAATTTTAATTGAATTAAGATTATAAATTAATTACTTGTGATTTCATTTGATGGAGTATGCTTAGTCCTAGGAATTTTTGATATGCCATGCTTAAGAAATACAAGTAATATTTTATTAAATCTATCTTGGCAATAAACTAGAGTTAATATTTGTTTTGTTTTGAACTATAATTGCTAGAATTAATTTCTGAACCATTTGAAAATGAAAAAAAACGGCCGAATCTTTAGTCCCAGTACTCTGCCCATTGTTAAATTTTTTGTATATTTATTTTCTATTAAGTCTAAAAAATTATCCTTCACAAGTCCGAGAGTTTGAACCTCATTACTACAACCCACGAAAAATCATAATCATTTTGGCGCCGCCGACGCGGATTTGTGCTTAGGTAGAATTTTTAGGTTTTTATTATTTTTTATTATTCCATTTGTTCTTTTTACGTCTCTTTGGTTGTGTCTTTGTATTACAGGTTTGAAGTTGGATACTAAAGACCTTGGAATCAAAGCTTAAAGCTAAAAGAGAAGGAAAAAAGACAAAGCAAAAAAATAAAGAAAAAGAGAGAAAAAAAAAAAAAAAAGAGAGAATTATTTTTTATTTTTTAGAGACTTTCCATTTTATTTTATTTTGTAATTATTATTATTTTTTGTATTTCTTTTCTTTGGACTGGACTTTGGACAATTTATTTTAATTTTAAACCCTACGGAAGGGTTATATATAAAAAAAAAATAATATAAAACTGTTTGCAGGGAAGGACGACGATTACAATATCGTCTCGGCCCCTCGGGTTCGTACATGACATAGGAGTCGTGGCCCGAGTCGACTTCAACGGTTCATCCCCCGTCTGGTACGGGAGGTAAGTCCATCGAAACACTCGCGAATCTCCTGTAAGCGAGTACTGTATTCCTTAAGGTGATTCATTGATTGAGGACGAATTTGGACTGTTTTTAAATTCCTAGTAAAGGGCAAGGCCTGGCCAATACAAGATAAGGGTTCGGATTTCATCACCGCTCCCTTCTTGCCCGCTTAGGAAAACGAAACCAAACGCGAACCTAAGCTTAAAATTTTGACTAGAACGAGACCTATAGGGTAACGAGCTTAGTAGGAAAGTCGTTCGAAAAATATTGGTTACTCTTTTAGCATACTTCGAAGTTCATGATGGTTTCTGAGTTGAATGCGTGACTGCGCCGCCTTGTGATAGCGGTGAGGCCTTGGGTATCAAAGCTCCACTGAGCTTCCCTCGCCTCAATTCAACTTACTTTGACTCGGATTGATTCCAAGGGGTGTGTCAAATTGTAACGAATTCCTTTCGAAGGATAGAAGCTGGTCTAGAAACAATCTAAGTGGAGCCATCATGCTTTTGTTTGCTAGATTTATAGGTTTGATTTGGTCGAGTCAGCCTTGTTTGTGATTGTGTAGAATTCCCTTGCAATTAAGAATGTCGAACTGGTATGATAGAAGCCAATACAATGATTATCGACCTGAATTTGAATATGGACATCATCCTTTTATGACCATGTTGGGAATAGTGGTTGGGAACGCCATCTTTGGAAGGATATGGGTCATACCCTGGTGAGCCCAATTACTATCCACACATGCATCAGTCTTACGAGCAAGAAGATTATAGTACTAGTTCTTCGTCTCTAGAGGATACAATCAAACTATTGAAAAGTAGTCCTTTTTATGATCCCTCTGTTCCTATTCCTCCTTTAGAAGAGTCCCTCAGGGAGTTAGCTGAGTCGACGCGTAAGTTAGCTGAGATGAATAGTGTAATTCTAGACGAAAAACTACAATAATGAGTGAACTTTCTATAGAGGAATCCCTCAAGCTGATGGCTGAGACGAACGAAAGACTTGCTCGAAATAATCTTACTTTCCAATATAGTGTTTCCAATAATACCCTTAAAAATGAGGATAGTTATTTTCATAATCAAGATGACAAGGTTAGAATTGGTAGCACTACTTGTTTTGATGAGGTTCGATCTTTTTCATGTTATTATGATGAGGATAGTGTTGATGGAGAATCATACTTATGTAGGAATAGTGATCAGGAAATGGTTACTCCAATTGAGCTTTACAATGATAATATTATTTCTAGTTCAAATCCAAATAATTTTAATAATTATTCACCTATTCAAAAGGACGAGGATTTGACTAGAGATACCCTCGTTTTAGACGATGTAGTATTTCCTGTTTACAAAGCCGATAATGATTTAGAGGAACGAGTTTATTCTGAGAATAATGTTTTAGAGTCTAGCGATTTAGAAACAATAGTCTTAGACGAAGAAGATGAACTCGTAGAGATGAGTGAGGATGAACCTGACTTAGAAGAATCAATTGACCATTTCCAGGAATTTGATGACCTAGAAATTAGGGAAATTGTAGCTAGTCTATCTAGAGATACCCAAAACTCTAAGTTTGGGGGTGATTATCACCTTCCTAGTGCCTTACCTTTAACTCTCAGAAAGTCCCTTCACTTAGGACTTGATATCTCTGCCTCGACAATTTTACAAGATTACCTTCATACTCGTTTTCCCGAACCTAATGATGTCCAGGAAGAAGTTCAGTCGTTAGAAACCCATCCTCTGGTTGATGTGGTTTGCCCAGGCTATGATCCCCAGATTGACTTTGTTTTCCCACCAAATAGTTTTCTTCCAACTGTGGGAACGTTTATTTCCAAATGTGTCGAATATTAAGTTGTGAGACTAAACCTAAATGCTTTAGGAAATTAGAATCGACACATTTGCTTAAGAATGACCACTACTCTCATTGTGGTCAATTATGTAAGTCAAATCTTATTGACTTAGAGGATCCTCAGTTATTTAGGTTATTATTGTGCGCTTCTAAGATCATATTTGAGTTTTTCCAGACTCTAGGACCTAATGATTCGGATCCCACCTATGAAGAAACGCAGCCAATGAAAATTTTCTATTTAGACCCTTTCATAGAACCTGAACCACAATTAGATATAAATTTCTTAATCAGGAAACTAAGTAAGGGCATGCTAGTCTTGTTCACTTTCTTGGTTCATTGCAGTTTCCTTTGGTCAGCTCTATTTAGTTTTGAAGACCCACAGTTATTTCGACTGTTACTTTATGGTTCGAGTTGACTAATCCTTTCCTAAGTCTGGCTGAAGACTTTAAACTTAGCACTTCTTGGGAGGTATCCCATGCTCATGCAACACGGTAATATCTTTCCTTAACTCTTTCGCTTCAAATGGTAACAGTTTCTCCTTGTTCATGCTTTTAGTTTCATCTTTAGAACATTGAGGACAATGTTAGATTTAAGTTTGGGGGTATGGGAGAAACTTTTTAGTTGCAATTAGTAAACTCCAGAGCCTAGAAATTTATGCCTATTAAGGTTTGCACTAACCAATCTAAGTGGATGGGAACATCTTGGTTATAGGAGTTGAGGAACCAATCTGATTAGATGGAAACATCGAAAGAGTCTATTCATAAAAGCACAGAGCTCAGGTGTTATAAATAACATGATAGTTGCACCATATCTCGTTGAGTCCTTTTCATTTTTTTATTTTTTTCATTTTAAACTATGTTTCTCTAAGTGATTAGGTGGGGCACACGATTCAAGTTGTTACCACTGCTAGGGTGAATTAGAGTGACTGAGTTACTAAAAAAAAAAAAAGACCGGACCAGTTAGACCAATCGGAATAAGTATTAACACTTGGATAGAAATATGCGTGTGTTCTCCCTGTTTCCGTCGCCTAATTAAGCGTGGAATGCAGGACCCGTGGGAACTATCGTGTAATCTGCTGACAAGAAGCATGCGCTTGGATCAAAAAGATCTATTCATGCCGTTAAGTTAAAAAAAAATTAAAAAATAAAAATTAAAAAATAAAAGAAATGGTTATTGTTCTAGGTAGTCAACTGCTGGTTCCCTTGTATTTGCCAGTTTGTTGATCAAGATTTAAGTTATCGACCACTGGTTCCCTTGTATATGCCAGTTGTATTGATATTAGTCAGACCGGTATCTCAGTCCATTGGGATAGGTTCATTCTGGCAGTGGACTTCAGACAGATATGTGAAACATCGATCATTTGGTTAACATCAAAACCATCTACATTTTTCTATTTCCATCTCCTTTTTTCTATCCATATAATTAGTTTGACTCCGAATATGATGTCCATAGTGCAACTATCTGAGTAGAGCTCTGTCACTTTGTATTAATTTTAGTATACTTGAGTGTAAACTCGTGTAAAACAATTGGAATTTCGCATCAGGGTACTTCCTCCTGTAGTCAGTGATTGTAAGCCAACTAAGGAGATTCTTTAGTGCCTTCCAAGGTTCGTTGTAGATAGCTAGGGTCTGGAGTAAAGGTTTTGTGGGTACACCTATGGTAAACCCTCCGGAGACAACACTCCGCCACTAGGGCCACCTAGTGGTTTAACGTCTTACTGCACGTGCTAAGTGTAGTCATTTTATTTTAGATTAGATTTGCTCGAGGACTAGCAAATAATAAGTTTGGGGGTATTTGATAGATACATTATTGTGTCTAATTTGTCCTCAATGTCCGTATTGTTGGAAATCTATTTTTGTACTATTTTGGAAAATTCGGCTCTCGCTTTTGGATAAGGGGTTTTAGGAAATAAACATTTTTGGAAAATTCGGCTCGAAAAGTTGATTTTGGCACCCGGAGGACAAGTGTTATTCGGACTCTCGCTTTTGGATAAGGGGTAACCTAATTACTAAGGGGCAACCCCAGGTCACCCCCAAGGCATCTGCTATTCGCACCCCAGTTCAGGATAAGGGGCATATCATCTTCAACATTCAAATTCTTGTTTTGGCGGGAAAACCATTTTCACTCCTGACAGATTTTCAATCAGCAAAATGAAGGTGTTTTAGGGAGATTCAATTGCTCAAACTTGGTAGGAAGATGTGATATGGCATGAGGAACACATTATGGGCAGTGGGTTCGATCAGAAGTGGCTGGAAAACGCGTGATGATCCTTTATCCCAAAACAGAGCACGTGCACTGTAACACGAGCAAAAATGGAGTTCTTGTGTGCATGGAAGAGTCCTACTAGCGTTGGAAGAGTGTTGAGGCGTGGAGAAGACATTTGGAGCGTGCAGGATCAAAGTTAACGCGTGCATGGGATTAAAAATGGAAATTTTTGTTATTATTGGCAGCCGAGAATATTTGGATTAAATGGAGAATATATGCAATCAATGGTCGGATTTTTGGCTGCAATTCACTATAAATACAAGGCAAAACAGTTTGGGAATGGTGTCGAGAGTTTGGGGTCGAGAAGAGGTCCAGAGAAGCAGAAATCAAGAGTTGATGAAACTCTGTTGCTGTTGCTGCTGCTGATGAAGAACACCAAGAACACGAAGAACGGACTCGCAAGGACAGTCGTTTATCAACAGTGTCTAAGACGCACATCCGTGGGTCGCAGTGCAGTCTAAACATCAGCAACATTTGTCTTTTATCGTTCATTCTGTGACGCTTTTTGTGCGTCGCAGATTACAGTTTTACACCATTTTCTCTTCTTCTCTCCATTGTAAACACCATTTGAGCAATAAATAAATATTTTGAGCATGTTTTCTACATGATGAGGTAAACCCCAACATTGGGACGACGGAGGAGGTCGAATTTCATCCATGTGGTAATTTCATTAATTCTTTTATTTACTTTTTGCACTAATTTTAATTTAATTAAGATTTTAAATTAATTACTTGTGATTTCATTTGATGGAGTATGCTTAGTCCTAGGGATTTTTGATATGCCATGCTTAAGAAATACAAGTAATATTTTATAAAATCTATCTAGTCAATAAACTAGAGTTAATATTTGTTTTGTTTTTGAACTATAATTGCTAGAATTAATTTCTGAACCATTTGAAAATGAAAAAAAACGGCCGAATCTTTAGTCCCAGTACTCTTGCCCATATTGTTAATATTTTTTGTATATATTTATTTTCTATTAAGTCTAAAAAATTATCCTTCACAAGTCCAAGAGTTTTAACCTCATTACTACAACCCACGAAAAATCACTAATCATTTTGGCGCCGCCAACGCGGATTTGTGCTTAGGTAGAATTTTTAGGTTTTTATTATTTTTTATTATTCCATTTGTTCTTTTTACGTCTCTTTGGTTGTGTCTTTGTATTACAGGTTTGAAGTTGGATACTAAAGACCTTGGAATCAAAGCTTAAAGCTAAAAGAGAAGGAAAAACGACAAAGCAAAAAAATAAAGAAAAAAGAGAGAGAAAAAAAAAGAAAAAAGAGAGAATTATTTTTTATTTTTTTAGAGACTTTCCATTTTTATTTTATTTTGTAATTATTATTATTATTATTTTTTGTATTTCTTTTCTTTGGACTGGACTTTGGACAATTTATTTTAATTTTAAACCCTACAGAAGGGTTATATATAAAAAAAATAAAAAATAATATACAAACTGTTTGCAGGGAAGGACGACGATTACAATATCGTCTCGGCCCCTCGGGTTCGTACACGACATAGGAGTCGTCGCCCGAGTCGACTTCAACGTTTCATACCCCGTCTGGTACGGGAAGTAAGTCCATCGAAACACTCGCGAATCTCCTGTAAGCGAGTTACTGTATTCCTTAAGGTGATTCATTGATTGAGGACGAATTTGGACAGTTTTTAAATTGCTAGTAAAGGGAAAGGCCTGGCCAATACAAGATAAGGGTTCGGATTTCATCACCGCTCCCTTCTTGCCCGCTTTAGGAAAACGAAACCAAACGCGAACCTAAGCTTAAAATTTTGACTAGAACGACACCTATAGGGTAACGAGCTTAGTAGGAAAGTCGTTCGAAAAATATTGGTTACTCTTTTAAGCATACTTCAAAGTTCTTGATGGTTTCTGTAAGCTGAATGCGTGACTGCGCCGCCTTGTGATAGCGGTGAGGCCTTGGGTATCAAAGCTCCACTGAGCTTCCCTCGCCTCGATTCAACTTACATTAGATCGGATTGATTCCAAAGGGGTGTGCTCAAATTGTAACGAATTCCTTTTCGAAGGAATAGAAGCTGGTCTAGAAAACAATCTAAGTGGAGCCATCATGCTTTTTGTTTGCTAGATTCTATAGGTTTGATTTGGTCGAGTCAGCCTTGTTTGTGATTGTGTAGAATTCCCTTGCAATTAAGAATGTCGAACTGGTATGATAGAACCCAATACAATGATTATCGACCTGAATTTGAATATGGACATCATCCTTTTTATGACCATGTTCGGAATAGTGGTTGGGTACGCCATCCTTTGGAAGGATATGGGTCATACCCTGGTGAGCCCAATTACTATCCACACATGCATCAGTCTTACGAGCAAGAAGATTATAGTACTAGTTCTTCGTCTCTAGAGGATACAATCAAACTATTGAAAAGTAGTCCTTTTTATGATCCCTCTGTTCCTATTCCTCCTTTAGAAGAGTCCCTCAGGGAGTTAGCTGAGTCGACGCGTAAGTTAGCTGAGATGAATAGTGTAATTCTAGACGAAAGAACTACAATAATGAGTGAACTTTCTATAGAGGAATCCCTCAAGCTGATGGCTGAGACGAACGAAAGACTTGCTCGAAATAATCTTACTTTCCAATATAGTGTTTCCAATAATACCCTTAGAAATGAGGATAGTTATTTTCATAATCAAGATGACAAGGTTAGAATTGGTAGCACTACTTGTTTTGATGAGGTTCGATCTTTTTCATGTTATTATGATGAGGATAGTGTTGATGGAGAATCATGATGAGGTAAACCCCATTTGAGCAATAAATAAATATTTTGAGCGTGTTTTCTACATGATGAGGTAAACCCTAACACTGGGACGACGGAGGAGGTCGAATTTCATCCATGTGGTAATTTCATTAATTCTTTTATTTACATTTTGCACTAATTTTAATTGAATTAAGATTTTAAATTAATTACTTGTGATTTCATTTGATGGAGTATGCTTAGTCCTAGGGATTTTTTATATGCCATGCTTAAGAAATACAAGTAATATTTTATAAAATTTATCTTGGCAATAAACTAGAGTTAATATTTGTTTTGTTTTTGAATTATAATTGCTATAATTAATTTCTGAACCATTTGAAAATGAAAAAAAACGGCCGAATCTTTAGTCCCAGTACTCTTGCCCATATTGTTAATATTTTTTGTATATATTTATTTTCTATTAAGTCTAAAAAATTTTCCTTCACAAGTCCAAGAGTTTGAACCTCATTACTACAACCCACGAAAAATCACTAATCAAGAGACAGAGAGAAGAGCTGAGAGTTATAATCATCCTGATGCTGCTAAGAACATGAATAAAAGGGACTTGATGATTAAATCGAGAGTTTTAGAAGCTAGGGTTTGAGATGAAAAGGGGATCTGTGTTGAATTGAGAACGAATAGAAGATGGGTTCATGGTGATTGACAAGGAATTAGAAGAGAAGCAGCCGCTGCTGCTGTTGGGTCCAAGAAACCAAGATGAAGAATAGGCAGAGAGAGATGAATCTGTTGGAGACAGAGAAGATCAATGACGGTCTGCATCTGAAATTGAATCGTGGAAGATGAGCATGACGTTGTTGATATGATTCGGTGAAGATGGGTAATGGATCTGAGGGTTTGTGGTCGCTGATATTGAAGATTAAGAAGGAATTCAAGCAGAAATTGAGATGGGTTTTCCTCGATTTAGAGTTTACAGTGAAGAATTGGAACTGTTGCCGTCGAATTCAGTGTATGGAAGAGATGGAGATTGGTTAAGGGTTTGTAGAAATCCTGATGTTGATATTCATGGGTTTGTGTTGAAAAATCAGAGAAGAATTTCATGGGTTTGATGGATGGTCTTGCTGATGCTGCTGTAACAAATGGTGGTGCTTAATGATTTAATGTTGCTGCTGCTTAATTGGAACTGTCGTTGTGTACATTGGATGATTTTCAAGGGTTAAGAAGTCTGAAATTGAAGTAAAGGTGGAGTTTGTGCTGCGGCGAATCAAGAACAGGCAATTGGGAGATGAAGGTGGTAATGTGTTGAAAATGTTGAATGACTAGATGTATGTTAGGATTGTTACAGGATGAGAAGAAGAACTGCTTGAAATCGACCTGCGAATAGTCGTAAAAACTGAGGAAACTCTGTCTGATTCTCCATTCCGGCGAGTTAATTCGTACTAGCCGATGACCGATCCAACTTAACTGAGTAAGACCAGTTAGCCGAGTAAGATGCTGACTCGGTGTCTGAACCCTTTGACCCTCTTGACTGACGGCTTGACTAGTTTGACCGTTAAGCTTAACAGTATCGTGACGGAATATTCGGTTATCAGAGAAGCGAATTCAGATGACCGGCGGTGACTTTCCGGTGATCCTAAGAACTATTTCGACGACCCAAAATTATAGTTTTTTGTGTGGATTCTTCTCATGGGTGTGAATACTTAGATTTTGGAAGTTGGATGGAAACTTGGAAGATTTGGAGAATTTGGACTTGAAATTGGAATTAGACTCAAATTGGGAAAGTGGTGTTATTATGGAGTGAGGATTCTATTCTTTGGAGGATTGGAGAACATTGAAGCCTATAAATAAAGGAGTTCTCTACAACTTTTTAGATACATCTACTTTGGGAGGAGTTAAAGTGCACAAGGATTGGAGGAAGGAGCAACAACCATATTTTCAATAAGTTCTTCTTTCTTCTTTAATTATTATTATTATTATGTGAATTCCGAACTATGAGTAGCTAATTTTCTTATTGATTGAAGATGAATTCCTAGTTCTTGACATGATTTGAGTTTTTGTTTTAAAATCTACCTTGAAGTTTTTCACATGATTATCGTTTGTTTTTACTAATTGGAATGTTTATACATTCATGGTTGTTTGATAGATTATATAGAGTGCACGCTGAATTGATTTGTTAACTCAACCTAAATCTAGTATAAGTTAGGGAATACGTAATCGTTCTCGACACTTTACACAAGTAGAAAACACGAGACCTTGCGTAGGGATTCCGTAGAGCAATTGTGTGTGAAAACAACGCTAGAAAGTGGACCAAGCGAACCGAGTCTAATTACTAGTACTAAACCTAAATTCATAAATATTAATGCGTTCGGGGAATCACATCTTGTAAGCGAACCTCAAGGTGGTTCTTTTGAATAGAATCTGATAACTAAGCGGACCTGTTACTCAGTGATACAAGGGATTTTGGGGTTAGCTAAGCGAACCTGTTATCCTATAGTTTGTGATAATCTGTGACCAATAACATGTGGATGAAAAACATAACTTGAATCATCGTTTTGCAACGAAGAAGGATTCCTTGGTCTTGTCTCTCTTATTGATTTTCCTTTATCTTTTAATTGCTTTGTTTACTTTCTTTTGCTTTTATGTAAACCAAAAATTTCCCCCCTTTTGTAACAATTTTACAACTAAAAATCTCTTGCTCCTCGTGGGAACGAACTTGACTACACTATATTACTTGTTAATTAGGTGGAAAAATATTAATTAATTTGTTGTGGTTACGACACGCATCAAATTTTGGCGCCGCTGCCGGGGAGCAGCGGACGATTTTAGTTGTACTTATTTTACTTTTTGCTTTATTCTTGCTTTGTTAGATTCTATTATCGTGTCTAACGTAGTTTTTGAGAATCTTGTTTTCAGGTGCTTGATCTCTGGCACCTAAACAGTGGGATTACCAACGATTTGGGATTACAACTCGCAAGGGAACAATACTACAAGCAGCTCGGAACTTGCAAAAAGAGCCTTCTACATCAACAATGGTAGGAGGTAATAATAATCCACCACCACCTCCACCTGCGGAGAAGAAGTTGGGAGAGTTAATTTCTCCGAATTTGGATTCACAACCATGGAGTATCACAATAACTGATCCAGTGGAGATGAAGTCGAGTCTTATTCACCATCTTCCAAAGTTCAAAGGGCTTCCCGGTGAAGATCCAAATCGTCATCTTCAATCATTTCAACACAAGATGACAAGTCTTTGGCAAGGTATCGAAGATAGAGATAGGGCTATGTTACAAGCCTTTCCATTCTCCTTACAAGACTCAGCCGAAGAATAGTTGTATTATTTACCCCCAGGGAGCATTAAAACATGGACCGAGATGAAAAAGCTATTCCTAGAGAAGTATTTTCCAGCTTCTAAGGCGGTTGTGGTTCGTAAAGAGATTAGTGGAGTCTTGCAAATTTCAGGAGAATCACTCCATGAGTATTGGGAGCGGTACAAGAAGTTGTTAGCAAGCTGTCCACACCACAACATATCACCAACACTTGTCATTCAATATTTTTATGAAGGATTACTTCCAGATCAACGTAACTTGATTGATGCAGCTGCGGGTGGTTCACTTACTGAGAAGACGCTTTCCCAAGCAACTAGTTTGATTGAGAGTATGGATGCAAATGCACAAAATTTTTATACAAGTCATGATTCCAATATCCGAAGGGTTAGTGAAATGGAGGACTCTTCACAATCCGCTTAACGGTTAAACAACATAGAGAGGGTAGTGCAACGAATGGCCGCGGTAATTATTCTGGATGATGAGACCGAACAAGTAAATGCTTTGTTTCCAAATCAAAGGCCAAGGTACGATCCATACTCCAATACTTACAATCCCGGTTGGAAGGATCATCCTAACTTTAGTTATGGAAACAAGCAAGCGGCGACTCCTAATCCATATGTGCAACAAGGTGGTTTCCAACAACCACGCTTTCAACCTCAACAACAATTCCAACCTCACGTGAAGGAACAAGGATCTTCGATAGATGATAAGCTTAATGTCATGATGCAAGGTATTACGTCATTGTTTCAACAAAATCAACAAAAGACCATTTCGGCCATCAAGGATTTACAAACTCAAATGGGACAATTAGTAACCGATGTGCACCTATTGAAATCTCAAGCATCCACAAAGCTTCCTTCACAACCATTTGTGAACCCAAGAGAGAATGTTAATGCGGTTACTTTAAGAAGTGGGAAACAAGTGGAGCAACCAAATCAACAAGATGAGGTGCATGAAGAGTTAGTCGAAGACAAAGAGGAAACCACACCAAAGGAAACTTCCAAGGAACCGGTTCCTACTTTCACCACTCCACTCCCTTTTCCTAGCCGATTTGCTAAGTCGAAGAAAGAGTTGGAATACAAGGATATTTGGGACATCCTTAAGAAAGTACAAGTCAATATTCCACTCATTGAAGATATTAGAAAAATTCCTCGCTATGCAAAGTTCTTAAAGGAGTTGTGCGTGAAGAAGAAAAGGTTGAAAGGGAATGAAGTCATGAGTGTGGGGGAGCATGATTCGACGTTCATTCTCAAGAAACTCCCGCCTAAATTAAAGGACCCCGGTAGTTTCACTATACCTTGCACAATTGGTAAAACAAGGTTTACTCGAGCTTTACTAGATTTGGGAGCATCAGTTAATGTTATGCCTTCCTCGATTTATGATTCTTTGAATCTTGGTCCTCTTAAGGAGACCGGGGTAGTTCTTGAACTTGCTAACCGATCTAATGTTTACCCGAAAGGGATTGTTGAGAATGTTTTGGTGCAGGTTAATGATCTTGTATTCCCGGCCGATTTCTATGTCTTAGACATGAATGATGAGAACTATACCAAGTCTACACCTTTGTTATTGGGTAGACCATTCTTAAGCACCGCCGGAACGAAGATTGATGTCCAAAATGGCACCTTGACTATGGAGTTTGATGGTGCACTCATCCACTTCAATATCTTTGAGACAATGAGATACCCAAGTGATGGGAATTCATGTTTTCCCGTTAAAGAGATTGATGCGGGCTAATGAATCTTGCAAGAGCTAAGTCGGGCCGTCGACATTAAAAAAAGCGCTAAATTGGAGGCAACCCATCGGTTTTGCATTTCTTATCCTTTTGTTTTTTATTTTTGTTTTTTTATTTTTTTCTTGTTCCATATCATGTTAAGATTTTCCACCTTGACTTTATTAGGACGATTCAATTACATTCAGGACAATATAAGAATTAAGTGTGGGGGAGTGGTTAAGCATGTATTTTATATAAAAAAAAAAGTATTGTATAAAACCTCCAACTTGTAGAGATTTTAGAGTCACTAGCATACTTCTAGGTATGTTTACATAGAGAATTCGGACCGACATAACTGAACTTGGAAGTGTTAGGGAACTACGTTCGGATTTCTTGTTTGTTAGAGTGTTAAATAATGGATTTAATCATGTCGGTGATGCAAATTAGGAGCAGGGAGAAATGCATTATTAGAGTTGCTGATCAATCATTAGTGGAGACTACCCTATTTATGTCATGTGAGGCACCAAACAGAAATTTTTTCCATCTAACTAAAGAGCTTTCTTTTGAGTGTGTGTCACCATACATTAATTCCGGGTAGAATGGTGAGCTACCCAACTTCACACCAATTTCAGCACTATTTTTGATCTCTTGAGTGCTAATTTTGTCAATCATGAGGGCGACGTCTATAGATGAAAGCCTCCTTCTTGTAGTTCGATTTGAAGTTTGCACCATTCTCTCTCTCGACAACAACGGGTCTATAGAAACACCATCATCATCAACAAGGAGCAACATAAAAGTGTACAAGGAAAGTTGAAGACGTTCAAGGTTTACAAGCAACAGAACGAGAAAAAGAGCAAATTTCAAATTCAAGTAAAGCAACATACAACGAGCATAGTCTGTATACATGTTGAAGACTAACATACAATGAGCATAATTCTATATCTAAGTATGAAGACTTATTTACAAGAGCAAAGAAAAGCAAAAGGTGAGAATTATTAAAGTTTTATGATTTCGAGACGATACAAGTTGTGAAGAATCAAGCGGTAAAGTACTTTTCCACGGCCATGGTTTGTTTTATTTCACTTTCTTTTGTATTTTATTTCTCTTATCATCAAATTGAAAAAAAAATGATGATAAGAAAGAAAAAAAATTGAAAAAAAATGATGATAAGAGAAATTTTTATTTTTTGTTTTTATTTATTTAATAAACCGTGGGGAAGGAAGATATATAAGGAAGTTTCAAGCGACAAGGATTTAAGGTAAAGATTTACAAATTGTCAAGGAATTATGAAGTTCGAGAGTTTATCATCAATAGTTGAAGCCGAAGTCGAAGATAAAGACGAGGAGTGGAAGACATTTCTATTGGATGCCATGAGAGTGGAGTTATCATCATTGCAATCGGATGTGAAGGTGAGTAAGTAATCTCATCCTCGATAATAGTGGTTGATTTCCTTTCTTAGAGATCGTCAGAAAAATGGTTTTTCAAAATGTTAAAAGATGTGGGTTTTTAAAATATTTCGGAAGTTGTCTTTCCCACCATTCAACGTGTTGCAGGAATTCTCTCTTCATTCCTACCTGCACACATGTGAGAACCATAAAAAAAGCCGTCTTTTGAGTGTAATTTCATAAAATCCTTTTTGGTGAGGCAGAAGTCGAGGCGAAATGCTTATTGATCGCTCTCAAACACGCGTTCTCTCATTATGGTGTGATTATTTCTCACTCAACATTTAAGAATGAGAATATGTTCTTTAGTATTCCTAACTTCTTGTTACTAGCATGCAGAAACTCTATGTCCTCATAACTCTTTGGATGCTTGGGACGCTGGAACGCTTTGAAGTTGTAAGTTTTAGTTTGATTTGCTCGAGGACTAGCAAAGTCTAAGTGTGCGGGAATTTGATTGGGTGTAGAATACATCCTATTTATTATCTATTGTTTATGCTTTCTCTACTATTTTTCTTATAAATTATGTATTTTACGCGTGTTTTGAGTTTTATAGCTACTTTGGAGTCGCACGGAAGAAAAGAAGAAGAAATAACCCAATTTGAGCAAAAAGGGCAAACTTGTCATTCCATTGGCGAACACTATCGGGAGCCAACCCCAAGTGTTAAGGAACGACTCTATTTGGAGGAGTATTAAAAGACAGCCAGCAAAGTTTAAGGGGCTGTTAGCTGGGTACCCTTATCAAGGTGACAGAACATCGAATATAACCTATATCCTAACCCTACATCTCGAGAGCTTCTCATTTCTCTCAATCGTTATTCACCCGAATGAGAGGAAGATAGAATAGCTGCGCAAGCAGCTGTTGATGCTGAAATCGAGAGACTGAGAGGAAATCGAGAGACTGAGAGGAAATCGAGAGTTATAATCATCCTGATGCTGCTAAGAACATGAATAAAAGGGACTTGATGATTAAATCGAGAGTTTTAGAAGCTAGGGTTTGAGATGAAAAGGGGATCTGTGTTGAATTGAGAACGAATAGAAGATGGGTTCATGGTGATTGACAAGGAATTAGAAGAGAAGCAGTCGCTGCTGCTGTTGGGTCCAAGAAACCAAGATGAAGAATAGGCAGAGAGAGATGAATCTGTTGGAGACAGAGAAGATCAATGACGGTCTGCATCTGAAATTGAATCGTGGAAGATGAGCATGACGCTGTTGATGTGATTCGGTGAAGATGGGTAATGGATCTGAGGGTTTGTGGTCGCTGATATTGAAGATTAAGAAGGAATTCAAGCTGAAATTGAGATGGGTTTTCCTCGATTTAGAGTTTACAGTGAAGAATTGGAACTGTTGCCGTCGAATTCAGTGGATGGAAGAGATGGAGATTGGTTAAGGGTTTGTAGAAATCCTGATGTTGATATTCATGGGTTTGTGTTAAAAAATCAGAGAAGAATTTCATGGGTTTGATGGATGGTCTTGCTGCTGCTGCTGTAACAAATGGTGGTGCTTAATGATTTAATGTTGCTGCTGCTCAATGGGAACTGTCGTTGTGTACATTGGATGATTTTCAAGGGTTAGTAGTCTGAAATTGAAGTAAAGGTGGAGTTTGTGCTGCGGCGAATCAAGAACAGGCAATTGGGAGATGAAGGTGGTACTGTGTTGAAAATGTTGAATGACTAGATGTATGTTAGGATTGTTATGGGATGAGAAGAAGAAATGCTTGAAATCGACCTGCGAATAGTCGTAAAAACAGCGGAAACTCTGTCTGATTCTCCATTCCGGCGAGTTAATTCGTACTAGCCGATGACCGATCCAACTCAACTGAGTAAGACCAGTTAGCCGAGTAAGATGCTGACTCGGTGTCTGAACCCCTTGACCCTCTTGACTGACGGCTTGACTAGTTTGACCGTTAAGCTTAACAGTATCGTGACGGAATATTCGGTTATCAGAGAAGAGAATTCAGATGACCGGCGGTGACTTTTCAGGCTGGATTCCGGTGGTCCTAAGACCTATTCCGGCGACCCAAAATTATAGTTTGTGTGGATTCTTCTCATGGGTGTGAATACTTAGATTTTGGAAGTTGGATGGAAACTTGGAAGATTTGGAGAATTTGGACTTGAAATTGGAATTAGACTCAAATTGGGAAAGTGGTGTTATTATGGAGTGAGGATTCTATTCTTTGGAGGATTGGAGAACATTGAAGCCTATAAATAAAGGAGTTCTCTACAACTTTTTAGATACATCTATTTTGGGAGGAGTTAAAGTGCACAAGGATTGGAGGAAGGAGCAACAACCATCTTTTCAATAAGTTCTTCTTTCTTCTTTAATTATTATTATTGTGTGAATTACGAACTATGAGTAGCTAATTTTCTTATTGATTGAGGATGAATTCCTAGTTCTTGACATGATTTGAGTTTTTGTTTTAAAATCTACCTTGAAGTTTTTCACATAATTATCGTTTGTTTTTACTAATTGGAATGTTTATACATTTATGGTTGTTTGATAGATTATTTAGAGTGCACGCTGAATTGATTTGTTAACTCAACCTAAATCTAGTATAAGCTAGGGAATACGTAATCGTTCTCGACACTTTACACAAGTAGAAAACACGAGACCTTGCGGAGGGATTCCGTAGAGCAATTGTGTGTGAAAGCATGCTAGAAAGTGGACCAAGCGAACCGAGTCTAACTACTAGTACTAAACCTAAATTCATAAATCTTAATGCGTTCGGGGAATTACATCTTGTAAGCGAACCTCAAGGTGGTTCTTTTGAATAGCATCTGATAACTAAGCGGACCTGTTACTCAGTGATACAAGGGATTTTGGGGTTAGTTAAGCGAACCTGCTATCCTACGGTTTGTTATAATCTGTGACTAATAACATGTGGATGAAAAACATAACTTGAATCATCGTTTTGCAACGAAGAAGGATTCCTTGGTCTTGTCTCTCTTATTGATTTTCCTTTATCTTTTAATTGCTTTGTTTACTTTCTTTTGCTTTTATCTAGACCAAAAATTTCCCCCCTTTTGTAACAATTTTACAACTAAAAATCTCTTGCTCCTCGTGGGAACGAACTTTACTACACTATATTACTTGTTAATTAGGTGGAAAAATATTAATTAATTTGTTGTGGTTACGACACGCATCAGGTTATAATTTCAACTTCGAAACTCAAATGACCATCATCAAAGATTTCTTGATACATCGGAAGGGATGTTATTAAAACCAACTTTGTAATGGGGATATATTAAGCATGTAATGAGTTTTATTGTGGTCTAGTTAATGAAAGTATTAGTAATTTTCAATCGTATTAAGAATTCATGTTGAATCAAAAAAATTCTCAACTTTCAAATCTAATTACGGCCGGGAATGTTTTGTAAACCCATCCGTTTTGCAGACTCAGGTTATTCAGGGAAGAATAACGGCCAGAAGTTCGTAATTTCCTTTCCGTTTTCTGTAATCACGGCTGGGAGTTCCTGATTTCCCAATCGCTTTGCGGTGTTACGTCTGGGAATTTCTAATATCCCAACCATTGTGTTGATTTTCGGTCGGGTCGACAAGTTTACCCAGCCGTTACTGCAGAAAATTTCAGATTTTTTTCAGATTTTCGACGGATTTGAACTGATAAAATTGATGTTGGGAGTTGATTATAAGGTTATCTTGAGTTTTGTGATGAAGGGTTTCGTCATTTGTCAAAAAAAAAATCACCAAAATCACCATTTTTCCTTCTTCAAAACTCAAAAAAATCAATTTTAGATTTACAAAAAAATAATGTTTGGATTTGTCTAATCGATTCACTAAGACTGATTAGTTAGCTTAATCAATTTAATTAGCACTAATCAAATTAAGGGTAGGAATATAGATAACGGGTCATATAGGTTGTTATTTCATACCCCAAAAACCCACCCTTTTCAAGTCCCAATAATAGAATTCTTACCAAAAGAAGGAATTCGAGGGACCACGAAAGAAAACCACCCATTTCTAACCTACTCAATTTATTGCATTCTAGTGATTCAGTGTTTTCAGATCAACTGAATTATATAAATAAGTACTCCCACTTTCCCAGTCGGCATCACTTGCACCGTCAGGGTATCCCTCCGTATATCATATCGTTTCTCTCGCTTAATACCCTTTTTTTCTCTTATACGACCGTGACATTTTCGGGGTAGTTTTTCAAACCTTAGATAAGCGGGAAGAATCATCAAATTCTGATTATGCATTCAAATGGCCAGTAACCGATTATGGGCTAGTAGGTACTTAGCCGGCTCCAAAAAGACCTTATTAAGATTTTGTCTGTCGGATAACCTTTTAAACTTGTCATTTGTCATTTCATTCGTCCGCAACACTGTCATACATTACTTTTCTATTTTTCTTATTTTTTATATCGTCTCCTAATTCCAATTATGTATCACCTATCATAAATAATATTACTGGTTAGTCAAGTGGCCTAACAAACCAAGCTACATTAGCGGACGATGCACCGACATCAAGCTAAGACAAGGAAGGCCAATGTCATATTCAACATTGATGATGCGTGATTGCATGTCCGTATACTTGTGTATGCTTATCTCAAGGATGATTCAAGGACATGGAATCGGTAAGAAGTTAACCTATGTGCTGGTTCAAGGCATGACCAAGGCCTAGATAGTGCAACAAGAATAATAGCGCATTGTCAAATGCGTCATTGTGGTCTGTTATTTAGCTAAGCAAAACAAATGACACATGGAGCATTGAGATGCAACATGTTGGAACGAGTATTGGAATGACTTTACTCAATGTCAGGCGTCAATTTGAGAGTATGACCGAGACAAGATAAGTAGAAGATAATGCAAGAATGGCTCCAAAGTGGTGCTTACGAAGCGGTTATGAATATTTGAAGGCTTTACACATGTGGCTAAATGTTGGGACGAGTTGGGATAATTATAAGTCGGACGGTTACGCAACACTTTAGGCGGTTATGCAAACTGTTCTTTGGGCACTTGGCTGTCCAAGACTTGTACATGTCTTACACAACGGCTTTGGTCGTTGTTTCTACTGTATAAATAGTGTAAGATGCATTGTAAGCCGGTAGGAGAGAGTTAGTCGAAATATACTCTCGAGTTAGAGAATTAGGCATCACCAAAGAGGGTGAATGGTCTGTGTAGTCCATGCGATGGACGAGTTTTGTTAATCTTCCTTCGACGCAATAAAATGTGAATGTTGCATTAATTGTATGTGTTCATCATGTAGTTGACTTTCGTCAGTTTAATGCATGCAAAACCTCTAATGCTCAGAGATAGAGAGAAAATAAGAAAGACTTTCGTTATCAAATGCCTAAGTATGTAAGGATGAGCGTGAGTGAGTGAAGTTGACTCACAAAACCAAGAGTGTTTCTGGTCATGACCCAAGGAAATTGAAAGTCGCGAATTGGGGATGTGACGGTTAGGGTAACAGAGTTGTGTTTGGTACAAAGTTCGTGATTTTTCTCCTTTTTACTCGTGTTGGTGTCATTTATTCGTGAATTTAGCAGTGAATCGTTTGGGTTTCGTTAGTATTGAGACTAGAAGAAGTTGATCTTGTGTGAGAAGATCAATTGGAACAAACTTGGAAGCTTAATGTAGCAACAAACCGTTAAGTTTCGTGACTACAATGTCTAGATTTCTACCCAAAATGTTAAATAAACATGCTAAAACCACTGAACAGAAGGTATGAAGTTGGTTTCATGACATAGCTAGGGAGTATGCTGACTCCCATGGTGCATGTCAGGTGTTTAAAGTTCATGTTCTCACAAGTATGCGAAGATTAAGCATTGGCATTGAAGATTTTCATAGTATATGTTAGAGCATTGCTCGGTTGAACCCATTGGCATTGGTATATCAAGTTAGTTGTTAAATTTAGATGGAAAAATATATTCAGTTTTATACTAGATTAGGTTTAAGAAGTACAACATAAAATCAAAGTTATCATTGAAGACTGAAAATTTAAGACTCGCGAGGACATCTATTGAGAACTTCATTAAAGGTTAGCATCAAATACTTGATTTTTTTTTGTTTATTCTACCTCTCTATCTATCAAAACTAAGTGCCCACTCTATAGAACAATTCCTATGGTGGTAAATATACATTTATGTATTCACTCAAGGATATTTGAGACCAAGACTTTAGTGAGAATGACATGTGTCCCTGGAAAAGTCCCCATGTGTGCCAAAGGTTGAATTTGTGAGTAGGGAATTGTACACGAACTTTTAGAAACTGTTCACTGTCTGAAACAGTAAATATGTGACTAAAGGCCTATTTTAGTCAAGTACTTGGTGTTTCCTATCCTAGACAAGGTCGCTTCATTTTCAAACAACCTAGCCTTAATCATTCACTATAAATATAGGTTTCATGTAACCACATAAACCATCCCTTGAAAAATTGTGTGTGAGTTGCATAAGGTTGTTTTCCACATCTTTATTCTTCATGAACAAGAGTGATATTTTGATTACTGTAGTTGGGGATCGTAAAGCATAGGCAAGTTATCTTCTTTGATAATTCCAGAATATGTATCCAGGTGTTTTTGATAGATCAAGATATCTCTAGATTATTTCTAGGTGATCTTGTGAGGGATAATCAATCAGGTTACGCAACGTGTAAACCCTAATTGTTGAGGAGCATCTTCTAAATTAACATTCTTCTAGAAGATTTAGACGAATACCTTCAAAAGAGAATTGACGTTCTGCTAGAAGATTTACAAGGAAAATTCCTAAAGAAAATCGGCCTTTTGGTAGGAGTTCTACAGATGCAAGAATACGACTGAAACATGTATTACATCTAGTCTGAAATCTAGTAGTAGGTAATTGGTGTAACATCTTAGTCAGTGTGTATTCAATCTGGACTAAGTCTCGAAGTTCTTCTACAAGATTGTAGTTTCCTCGTTAGCAAAAATTTCAGGTGTCTGTGTTATTTTTTTCGCATTATATTTTTCATCTTTATAATTGAAATATCACAGGTTGTACGTCATTAAACCTAGATTTTATTAACTCAATTGTAAAGAACCTACAAGACTCGTTCTTGTTGAATTCGTGTCTTGAAATAAATATTATAGGACTTGCTCTTGTTGGAATTCGATTCGTGTACAGTTCGTGTATGTAATAGGATTTACCTTCTTAAAACGATATAATATACGTTATCATAACCGAACATATAGATTTTACAAGGATATTTCATACAGATTTCCGAACGAAAAAGTTGGTGGTGTACTAGTTATCCTCTCATTTCAATTGGTATCAGAGTAGGAAAACACCGTAAAGACCTAATAAGTTTGTGTTTGCAGCGATATGAACCTATTGACATGAATTTGAGATTGTGTCAACCAAGTTCAATTCACGTACCACCAGGATTTGATAACACTAATTACTTATGGTGTAAAATAAGTATGCGTTCCTTTTTAGAAGCTCGTGATTCCAATAAATGGGTGAAAGATGTCAAAATTTATACTCGTCCAACAGTTTTTGTAAGCGGTGTAATTCCAAACGTATCTGACTACAATTCACTTGTTTTTTTTACTTAAGATAAGATAAGGAAAAATAAAACTTATTTTTTTTATCGCAGCCTTTTGTGTTATATCTTATTCATGCAAACTATCGAGTAAAGTAATCACATAAAATATTTTCTACCTTGTCAACTGATAGTGAGAGAATGAAATCTGGATAAATACCAATGCTTATTACTGGGAGAAAGATACAGGTTGAAACAAAAAAATTCTCGTGGTTCAGAATAATTAAAAAAAAAAACATTAAATGGCTTGTACCCATAAAACATCTGTCACGCCAAGGATATTGGTGATAATGAGGCAATTGAAATCAGTGCTGCAAGGAATAATTTTGATGGAATTAATACTATTATACATGCCATAATCCAAGATTTCCAACATCATGTAACTGCACGTGAAATTTCGAAAGAAGCTTGGGTATCTTGGAGACCATATTTGAAGGGAATACCGCTAAGAAAGAAGAAAGGACTTAAAACCTAGCATCTGAGTGGGGAAACCTTCATATGTATAATTATGAAACTGTTGATGAATTTAACCAAAAACACTCTCAAATAATTAAATCCTCATATTCGTCATGAAGAATTATTCCAGAAAAATGATAATGTGTAAATTTCTCAGGTCTCTACCATCAAGATACGAGTCCAAAAAACATATCATTGCAAAAGCAAATGATATTTTAACACTAAGAAAGCGTGATCTAGTTGGTAAACTAAAGATCTTTGATGATGAACATCAGTCCGAAAAAAAGTTAGATACTTCTTTTAAAATTGTAAACAGTACTAGTTCCTCTAAGGATAAAACTGGAACGTCGTAGACTAAGGATAGTACTCCACGAGAATCTTGAAAAATCTTAAAAAACGGTAAAAGGAGCTTTTCTAAAGATACGTCATATCCTTATCATTAGTCTCGTACTTGTGTTGATAGTTCAATGCTTCAATTGTCGTGGATTCGGAATTTATCATTTGTATACCCTAGTTGAGACTGCAGAGAACCAACATATACTGCAACTCTTGATGATATGCCTGGTGATTATTACAAGACTGTAAGACATACGAGTTTGTCTATGCCACTAAAAATCTTATCAGGACGCAAATTCTGAGTCTGACAAAGAAATGTTCCATATAGATCCAGTTGCTAATAATTTTATTAAGTAATCTCATCAGAAACTTTTTGAATCTAAAAGCTTCTTATTCAGTAAGAAATTTCAATATGAGAGACTTTGTAGTTAGAACAAAAACTTGCAAAAGAAACTTGATTTTATTGTTACAAGCGATTATCGCAAACAAATACGAAGTCTTTAAAGAAGAAATCTCAGAAGGCCGTGATCGGGAGAAGGTATGTGAAGGACTGGAAAATAACTCCTAGCGCACAGGCCATAACTCCCCCGATAAGCCACTCTGATGCTACTAACCGGGCCTTAAAAATAGGCAAATGCACTTCCATATGCCCTTGCAAGCAAGCTCGTAGATCATGTTGCATCTAACTTAGTTTCCACACTGTTCCAACTTACCCTTGTTCTGCGAAGGGTTTAAAGCCATAGAGGCTATGGATGATACATCTTGCATGCATCACTGGACTTAGAGTCCTTCTTAGGCTTATGCAAGCTGTGTTAACTTGCATTTTGATGTAGCTTACTTTTCTGGCCATGCCCAATGCGCCACTGGTACATGGCTACGTCATACGCCTTGATAGGAAGTATGAGCATCCCTGGAATGGAATACAACTAGCCTCATCAAGTGTGGCCACACTCATCTCTTGTCGCAATACCAAGCCAGATGATATGAGAGGACAATATGACACAATCATCTCGCAATTAGATGATATGAGCGACATAGTGCTGGATTGACAATACTCCAACTCATTGCGGCTGCCTACGTACCCTTCCCTACTCTAAAGTGATCAAGCACAGACCGTAGTTCATCCACGAAGGGACATCAACTTAAGCCAACTCGTTTGCAAGGCTGTGGCCAAGCAATAATGGTAATGACCTAGTCCATGTAGGTCGTTCCGTCAAAATGTACAAAGGTTGTGCATCACTGAGTCTGCGACATGACATAGTAATTCCCATGCTTAATATGCTATATTGAAATGGATACGTTGCTATAAATGAATCCTAAGCATGATTCATGCTATTCTGGCTAAGCTATGAAGCTTACTTGGCGCATAGTCCGTATATGCACCTCCAACCAACTACCCATCCCTATATATGTTTACTTGACATTTATACAACTTAGAAAAAGGGAGTGGATTGACATTCACCAAGTACCATTTTTGAGGTACTTGCTTCACTATTCATGGTCGTTGCCATGTATTTCCTGAATAACCGAAAATGATTGTTGAGTTTCTATTTTTGACCATAGGCTAACTGCATTATTGCGCAACATTCACTCGGCCATCCTGTTCTGGCCTGTTGCACAATTGTTGTGAAATATTGGCTATAGGATAATATCCTCCATAACGCACGGTGGTTGCGCTGGAACACCCAAGGCCATCTACCCAACTAGCCTACTGCACCATTTGATGCGAGATTTGGCCTTTGGACAGTATAGCCTACCCAATATGACATAATGCGTCATTATTGGCTCTAGGCGAATGTAGCTTCCTTTTGGTGCCATATTGTCCTTGGCCAATATGCCCAAGATAATGTGTCACTCTTGGCGCAATATTGGTCTTTGGCCAAATTCCTCTTAATACGTAATGGAAGCTTTGGATGAAGCTTCATCCCAGGCCATGTCGCATCACTTAGCATACGCCATGCTAAAAAAACGGGGTGTTACAAGGTACTTCAAGCAAAATTACATAATATGAAGAACATTGAAATGAACTTGGTATTTTATTCAGAGAAAGAAGATCTCAACGTTCAGTTTCAATCACCTAATAATGACCTAGTTGATGCACTTGATAAGATCAAAAGGTTCGAAGAATAAAATATGAGCTTAAAAGAAAGCAATTGAATCTCAATAATAACTCAGATGAATTAACCTCGGTATTAGGAGCATGTAAAAATCATTGTGATACGTGAGGATTGGGCTATTAAGGAATAAATACTCCTACTACTTGCAAAGAGATGAAATTTGGCAAGGCTAATGATTCTTCTCAACCAATGACACAAAAGTGAAGTATCTCCACCACCTGCTAATGACGAAAAGAAAAAATTCTATCAAGATACATACACATCCAGGTAACAATAAGCTTCACTTTTCTCAATCTACTAAGAACTTTACTGTGGAAAATCAGGTCACTTTTAAAGGGGATGCATATTTCGTAAAAGGCATAAAGTTATATATGCTTCCGTTCATAAGATGACAACATCTGATGCTCCTGATTGGAGAAAAATTAATTTGTATAATATCAGTGTTTCCAGCATTCCCCCAAGGAAGTTTTGAAACGATGTTAGGGAGAAATAAAAATCAGTTGCTCCTAAAGCCACTCAAAAATGAGTACTAGAAAATACCAATAAAGCGACAATTTTCAATAAGAAGGATCTCTCAGAAAAGAGCACGGCAAAGGTCAACATCTTAATGGCGTACGAAAAAGTCGTTGAAAGTTTCAAGGAAGTTGTAAAAGTCATAGAAATATTAAGTGACTTTATCTCAACTACCTGTGGTGAACTAATTGATATTCACCCCAACAAAACTTGACTCTATAGAAAGTGCATCCCCGCCAAGAAAGGCGCGTGTATGAAACATAGTGAGGAAGGCACAAGTACTAGAGTGCACATATTATATTGGGTAAGATGTTGAATATCCGGTAAAGTTGTAGGGTTCATATCTGTATTCTTCTAAAAATGTATGCATATAAATTTGATCAAGTTTTATGATTCTTTTATATACTTGATGCCATGATCTATTAGTACCAAAAACATTTTTTTTGCGCTCTTATGTTTCGCTAAGTGATTTGGTGGAAATCCGAAAATCATCATGATTATTTTTGAAACATATACTTGAAGTTAATATCCAATATTTCTGAAGACAATAATTTACATCTATTTTACATGTTGATTCATTGCTCCATAGAAATGAATCATGGCAACAGATTATGTGACCTTCTTGTGTTATGACCAAAGTAGTCGAAATCGTTCCTCGTTCCTACTCGGTTGGGGAGCTTGGAGCGAGGAGCAATAAGATCGGACTTGGAAATCACCAAAACTCGGTCTAATAACCGGAATCTATTTATTAATAACTTATATATCGCTTCTCATAAGTCATGATTTTTACATAATTAAAATTAAAACTTTAACACTATCATGTTATTAAGTGTATAATATTGTTATATTCAACGTATTTATCATGTATTTAGAGGTTTTTCTATTTTATAACTCTCGTGCAAGGCCAACTCGGAAAAATTGTTAACTCGTTTTGCTCAAAAATCGGTCCAAGCCGGCGAAATCGGACGCCTTAATCGCTAAAAATCGGAAATGGCTTGGAATCGGAAATCGCCTCGGTCATATACCCTGTAGCGATTACTCGGTGAGTACTCGGCCTTGGAGAGCGATTTTAACTACACTGGTTATGACTGTAAATCTCCGAAGTGGTTACCTAATTGTCTTATATGCACCTATAAATTGACAAGAGTCAATATATTTATCATCGACTCAAAGTGTTACCATATTGCTAATAGTGATTCCAAACTGTAAGGAGCCGATGTGGGTATCAACACTTCTTATGTTCTCATGTCGAGTTACCCCTGCCTATCTGACTCCTAAGCAATAGATGAGAACAAAATCCACGGGAGTTTATACATAATAATCTAAGAAGGATATGTTCTATATAATCTATCTAATCATAATGATGGTATTTAAACTTAGACAAATATTTCTGGGTAGAACTCTTAAGACATGGTACTCATACATATTACATATACATCATTAACCATTAGTTAAGATCTAATGGATCAAAGGTGAAGTGTTTATGATAGACAAACTAATGTGGATAATGCTCCATATACCTTGAGTACGATTCATCTTTACCTAACTTGATTTATGCTGAAGTTCTTAAAATATACATGTTAGAAGAAATAAACAAAGTCGATGACTTTTGCTCTTTGGTAAATACAACAAAGAAGAAATTTCGAGTTCAATCTTAACTTTGTTATACTATCGAAACATGATTCAATCAATGGATATTTATGGATCCTTACAAACACTCATCCATAGATTGTTTTTGTATTAAAGGTCAATCCTACTCCATCAGTACCAGCCAATAGGAAACATAGGGGAAGAAGCACTACACATAGGAATCAACAACAAAAACTTTATTATAAATTATCCCTTTCCTTATCGGGATCGAAACTAACAAGATTGGTTAGGACAACAAACATTCATCTCGTTTGTACTTTGGGTACCTATATAATATAACCATCAAAGATTGTTGAAGTGACTAATTCCTGGAAATAGAGGCGTTGAGGACAAATTTTTTTTTAAGTAACCTTTTTTATCTAGTAACAACACGATAAGTGTTAAGAAAATAACTCTTGCAGGAAAGCCGACTAGAGATTTCTTGTAAAACCACTAGTCAGCGGAGTCAGGCCAAATGGGTTTGCAAACTTTCCAGTTCGCAAAGTCAGGTCATAGGGGTTTGTAAACCTAGTCCCATTCCCGAACTCAATTATAAAGGGTTTGCAAACCTATATGGTCCGCGAAATTCAGACTCACAAGGTAATATAAACGAGTATGTTCACCTTGCGCCAAACAGTTCTATTTCTCTCATAATTCAATTTGATACATCCCAACAGCTATAGACAGTATGCATCGTTGCTTGGGAAATTTGCAAATGATCATCTGGAAATTAATTGTGCTAAACCTATCCAGCTCCTGATGAAAAAAGTTCAGGAACTATTTTTATAACTATGTTCCATTTTTCTATAGCTCTCTTAGACACTTCTAAGACAACTTCATTCACAAAATCACTTTGTGCTTGTGGATTGTTGTTTGAGTCTTTAGTGTTAGTGAACACCACTGTTTCGTGATCGTTCACAACTTTTTTGGTTCATATGTGAACTCATGATGCACGGTCCTTAATGACTTGCATATATATAATATGCGCATCTTCTTGTTTGTCAAGAAAATATTTTCATAATTCCTAATGGAAAAGGTTAATTCTTCCTCGAAGAGTAAATCAAATATTATTTTTTACAAGTTTGTATCTTAGAAAAGATGGTTGTAATGCTTGATTTTTCATAATTACCTATTGTGTATTGATTGATTACCATGAGAAAGTGACAAATTGATTAGGAACACGGTCATATGAGAAACTTATAGTAATTGATTCTTATATCATACATCCTTGTGCGATTGCTAAAACCCAATATAAAATTTGAGAAAGGTCTTTTTTGTTATTCTATTTGAGAATGACAACAAATGGGAGGGATCTTGTTTGCTCGTCCTTAATTATTATATATTTGGGGAGTGCGGCTGTGGAATTACTGGAGATGACTATACCTTTATCTATCCTTGATGAAGATGTCAAGTTGCGAAACTTAGTGGAATCTTCTTAAAAAGTTGGGGTGTTATCTTTAGTTTTGATAACTCTTTTGTGTATCTTATTAAGATCCCTTTTCTTTCACCTTTACCAATTTTTTTGACGAGGGGGGGGGGATTATTTAATAGTATTCTACTATAACATTTGGCTTCTCTGAGCATTATGTAAGGGGGATTAATTTTCAAGTTCTAGGTTACCTATTAAGCAAAAAGAGACAAGTAAGGACTAATGGGGAAAATATATCATCGTATTATTGTTTAAAATTTTTGGTACAACGGACTTTGTAATAGACGCTTTGGCATAACAACTTGACAAGATTGATTACTGAGTATTCTCAGAAGATGCTACTATGATACGGATCTCCAACAAGTACAGAATGATCACATACAGAATTGAAAGCATTGAAGATTCAAGAAATCAAGAAGAATAATGAAATTAGAGCATAATGTCTTTAAAATATAAAATGGTTTTGTCAGTAAAATATAAAAAGGGGGAGATTCTTAGAGAATTACTCGATTGAACCCACTGAGTTTGGTATGTCAAGATAGTTATCAAATTTAGATGACAAAATGTTATCTTGATTTCATCTCCTAAAGTCAGTTTCAGACTAGATTAGGTTTAAGAAGTAAAGCATAAAATTAAAGTTATCCTTGAATATTTTATATTGAAAACTCACAAACACATTTATGGATAACTTCATTAAAGGTTAGTAACAAATACTTGATTCTCTAGTTTATTCTAGATCTTTATCTATCAAAACGCTCACTCCATGAGACAATTCCCATGATGGTAAACATACGTTTATGTATACACTCAAGGATATTTGATCCTAAGACTTTAGTGAGAATGAACTTTGTCCCTATAAAGACTTCTTATTGTAGTGAATGAAATTATAAGCCCAATGAGCCAAGATTTACTCACTCCGAGTTATAACGAAGAAGTTATGGGTGATTTATTAAAGCAACACACATGATGTGTGGCTAATTTTGATTTCGTGAATAGGAAATTGAACATGAACTTTATCAACAGTTTGCGAATTGAAACCGCAGATACGTGACTAAAGGTCTATTTTAGTCACGTACTTGGTGTTTCCTTTCCTAGACAAGTTAGCTTTATGTCCAGGCAACCTAGCCTTGATCATTCACTATAAGTAGAGGTTTCATGTGACCGCACGAACCATCCTATGGAAAATTGTTTCTGAGTTGCAAAAAAAAAATATCCACATCTTTGTTCTTCACGAACAAGAGTGAGATTTTGACGACTTTAATTGGGGATCGTAAAGCACAGTTGATCTATCTTCCTTGATAGTTACAGAACATCTAGGTGTTTTTATAAACCCTATATTTTATAGAGCTACCTCTAAATTAATTCTGGATGATCTTATGATGGAGAATCAGTTAGGTTATTAAACATGTAAACCTTAATTCGTGAGTAGCATCTTCTAACATTCTGCTAGAAGATTTAGATAGGTATCTTCTAAAGAAAATTGGCATTCTGCTAGAAGATTTACAAGAGAATTTCTGTGTTATGCTAGGAGTTTTAAAATTGCACGAATATGATTGAAGAAGGTATTACATCTAGTCTGAAATATGGTAGTAGGTAATTGGTGTAACTACTTAAATCAATATATTCAATCTGAACTAGGTCTCGGGATTCTTTTACAAGATTGTAGTTTCCTTGTTAACAAAATTTCTGGTGTCTTTGTTATTTCTTTTCCACATTATATTTAAAATATTACATGGTGTACGTAATGAAACCTAGATTGTATTAACTCAACTGTAACGAACCTACAAGACTCGTTCTTGTTGAATTCGGGTCTTGAAAATATATATTACAAGGCTTGTTCTTGTTGGAGTTCGATTCGTATACAATTTGTATATATACTAGATTTACCTTTTTAAAAAAATCTTATATACAGTTTCGTATCCAAACATATAGATTGCACAAAGATTGTCCATATAGATCCCCGAACGAAAAAGTTGGTGGTGTACTAGTTACCCTCTCCTTTTTAGTATAGTCAATACCAAGTAGATTACAAATCGGAATTGGAATTTTGAGAAAACTCCTGAACTCAAAGAAGTCGATTGCCTTTGTAAGACAAAGAGAATAGAGAACCTGTCTATGTGACAGAATTAAAGGTGTCTCACTGTAACCATTTTGGTGAAAGGTTTAAGTAACTCTCTCGAATGCATATACCTTGGTGACAATGTAAAGTCTGTTTGTGAACCAACATTTTTGTGGAAATTTGATACCGTGAAACAAGAATTAGAAGATCAATTCTTATCTAGCATAAAGCTTATGGAAAGACTGAAGAAGGGAACGTATGTTAAGGAAAAACCGATACACCGCGGTCTTGCATTTGCAAAGAGTTCCTTTGATGCTAAATGCGCACAAGTAGTGTGAATACACCTGGTTTGTAAGAGTGGGATCAATTTTCTAGAACTGGGATGTCCGAAACACATGCATTTGATTATAACCACAACGGAGGTTCTTGTCGACTGCAAATCAACAATTGTTGCTACTAATATGATTTTGGAGAAGCGAAAAGACAAGAGAAACTAGATGTGCATGGGAAGTAAAAGGAGTTCCACATTTTAAAAAGAATGGTATATTTAAGTAGGTATTCTTTCTTCAAGGAACGTAGGCAATAAGTGCCACATTTGCAAGCATCATTTAGCCTTGTTCGCAACTGTCCAAGTAAGGGGAAGTTGTCTGTAATAGTTATTGATTAATATTACTTTACAGAGCATTATGATGATGCTCATAATAACCGAGTTATTCTAATCCAGTTTGTCCAACAATGTTGCACATGATAATATCATACTTATATAAATATTGACATGGAGAAAGAAGACAAAGTAACGATGATGCATTTCAGTGGCATGATGCCATTCTTGATAAGAAATCTTCATGAAAGCTAAAGCAACATTAATGACGCATTTTAAGTAGTGTTCGTTTAAGTGTAAATTATATTTATTCCATTATGAGAGGAGCATAATAACGTTGATAATTAAAACAATGGATGTGGCAAAGTAAATTATAATATTTGAGACAGTAGATGTTGTCTCGTTTCCTTGTTTGTTGCTTAGTTACGAAGACGGAGTCAGTATTGAAAGGCGTGTCGGGTCTTACAAGTTTGTAATCAGTTAGTGCAAATATTTGCTTATCATTTGAGTATACTTTCAGTTTTGGGGATCTTGTTGTTAGGAAAGAAGTCTCTCTATATAAGGTAGTAGTAAATAAGGGCATTCGAGTTGAAAGTTTTTATCTCTTGTCACTCGAAGTAAAAATAGTTCAAGCGGGAAGATGCGACATAGCATATTAAGCCAAAATATGAAATGGAAGACGCTGAAAATATGAGGAGCAAAACAGTTGGTTGCGTAGAAGAGTTTGATATTAAGAGTTGCAAATAAGTGCGACAACATATTAACGGTGGTGACATGGAATAATGCAGCAATAATGTAGAAGTAATCCAATCAAGAGAATAAGTTAAGATTGACTCAGGGCTTGGAAGAACATGTTATTTTTCCAATATATTAAAGTGTAGAAGTTTGAAAAAGTAAGTGAGGCTTGTTGGTACCGAAGGCGCTTCAATAGGATATGTATGAATAAACTGGGAGGTCCCAGATGACCTAAGTCATGACTGTATAAAGGTAATTCATTTCAATCACGGTGTTGCGGAAAAGCAAACAAAGAATATTAATAGCGAAGTTTTGGTTCTTTGGCGTGCAAGACTAATATCAATGCAAGTCTAAGAAGGTGGATTATACCATAAGATAGAAGAAGACCAAGTCTAATGTAAGTCTGGAATTGTTGCTAAGTGCATCAAAAGTTGAAAATTGTAGGCCATAGACTGTGATGCGTATCATGGTTATTTGGAATCATAGATTGTGTGTTAAAGCATTGCTCGGTCGAACTCGCATGCGTTGCTATCTCAAGCATGTTTGTCAATATTAGTGATCAAAACTATAAATGTTGATTACTAGCCTATTAGAGCTAAGGTCTTGGATTAGGATATAAAGTGTAGTTGAGCTCAAGACTCCATGGCAATCATCATATAAGACGAAGGACTACTCAAGGAACTGGTGGATCTTCATCGACTAAAAGGTATGTGGAGACTTGAACTTATCTGTCACTCAAAAGTCTATTTACTCTATCTCCTATTCTTGAGACAAAAGTCGTTTTGATATATAGATTTTCATTATACACATTTGCTATTTCGAGCGGAGTTTATCTCGCCTATCTATTTCTCGAAATGTGTGTTAGTAAGCTTTCGCTTTAGCCGAATTCATCTTTACCTAGTGAAGAAATTCATGTTATGTTTCAATCACTTTGAAAATTGCTCTGACGAAAAATGGTTTGTGAATAACGGTTATATCCGTCCTCTGATAATGTTTCAATGATTGAAATGAGAGTTTAGATTACATAACCATTGGTAGGATATAAGCATTGTTGTGGAAACACATATATGCATAAGTTCTTATTCCTTGAACCAAAGTTTGCGAACTTTGTTGATCAAGAGAAATGAAAATGGAAGTGGCGTGAGCCAAGTCCGCGAACTTGCGGAACTTCTCGGCCCGAGAATTTCTGCTGGAGTTTTGAACTCCTTCCATGAGCTTAAGTCCGCGAACCCAGTCCGCGAACTTGAGCAAGTTATATCTAAAACCGGTTGTTCTTGAACTCATGTTTATTTAAACTAAGGAATGCTTTTGCAAACCATGGCTATAAAGTTCATGAACCGATTCGAGTGAATCAAACCGTTTTTGCTTCGATTGTGTCTTGTGTAGTTACATAAGATCTAAGCAATTGAACAACTCTCTAACTAGTTCATTTGAGTCATTTGAACTAGTTATGGTGAAGAAGAATATGGTTGATACGAAAGTAATCATATGGCTAACCATTTGGCTAACTATTGTTGAACCAACAAATGTTAATGTTTGGGAACGTTCGTTAACCCAAAATTGGACATTTCATTTGTGTGTAACAAGCTAAGTTTTCGATCCAACGGTTGAGAAATATTAGCTTGAATCTAATCAGGTTTTCATCTAACGGTGAATATTGAATACTTTGTTACTAAGCTAACATTGATTGCAAACCTTGATTTGAAAGTGTATATAAGGGAGAACTCTAGCAACTGGGAAACTTAATCCCCACACCTTACGTGTGATACTAGTTGCATAGCTAGAGTCGATTCTCCTTTAATCTTTGGTTTCTTCTTCTAAACTAGGTTAACGACTTAAAGACTTCATTGGGATTGTGAAGCCAGACTGATACTACTTTTCTTGTAGTTGTATGATATGATCTTGCTTTTTTCTATCGTACGAGTACAATTGTAATAATTGGCTTGAGATTGATATCTCCGATATGCAAGATAGAAAAGTAATCACAAACAAACTTCGTCTCATCGTTTTTGATTCCGCAATATATTTTTTCGTTGCGTCAATTAAGATTATTGTGAGGTGATTGATAATACTAAGCTGTTCTTCGGGAATATAAGTCTGGTATTATTGATTGGTTCCTGTTCACCTTGATTTATCAAAACACAGAACAAAACCCGTAGGTATATTCATGGGAGACGGATTTATCTATTGTCGTAGACTTTTCTGTGTGATACAGATTTGTTTATTAAAGTCTTCGACTTTGGGTCGTAGCAACTCTTAGTTGTGGGTGAGATCAGCTAAGGGAATCAAGTGCGCAATATCCTGCTGGGATCAGAGGCGTAGGAGCATAACTGTACCTTGGATCAGTGTGAGATTGATTGGGGTTTAACTACAGTCCAGACCGAAGTTAGTTTGGAGTAGGATAGTGTCTGTAGCGGCTTAATACAGTGTGTGTTCAATCTGGACTAGGTCCCGGGGTTTTTCTGCATTTGCGGTTTCCTCGTTAACAAAATCCCGGTGTCTGTGTTATTTATATTCCGCATTATATTTGTTTATATAATTGAAATAATACAAGTTGTGCGTTGTTCAATCAATTAGAATATCCGACCTTTTGGTTGTTGATTTAAATTGATTGACACTTGGATATTGGTCTCTGGTACCATCCAAGTTATCTCTCTAGTATTTGATAAAGACTCGCAGATTTCTATTTGCTTGAATATATATCAAATCGAGAGATTGCGATATAAACTCTTTGATATACTTTTATCTAGATTGAGTCTGACTGTCTAGTTAATTCTCTAGAAAGTATATTGGAGTTTTTCCATACATATTGCTAAGCGAAATATTGGGTGTGGTTGTTAGACCCCCGCTTTTTCAGTGTGTCCATTAGGCACGACATGATTGATGGCTTAACATGAATGTAGAGGATGACCAAGTATTACACAATTTTGTTGGTTGCATGGATGCAACAAAATCTGGAGGGTGAAGGAAAAAAAAAGATTATGCCAACGATCAGTTTAATCAGTTGGGAAGAGTCATTACAAGTGTACACTTAGGCATAAATGATTCAAATGAAATTCATGATGGTTCAAATGAATTAACTAATGAGAATTTAAGTTTGCATTAGGGTGATATACAATTCGAGTTGTAGTTGAAGCGCAGACCAATGCCACAACAAAAGCACAAGTCAATAATATCAATCACAAGGAACTAAACTAAGAGATGATATGTAATACTAAGGAAAATAGGTTGGCAATGACATTCAAAGTGCTAGAAAATTTGCTGAGTTTCAGAAATAAGAATTCTGAAAACATATGCAGTAAATAAGTAGTAGAGCATTGTGGTTTACTTGATTGCATTAAAAGAGGACGTTGAACATGATGGGTGGGCGGGGTACATATCCGGTTAGTCAAATAGCCTAGCAAATGAAGCTACATTACCCGAGGATGCAACGATATTAAGCTAGGATAAGAAAGGTCATTGGCATATGCAACATTGGTGATAATTGATGCATGTACACGCACTTGAGTATGCCCATATCAAGAACGATATAAGGACATGTAATTATCCAGGATGGGCCTATGTGCTGGTCCACGACATGACCAAGGGGTGGACAGTGCACCAAGAGCAATAACACATGCCAAATGCGTCATTATATTCTGTTATTTAGCTAAGTAAAACGAATGGTACATAGAACAGTGTGTTTGTGGGTGAAAACCGTTTCTGCTGATTTTGGTAAATTTGGGTGTGTGGATGAGAAACGAATCTAAACCCTAAACAATGCACTGCATGGGAGTACTTTTGATTCGAGAGATTAATCTGTACAATCCTGGCCTAAACCAAGAAATGGTCGTTCCAGGCTTGCTTCGGTCATAAAGTGAAGGAGAAGGGTTGGTCTTAGGGAGGGAAGCGAAGAGAGTGTTGAGACCAGAATAGTTGATTCTGAAGGTGTGGTTGCTTATGACTCGTATCTGAAAGTAGAACTGGCTAGCAGAATGGAAAGCTGCCAGGTGATTTCTAGATATTGTGTTGTTGCCGACCAAAACTTGTGTTTGGTGAAAATAAGTGAAGCCTATTTATACAAGTCATATTGAAACGTACCATGTTCTCGTAGGAAGTGGAAACGATTGAGTGATGGAAGAATAGAGTAACGTGTAACCGTCAGACGTTATGCTTCCATGATGAGGGAAGTGAATTCGTGTAACCGTCAGTCATTACGCTTCCATGATGAAGGAAATGAATTGTTTACACCGTTACTTTTCACCATCACTAATTGTCCCACTTCATGACACTTTCTTGTAACGGGCGCATTGCACGTCGCACGCTGTAAACCGCCAGACCAATACCCTGATGAGTATCCCCCAGTTTGTGACATGTTTGATGTCTCGAGTGTTTTCGTGGAAAACGTGTAGCAGGTTTCCATGTGTGGCAAGTCAAAGTCAAGAGACTTTGCCATAGGAAAATAGCATGTGATGTTATTAGGCTTGCCTTGGTCGGCCGCCTAAAACTTGCCACAAGTCCGTCAGTTTGGTGGCGAACTTGAATGGCTGAGATTGCATCTCATGAAGAAGGGTAGTCGTTAATTATGGATACCTTCTGTTGGCGTATGGTAATGTCACAGTGGCGTTTTTTGTGTACGCCAGTGGCATCGCAGCATGACTGGCATATCCCATGCATGCCAGTGGCATGGTGGTGTAAGTGGTGCCTGGCGCAACCATGGCCACTAGCTGGTTGCCTGGGACTTGCCGCAACTCCGACAGTTCAGTGGTGAACTTGGATGGCTGAGATTGCATCTCATGAGGAAGGGTGTCCATTGATTATGGTCGCATCTTGTTGTATAGCGGAGTGGCGCCATTGGCATAGATGCGTGCTAGTAGCCGTGGTATATCGTCATGTCAGTAGCGTAGCCGTGGCATGCGGCATGCTAGTAGCCGTGGCATAGCCATGGCATGACGACATGCTAGTAGTCGTGGCATAGCGGCATGCCAGTGGCGTCGTGGCATGGCCACGCCTGTGGCGTTGTAGCATGGCCAAACCTAAGATTCGGCTCCGCAGACAAAGTTAGGGCTTAGCGGCATGGCCAAGGCTAGGGTTTGGCGTAGCAACTTTGCCCAATTAGTGTGTGTGGCATGCGGCCGCGACATGGCGATACTTTTGTGCAAATGGCGCCATAGCTATGCCAAAGGAGTTATGGCAAGGCCATAGTGTGGAAACGACCACTAGAGTAGGGATTGTCGTGGGTGGCTATGATTTGGCGCCAACCCTAGGGCTTCTCGGGTCCCACACGGCTCGTGGCATGTTGTGGGGTCGAAGTGACATGATTTGTGCCACGACTGGAAATTAGGGCTTTGGTAAATGCATAGGCGTGTTTTTGACCCGAAAACCCTAATCTTAAGCTTTTCATGGTGTTGGCCATGAACAGGAGGTAGGTTAGCACATAGGGCGTTATTTATGGCATGTTGCCATGAAGTGGCATGTTTGGCATGTTGGCATGCCGATCAATATGTTGTTGTGGCAGGGTGTGTTTGGCTTGCCAATTAGTATGGTGGTGCGGCAGGGTGCGTTTGGCCTTCAACGTATGGTGGCAAGTTTAGAGGCCAAGAAAGGGGTCGGCCAAACATAAGGCGCGGCTACGCTTCTGGTGAGAGTGTGGCAGCTTTTGAGCGACCTGATTGGTCGATTAAAAGAGGGCCAGCCAAGCATGGGCGTGGCTACACTTCTGGTGTGAGTCTGGCCGCTTTAGAGCGACCTGACTGGTCAATGGGAAGTGGAGCCAGCAAGTGTGGGCCCAGCCACAACTTATGTGCGCGTGGCTAATTTGAGGCGACACAATTGGTCGAGGGAAATAGGGTCGGTTTAGGAAGGGGCGTGGCCAATGGCAAGTGGCGCCAGTTGGCCCAAGGCACGGCCACGCCTCCCTTTGCTGTTGCGGCTCCCTGTTTTCTGATTCTGGGCAAGGTTTTGCACCTGCTAATCCATGGAGGATTAATTACCTAGCTTGCCTAGGCTTAATTTCGACAAGCAAGGTCTGATATACTACGCGAGGCGCAAAACCCTAACTTTTGCAAGTTAGTCAGGGCAATTGATTGAATTATATGTGTTGACACAGAGTTCTTTTAAGTTCATTGCCAGAGAGCAGCATGCTTTTCTGATTGAATACCTTATGCGAAGACCTTATCCTTGATATTTGGAAATTCGTGCTACTTTGCTGCGAGTGAACACAAATCGTCATGCCATATCAACATTAAGGGTTCAGCCTAGGAACATAGCATAGAAGGCATTCAAAGGAACTCATATTAAGTGAATATAGGTAAGGCGCCGAAATTTACAAAACGTCTGGGATGGTTGCTACATTTACCAGTCTGGATAAATTTCATGTGGATGTATTGAACGGCTCAATAAATATGCCAGTGGAGAGGTTAACACTCACGGCACCGTTTCCTTACAGAGTGACGTCACATCAGATGCAAAGTTTTACGATTTTAACCCTAAGCTAAAAACCACCATCAACACAGTGATATACAACAACTTTGAACGAGTATTAACATGACTTTACACAATGTTAAGCGTGAATATGAGTAAAGGGGATGGCCAGGATAAGATCATCAGAAGATGCTGCAAGAATGGCTCCAAAGTGGCGGTTACGAAGAGATTATACATATTTGAAGGCTTTACACATGTGTCTGAATGTTTGGACGAATTACGATAATTAACTACAAACCTCATAAAACAGGTAAGGCAAAAATTGGCTCGAGTTAGAGAAAAATGAACAGTTATGCAACACTTTAGGCGGTTATGCAAACTGCTCCTCGGACACTTGGCTGTCCAAGGATTTTTGGCCATTATTTCTATTGTATAAAGAGTGTAAGATGCATTGCAAATCAGTAGAACAAAGGTAGTTGTAGTAGGGTAAAAATTGATTTTGCTGAAAATGGTAAATTGGGTGTGTCGATAAGAAACAAGTCTAGACCCTAAGAAAATGTACTGCATATGAGTACTTTAGATTCGAGAGACCAATATGTACAATTTTGGCCTAAACCAAGAAATGACCGTTCAAGTCTTGCTTCGGTCACAAAATGAAGGAGAAGGGTTGACCTTAGGGAGTGAAACAGAGAAGGTGTTGAGATCACATATATAGATTTTGTAAGGTGTGGTTGTTTCTGACTTATCTCAGAAAATGGAGCTTGTTGCAAAAGATGGCCAAGTGGCGGGGTCACTCCCCATTTTGCTACTGCCCAACTTAGTCACGGTTTTCCCCTTTTCCTATTTTTCAACTTTTGGTAGGATTTTACTCCTACTAGCTCCATGATGGACCAATTTCCTAGCTTGCCTAGGTTTAGTCTCGACCAATAGGGATCGAGATATCATGCAGGTTCCGTTTTAGGAAAAAACCTAATTTTTGTAAGTCGGCAAAATTAGGTCAAAAAATTGAATTTTGTGAATTGACACAAAATTAATCAATTTTGGTGAATTTTGCACGTTGATACAAAATCACTAATTTTTTTTATCTTGGAGAGCAGCACAACTATGGTCTGACTGGCGCAACTTGCGCGCCTCTGATTGAGTACCTTCATGCACATCTTAATTCTGACACTTCGGGAAATTCATGCTACTCAACTGAGAGTGAACGTTAATTGTCATATCATGTCAATATTAAGAGTTCAGCTGCGAACACAGTGTAGGATAGATACTCGGCAAGCCTTGCGTTAGTGAATAATGCGAGTAGGAGCTCAACAAAATTTACAGAATACTTGCAACCAACATTATTCTAATTAAATTTCATATATAAATATACTGAATCACTCAGTACATATATATAAGCAGAGAGGCCTAGGCACTCAGCTTTAAATGACTCTATTTCTTTGCAGAACAAAGACACATAAATATATGAGTTTATGGTTTTAGCCCTGAACTAGAAACCACCGTCAACGGTATTGAAAATGTAATCTCGAGTTAGAGAGTTAGGCATCACCGGAAATGGTGAACAACCCGTTTAATTCATGAGATGGACGATTTTTATTTATTTTTCTTTGACGCAATATTGCATAATTTGTGTGTTCATTGTGTTGCCGATCTTTGTGCGTTTATCTATGCAATGGGTGTAATTATTCGAACATGTTCCCGCCTAATATTTCCAAGATAATCTTCAAAAATAGAAGGGCCATAATCACTTTTGTTTGTAAAAAGAAAAAAGAAAAAAGAGAAGCAATAGAATTAGATACTGAGTATTTAGAAAAAGTGATTCTACAGTAGGCGAGCGATTATGGCTGCTTTGCACTTTCGAAATTATCTTCCATTGCAGCAAATTGATTCTACAACAAATCCAGTTGGTCTCTTTCCATAAAGCTAAACTTTTGATAAGGCGAATGTGTCATATAAACATGGCAAAGACATGCCAGCAAGGGCTTGCAAACTTCTTTTTCCATCTTCTCATCAACTAGCCAGCAAAAAAATAGCGTTCCAACTTCCAAGTTGGCTTTTATGTACACACCTGTATGACCGTCCATTTGGGATTTCATATCAATGTCTGAAACGCAGAGAATTGGACGGATAACACTCGTTTTCAAATAAGTTGGATGAAAACTAGCAGCAGCCTCTTGAATGTTTATCACACACGGAGAACTAAAAGCACATCACATATAAATGTTGCAAGCATTGAAAACCAACTACAAATGTGTTGCAACACATACACATCCCATTAGATTTTCTCATTAATTACCAGGAATTGAATTTCTTCAGATCTTTCCTTTTATTACCGGCATTTAGGTTCTTCATGAAGTACGGAAAAGGAAAGAAAACGTCCGTGGAATTAAACTTTCCATTAAACTCACAGTCCATCACGAGCTTCCTCCTTCAGGCTGCAGTACGTAGTAAATTCCATTCCCCGTGGGACTTTATACCACGGTAATTCTTACTGTGATAGCAGTGAAATCAATATCAAAGGACAAGTTGATCCTGACCGTAGAGATGGTGCATTCAATAAAGAAGGATGGTACAGCCTTAAAGATATTGGGAGAAGCAGGTGGTAGATAATAACGTAGGACCAGCCAACTAAGAACACTAGGAAAAAAAAATGAAGAAATTAATTAATTAATTAAGTAAATAATCAATCAAAATTTAATTATTAATATACGATCTTTTCAATATTTTTTTTTTTTTTTGCTTTATGGTCATAAATTGCCTGTATTTGTATACACTTGTTTGGTCTCCTTTGAGAACGTGTTGGCATCGTCAGAAAATCCTTAACTACACAAAATAATATTATAGGTTTTATTTTTTTAATAAAGAAATCTCCGGCATTAATTAAAAAATGAAAAGAAAAATCAAAGGCCAGCTTGTTGCAAGATAATTCTTAGAAGAATATAATACAATAGTCGCCCCTTGAATAAGTCAAAGTAGATTGACCACAGACACTGATGAAACTAGTTAATGATGATTTTAATTAATGATTGTCAATTGGATGATATAAATTAAATTTTGACACTCTTTACTATGATCGCATCGATTTGGCACCGCAAGAAGATTCGTACATTATTATTTTTTCTTTACTCCGATGTTGGTTGTGGATTCGTACAAGTTTTTTAATGGTTTGAAAGGACGGAAACACATAAAAGTGGATAAAACTCTCTGCAGGCATAACAACCGTGATCCGTGATGCTTGTGCCAAGAAAATGCCCCAAATAAGAGGACGAACAGCTATCACCGAAACTGGTCCCAAACCCCATCCATGAACACTGGTGAGAGTGATGCATTATTCTACACAAACATTAATACAGACAGTCCGAGAAGACTAAGTCCTATTTTGGGGAATACGTAGTTGCAAGAGCTGAATGTCGGCTAGCAATGGTCGGTCCGACTACCCGTTTTTGCAAAATGATAAAGTCAGTTTTGGGATGTTGGTATTTGTCTTGTCAAGACTTTTTGGTGAGCTAATTCAAGATTTTTTTTTTTTTTTTTTTTTTTTGAGAATAAGGTGTTTTATTTAAAAATCAGGACTCAAAAGGAGTCGATATTACAATAAAAATAGAAGGCATCTAATATGGAGCAATCCTTGAGAAGATCTCCTAATATTCGATTTATCTACCGATAGATGATGCAGAATACAAGATGGAGGTGCTCCTAAACAAAAAGAGAATTTAAAGTCCTTACTCATTTAGCTAAAGTACCCGCAACCATATTTCCTAGTTTAGGAACAATATGAAATCCCAAAAAATTGGTGCAAAGATTTACTATCATATTCGCTTCATCAAGACAAGCTTTAACACGCCAAAAAATGTCTGAATTCTTTCCACAAAAGTAATTGAAAAGCTTTCACAGTCTCCTTCAATGCTAATTCGAAGATTGAGATACTAGTTCTCAAAATTTACGTTGGTACAAGAATTTCTAAGGATATACATGACTTTTGCTGCCTAAATATAATGTTGCAAATGTCTTTATAATATGGTAAAACTAATTTAACCCATTAAGAGTAATACCAAGATTTCTCTTTTGACTTATTTCGATAGTTGAGCACGATAATTCAATTACCAAGCATTTCGTTTTTACAGTTAATTTATCGCCACGTCTCTAAAAGATTTTTATTTAAAAATCTTAAAATTCGTTTGGTAGATGTAAAATTTCTCTTATGTTGAGCCGGCAATATATTAAAATTATTAGAAGTTGCAATTCTATTGTGAGATGAATTTGTTTTTATTCCAAATCTTCTCATGCATACGACTGATTACTGTTTTAAAATTATAAGCAATGATTTCCTAAATTGTGTTTATCAAACCGTTTTATTGTACTTAGAGCTTCTAAATGCTTCTATATGCTGAAATACAATATAAACTAAACATAGCATACTATTTTAGTGAATGAAAGGAAAAAGAAAAAGACAACGCAAATATAAGATACGAAGTTTAAAACTTATCTTCGTGAATATAGTCGATGTTTAAAACTTCGTCTAGAGTTAAGACTTCAAACATCGCCTAACTACATATAAAATGAGTTCAATCTCTGCATGGAAATATAGTTAGGCGATGCTTAAAACTTCTCCTAGAGTTAGAGGGTGTTTCAAATATCACCAAACTTTAGAACGAGTTTCAAACTCTACTTACAAAACCTCGTATTTCATCTTACAATATGTTTTCAACCGGATGTAATTTGAAGCGTATCAGGAGGTTTTAAATTTTTCCCATATATATTTGGAAAATGCTTAATCTAAATGGTATATATATATATATGTATATATATTATCATAGAAGGTATATTCAGTTTTTGGGCATATTCACTGTGAAGTGTGAACACATATATCAGATATATACCATTTTATAATAAGCGTTGTGGATGCTCTGATGAACTCGTATTTATTTTATCCAAGAGACAAATTAGTAGCACACACTAATCAAGTTACCCCCATTTGTCAAGAGACTTCCTAGTTTTTTCGAAGTCTTAGTTTATACTAATTGTATCTTTTTTCTTTTCATATGAAATAGGAAGAACCTCAATACAATCCACTAACATAACCGACACTGAAAATAAAAAATAATTATAGGATTTTCAAATTTTATTACACAATCATCGAATCCATGGTAGCTCCACCAATTCTTGACTAATCATCCAAATTTTACAGCCTGAAATACAATTTCACAATTCCAAGAGGACTAAATCGTATCAAAGGGCATAACTATTTCTGAAATAAAACTAATTTGATTGGTTGCACAAAGCAGTGGTTGGATCGGATCCAACCCCGTGATTTCAAGAACATGGAACTATGGTTTTCATAGCATCAGTATCTTACTGCTGAATCGAAGTAATAGAGTCTTAAGAACAATATCTAGAGTAACGACTGTTTTCTGAATTGGTCATTAGTGAATTAGCCTGAGTCAGAGTTGGAGTCTTCGTAACAAAATTTGTAGTTGATGAGCTTGTTGATGATCTCGATCTTGCTGTTGTTTCCTTAACTATAGCTGGTTTGTTCTTGTTGTTGTTGTAACTGATTTCTCTTTATAGAAATACATTATCTTCCGCTTGAGTAAGGTTTTTTTAACGAAAGTAGAAAACAGCCAAAAAATAAAAATCAAACCACAAACCTAAACACATGATTTTTTAAATATCCTGAAAAATTATTTTTGAGTTCAAAAAACTTGGTAAAGGAAAAAACGATCCTTAGAATAAAAAAATCAGAAAAAGGAAACAGGAAATAAAAACAAATAAAATCTAGAAATCAATTATGGTTGAATCTATGACAATCAAGTCCAGATCCGAAACCTAAAGCAAAAACGTCGAAGCTAAAATAGGAAAAAAATGCAAAAAACAAAGATAGTTTAAGATTTTCCTCCTAAAGTCCCCTTAATTAATAATTCCGATCGGAGCAGGAAGACACCGAAGTGGCCACGGATTCGTTTAAATATTCAGAAAAATAAAAGTTTTTTCTGGGTTAGATACCATCTGAACTCAATATATACCATTAAATAATTTTTTTTCTTCTCCAACTAAAACTCAAAGGCAAAATACAAAAAGTTTACCAATGTAATTTTTTGAAAAATCCCAAATCAAACCAGATTAGGCCATGCTAAATTTTGGTGATCCCTCATGTCCAAAAAAGAAAATAAATAAAAACAAAAAAAGTTATAGCTCGTTCGGACACAAATCTGCTTCAGATTTCTGTTTCTCCAGAAATCGAAATTAAAAGTAGAAGTTAGAAGCAAAAATATTTTGATTCATAAAAAATTAACTTTTCGATTTTTATAAGTTGTTTTGAAATTTGACAGTCAAATTGACTTCTGACTTCTAAAAATCGAAAAACTCGTTATGATATGTTATCCAAACGGACTATTAAGGGTTATAGTCAACGATAAATAGGGATTATAATCAAATGGACTGCAAATGAATTTCATGTAATTAATCAACCAAATAAATAAAATCCCCAATATTGTGTATAAATTTAATAAAAAAAAGCTGAAAAAGGAAAAAACAAAGCCAGATAGACAATGAGTGTGAAGACTACCTTTTTTACTAACTAAACTCATAAACTCTAGGGTTTCTCTATCTATACAACAAACAAACACAACCAAGACTCTTTCCATCTCCTCCATTTCTCCCTCTTCTCTCCATTTGGTCTTCTCTGCTTCTTCTTCTACTTCTCCATCCTCTCTCTACTGTTATCATTTTGTCTTTCCGGAACCAAAAAACAGATAGAGAGAAAGAGAATCCACAGACACAATGAGTTCCGAATAGTGTGGTTTTCCGGAAAACCGCTGTTCTTCAAAAATGGGGGTTCATTCTCGATTAACATTCTTCTTCATACTTATCATCGGCATTTTTCATTTCGGAAAACCAGATCTTACTGGTGATAAAAATGCTCTACTTTCTCTAAGATCATCAGTAGTCGGATGGAAACTCAACTGGACATCAACTCAGTCCTCAGCACCATGTAATTGGGAAGGTATTGTGTGCGAGAACAATAGAGTTGCGGTACTTCGACTTCCCGGAACTGGACTTATCGGGAAAATCCCGATGGGTGTTTTCGGAAATCTTACACACTTGCGTACTCTTTCGTTGCGTCTGAATGCTTTATCAGGTCCACTTCCGTCAGATCTTGCTATGTGTACTGATTTGAGAAACTTGTATTTGCAAGGGAACAGGATTTCCGGTGAGATTCCTGATTTTTTGTTCAAGCTGCCAAATTTAGTGAGGTTAAATCTTGCCGGGAATAACTTTTCCGGTGAGATCTTACCGTCGTTTAATAATCTGACTAGGTTGGGTACTTTGTATTTGGAAGGGAATGAACTTACTGGTTCAATTCCTGAGCTGAATCTTCCTGATCTTGTTCAGTTTAATGTTTCGTATAATCAATTGAATGGATCAATTCCTAAGAAGTTGAGAACAATGAAGGCTAGTTCTTTCTCAGGGAATTCTCTTTGTGGTGGTCCGATGGGTCATTGCCCCGGTGAAGCAGAAGACGGCGAGCCAAAGAAGAAGAAGAAGTTGTCTGCCGGTGCGATTGCTGGAATTGTTATCGGGTCGATTGTTGGTTTTCTTTTGATTCTATTGATTCTATTCTTTTTGTGTAGAAAGAAGAGTGGTGGAAAGACTAGAGCTGTAGATGTTTCTACTGCGAAAAATCCAAATGAGGTTGAAATGGGAGGTGATAAGGGAATTGGTGAGGAAAATGGTAATGGAAACCATGGTGGAGGAAATGCTGCTGCTGCTGTTGGTGCAGGAACATTGGCTGCTTCTGCAGTTGCAAGTAAAGATGTGAATAGTGGTCTTGGAATGAAGAAATTGGTATTCTTTGGAAATGCACCAAGGAGTTTTGATCTTGAAGATTTATTAAGAGCATCAGCTGAAGTTTTAGGGAAAGGAACTTTTGGAACAGCTTATAAAGCTGTGTTGGAAGTTGGAACTATTGTAGCTGTGAAAAGATTGAAAGATGTGACTATTAGTGAGAAGGAATTCAGAGAGAAGATTGAAACTGTTGGATCTATGCAGAATGATTGTTTGGTTCCATTAAGAGCTTACTATTATAGTGGTGATGAGAAACTTCTTGTGTATGATTACATGTCTATGGGAAGCTTGTCTGCTCTTTTACATGGTGAGTTCTTTTACATTATCCTTACAATTTACTCTTTTTGTTTTGATTTGTTGTGATAATTTTGTATTGTTTTGTGGGCATGTTGTTGTGTTGTTGTAGGGTTTGATTTTATCTTCTTTATTGGTGAAAATCTGGTTAACAAAACACTGAATTGTAGTCTTTTGTGGGTGTATCATTGGTCTTGTGGGTCTTAGTTTATCTTCTTACATTACTTAGAAATATAGATGCAACCTACTGCTATTTATTGTGTTATTAGTCTTTGAATTAGTTTCAGTTCAATCTAGCGTAATTCCAGAGGTTTTAGTCATTAAGAAATGAATATAGTTTTCATTGAATTCGTGGGCTCTTCGTTGGCGTTGATTTTAGAGGTGATTTTCATATGCTGTTTGTGAGTTTTGTGTGTATGTTGTTTTCTGGCTTTGCAGTGTCTGTTTTTGTGCATTTTGATTTAACTTAAGTTTTTTGCAATCCTCACTTGTAATCACTATAACGAAGTAAGAAGTTAGAAATATCATGTGCATAGGTTCTTGGCATCCCGAATACACTTAAAGTGTTCATCTTACCCTGTAATCTACGTTTCAACCCTCCTAAACACTACGAAAAAAGCAACACCATTGTTCATTTATGGATCATTAGATCATTATCTTAACCTCTTTTCATTTTGCATGCATCTATTCCTATAGGTAACAGAGGATCAGGAAGAACTCCTTTGAATTGGGAAACTCGATCTGGAATTGCTCTTGGAGCTGCTCGTGGTATCTCATACCTTCACTCTCAGGGCTCTCACATCTCCCATGGCAACATTAAATCATCCAACATCCTTCTCACCAAGACATACGAAGCTCGTGTCTCTGACTTCGGCCTTGCACAACTTGTTGGCCCCAATGCTACTCCTAACCGTGTCGCTGGATATCGTGCACCAGAGGTAACAGATCCTCGTAGAGTCTCCCAGAAAGCCGATGTTTACAGCTTCGGTGTTCTTCTTTTAGAACTATTAACGGGTAAAGCACCAACCCATGCCTTATTGAACGAGGAAGGTGTTGACCTTCCAAGATGGGTTCAATCCGTGGTTCGTGAGGAGTGGACTGCAGAAGTATTTGACCTGGAACTACTAAGATACCAGAATGTCGAGGAAGAGATGGTTCAACTCCTACAACTCGCAATAGATTGTGCAGCCCAATACCCAGACAAGCGACCAACGATGGCCGAGGTCACAAAGCGAATTGAAGAACTTCGACCCACAAGAGAGCAAGATCCTTCGTCCGACCTTGTCGAAGGAGAGGATGGATCTTCTCAACAAACCAGTTCAGTTGGTTAACAAATTGGGATAAAGATTAAAAACAAAAAAGTCTGTTCATTCATTATGTCCATTTTTATCATGTTTACTTACTCTGATGAGGTTTGATTGTTTGTTTTCTCAAGGAGGAGGGTTTGTAAGGAAGGGGGAAAGAGGTGGTGGTTCTTTATTATGAATCAACTGTGTATGTTTTCTTTTTCTTTTCAATAGCAGCAGCCTTTTTTTTTTTTTTTTTTTTTTTTTATCCCTCCTTCCATTTTTTTTAGTTTTAATGATAATAGGGCATATGGTTGAGAACTTGGGAGGATTTAATTGTGTTGCTTTTGAGGGTTGAATAACATTGTTGGTTGATGGTTGTATGAATAGATTTGGATGTATGGTGGTGGTTGTAATTACTTCCTCTTTTTCAAAGCATCTTTAAGATTATATATTTTTTTTGAACATGTTATATGTATTAATTCACTTCAATGTGATGTGTTTCCAATGAAAAACAGATCTGAATTCATGGTTACTGTCTAATACTTTTTCTTTGACAGAGAGATAATGCCTCTTATCTAGGAGAGTAGATTTGGATTTTGAATTTATTAGTTCAACTTGGAAGAAAGTTGGTTGATATTACCTGTATTTCTTGCTTAACAACAATTCCATAAAGGAAGATTTTGATCAATTGTTGGAAAACTGTCTCCTGTTTAAACTTAAAACATACATCAAATCCATAGATTAGGAAAAGATTATGGAACAAATTTATCTTTGTTCCCTAAATATAATTTTAAATTGTATGCTTTACAATGAAGTTAATAGTGACAGACAACAGTCAATTTGTCTTTATCACCTAGATTTTACATTTGTATACAACCTGCATTTTACTACAAATGTACTTCTACTTCTGCTTCTCTTATTCCTAGATTTTGCTGTAAATATTTTGATTAGGAAAATTATGAACAAAGTATTATACTATAAACATTAGGTAACTAATAATCATACAACTAACATATATTTAGACAAAATGAGATAATTTACTTACCTCAGATACAGACAGAGAGTTGGCAGAATAGGTAGTTGAAAAATGTAAATCAGTTTTGTTCTTCAAGTTGTTTAAATTGAAAAACGTTTAAGTAAGAGTGTTAGTTGTAATGTATTTACATCATAAATAGAAAAATGCTTCAAAAAAATAATTATAAATAGAAATGCCTTGGGAATTCTTGGCTTCAAAACACCACATGAATATTTACTCTTGGTTATAAAACTTCCCCAAGCGATGGAGTATTTTTGCATGTTTAGAGCTTCACCAGAAACTTCAAATGAGAAGTAACTGTACAAATCATTCTGATCACAATAATTTTTTGATGCATGCTTGTCCACACCTATATGTGGACATTTACATTAAATTTGTATTATTATATGTAGATATTCAGAAAAATGAAGGATAAAAAACACACCGCTTCATTGTCAATATAATACTCCCTCCGTACCTATTATATAAACGAAATTTTGAAACTTCTTTGTACCAATATATAGGTGGAGTCGGAGACGGAGCCATCCCATTGCAACGGTGTGCACTTGCATCTCCTGCCCAGCTGGCTCCAAAGCCCATTTTAGGCCCTTTAAGAATATTTTTTTGAACGATTTTTTGGGCACCACTCTTTTTATTTAGGGGACCATCATTTTATTTTTAGTAAGTTATTTGAAGCAATCTGAGGACACCCCTTATCCATATATTTATTTTAATACCAACACTACCTTCCAAATTATTGTTGTGTAATGATTTTTTTTTTTTTTTGTAAGTTAAGTGCATTCAAAAGAGTTACAAACCCTTACATCATGATAAGTAGAGCCATCAAATGTAGGATTGGAGTTATCCATCCTAACATTAGATTTATCTACTTCAAGAGCATTTTTAATACAAAAGGGAGGAGTTTTTCTCCAATTCAAAATCTGACTAAAGGATTTGGCCTCCTTGGCCAAGATATCTGTTGCATTATTTGCAGCTATAGGTACATAAAAAATACCTAAAAAATTCTGACAAAGATTAAATTCACTCTTGACTTCATCCATTATGGCTTGATTCTGCCATTCAATTCCTGATTCTTTCCCATTCAGATAGTCAATGAGGTTTTTGCAATCTCCTTCTACCAAAAAGTTGGCCAGTCCATGTTCAACTGCCCATTTCGCTCCCTGTCTCATACCTATTGCTTCTGCTTCTTCAGCGGTAGAAGCTGAGAATGGTCCTGCTCTGCTTTGCTCAAATCCACATGTATCATTTCTGAGTATTAAAGAAAAACCTGCAGGCATAGTTATAGAATTTCAGGCTGCATCTATATTGATCTTTAATTGATTTTTCTTTGATGAGGACCAAGTACTAGAAAACAAGTTGTCAGTTTTCACCTGAGGAACATAATGGTTACCTTTACTCCAAAATTCTAAGTATCTTTGTATTTCTACACTTAATTGAGCACTGGATTGATTAGTTTTTTCAAAAACTCTACTATATCTCTCCTTCCATATGAACCAAGCTTTTGTTAAAATTAGTTTAATAGAGATAGTTGGATTTAATTTTCCCATCCATTGCTTACAAATATCCAAGAAGGTTGTAGAACTATGAAAACAAGGTACTACAGGGTTTGGTTCTGCAGCCCAAACAGCTTTAGCATATGGACTGAAAATCAGAAGATGTTCTATAGACTCTTCTTCAGTGCACCCAAAAGAACAGTTTGGATGAACATCCTCCATAAATTTGGATAATTTCAAATTTGTGGAGAGCGCATTTTGTAAGCATTTCCATGCAAAGATTTTAATTCTGTCAGAAATATCTAGACTCCATAGCCTTTTCCAGAAAGAATCAGGTTGTCTTAAGTTATAATGATTCACAGTTTTCTCGTTCAGTTTATTATACATGGATTTAATAGTAAAAATACCAGACTTAGTAAGAAGCCATCTTAGAGTATCAGGTTTGCCTTTTGCTATTCTAGTATTAATGATTTTTTCAGCAATATGAATAGGGAACATTTCCAAAATTAAAGTAGAATTCCACTTCTTTGTGATTGGATCAATAAGATCTTTCACAAGTGTTAAATGGTTGTTTATGACTGTTTTCCAGTTACTGAGATTATTTTCCAAGTTAAGGATCCACTTGTCCTCCCAAATATTAGTATTGTTACCATCCCCAATTTCCCAAATACTATTTTGTTCCACTAATTGGATACCTTTATATATGCAATTCCAAATCCAAGAGCTAGTTGTTGTCTTCTTTGCCTTGAAGGGTGAAGTGTTTCTAAAATATCTAGGTTTTAATTGAGATACCCATAGTGCTTTTGGTTCCGTTAAAAGTCTCCAAGCTAGTTCAGTTATCATAGCTAAGTTGAATTTATGAGCATTTCTTAGACCTAATCCTCCCTTGTGTTTAGGTTTACAAAGACAAGAATAAGATCTAGGATAATATCCCTTATAGTCTGTTTCTTTGCCCCACCAAAAATCTCTCTGTAAGGTATCTATTTTATTAGTAGTTTTCTTAGGTAATATGAAACAGCTCATTTGATAGCTGCCCATACTTGCTAAGGTTGTGTTTGTTAAGGACAAGTTTGCTTGTTTGAGCAAGCATTTTGCACATCCAAATTTTTATTTTATTTTCCATCTTAGAAACTAAGTCATCAAAAAATTTTATGTTTGCCTTCGTAATGAAAAGAGGAGTTCCTAAATATGAGTCTAGAGGGTTAATTTTTTTTATTTTTAAAAGTTTACTTATCATTCTTTGATGTTTGGGTTGTATTTTTTTACTAAAGAATATCTCAGATTTCTCAAAATTAATTAGTTGCCCTCATGCTTTACCAAAGGAATCAATTAGAGCCAGAATGTTATGACATTCCTTTAAGTCCGCTCTAATGAATAATAAGCAATCATCAACAAAAAATAGATGTGAAATAGGACTACTCTTAGGGGTTATTTTTATACCATTTATTAACTTTTCTTCATCTCCTGCTAAAAGCATTCTGGAGAAGATCTCCATGCAAATGATGAATAAGTACGGAGATAGAGGATCACCTTGCCTGAGTCCCCTAGAAGGTTTGAAATATTCTCCTGGACATCCATTGAGTAAGACAACAATAGAAGAGGTAGAAATACACTGGTATATGAGATTACAAAAGTTATTATCAAAGCCAAAAGCTTTCATTGAGGACATCAAGAAGTTCCAATCAAGGTTAAATTAATTGATGATTTTTTTAAAAGAAGTAGAATTATTAAGTGATTAAATAAAGTAGTATAAGAAGAAGAATATGGAGAAAAAAATTATTTTGAGATGGGTGAATATGGAGAAAAAACATCCTTTGGGTACCGAGGTATGCTTGTAACTTTGTTAATGTTACATAAATGGCCTAAAATATCTTCAAAATGAAAACTGTAACAAAAAATTTCAACTAGGTCAACATAGTTCGGTTATATTATACGAAGAACATGTAAACGAACTTTCTGCAAATGCAGTTCGGTTAATAAATCCAAAATACACAGATGACCGAACCAGAGCTTTAATGGAGTTTTTGTTTGTTCGGCTAGCTGATGAAAAATCAAATGTAACTGAATAACTATGCTTGAGTTTTCAGAGTTTTGTTCGGTTCAGTCGACTCGACCACGTTGTAACCGAACTTTAAACAATGGAGTTCGGGAGGTTCGCAACGTTTATAAAACATTGTCGAACTCTTCGTTCGGTTAGCAGAAAAAATTGCGACTTAACCGAACTCATTATACAGGTTTTCAGAGTAATGTTCGGTTAGGAATTTTTGTTTTTGCCATTGAAACAAACTCAACATTTGGCTATACAGAGAAGAGTTCAGTTTTGAATTTTTTTTTGCAACTCAACCGAACTCAGGCGTTCGGTTAGGAACAAAAAAACATTCTTAGCTGAAGTGTTCTTCGTGTTCTTCATCTTTAAAAGTTCGGTTGTAAAACTAGGGGCTTTTTCAAAATTATCCCAACTGAACTTACTATTGTAACCTCCATATTCAACCTATTTTGATGACTACTGCTCAACCTAATTAGAAGTAATGGGTTTGTGGGAAAATACTTATGGACGGTTTTGTTTACAAAAGATTGATTGATCGACGATGAATGTTCAATGAATCGACGACGATGAAAATTTGATGATTTTGATTAGATTTGTATATGATCAGGTTTAGATGATCATAAATTGATGAAGAAGAAAAATTATTGAATAGAGGAAGAAGAAGTTGTAGATTAGTTATAATTTTAATTAGGTTAAAGGGTAAACTAGTCCTCTCCACCTTTTAGGACACCCCTTATAACTATAGGGAAGGTGGCCTAATCAAATCATGGTCCCCTCAAAAAAACAGTGGTGCCAAAAAAATCGTTTTTTTTTTAATATGTTTAAGCATGTTTTTACATTTTTGCACCCCCTAAAATTTCTGTTTGCACCCATATCAAATTTTTGTACCCTTCCCATGATTCTTGGCTCCACCCCTGAGCGGAGTCGTAATTTCAAGATGAATTTTCTCACAAATACGTTTATTTATTGTACATTGAAAATGGTGTTAGTAACAAGATAAAGGGAATCGATCCCTCCGCCTATATATGTGGTACGGACGGAGTATAAATTTATTATTAAATAGCGTGTTTTCAATAGTTGTATTCGCTATAAGATTTCCCTCATTTTTCTTGAATTTCTCATGCTTTATCTAATTATATCCGTCAACAGTTTTTCTTTTTTTGCCAACTACCTATCAAGGTGCAAACTCTTTCGTCTGTTGTAAAGATGATTGAAACAGATGTTGGGTTCTTTTGATGAATGTAATGTAGGACCACCACGCTCTTTCTTTACTCTTGTGAGTTATGAGTGACTCAGCAGCAGCAGAAGAAGAAGACAATGGCATCTGCTCATGTGAGCATTGGTCGTTGTGTCCGTTCTAAAAGATAAAAGAGAAACTACAGTAAATATCAAGTCTTGTGCTTTTGGAAATTTTCATAATGTTAATAGAAAAATGAATTCTCCAACAGCATTTCCTCAAGAAAAACAAAAGATTTAACGGCTCTATATTTTCTATTACTAATTTTGTCTTGTAGGTTATTTTATACTTATTGTCCTATTCTATGGAGAGACACACATTGTGTACCTAATAAATGGATAGTGGACATTTTTTAAGGGCAAGGTACTTCAAAAGCAATACAAACTTGGATTTTAGCAATGATCAAGTTCAGAGCTTTAGACTTTAGAGAGCAGCAGCATTCCCACCGTCTCACTCTGATGTTTTCATTTGGTGTCTAAGTCTAATAATAAGCATAATTTTGCTTTCACTTTCAACCTCGGAATAAGTAGAGCTTTTTCAGGCCATAACACAGTGATCACTTAAAGTAAAAACTAATCACTTTACCATGTTACCCGCAATGATCATCTATAAGAAAAGTGTTACAGGGTTCATCCGTAATGGGAATTAGACCTCACCTGCACATGCGTGATCGAGATGTGATATACTCTGTCTGTTCTTTTAAAAAAAATATTTTCACTTTTTCATTTTAACCTTAAAATAGACCGAATTGAAAAAGTGAAAGTATTTTTTTCTAGAAAGAGGGAGCCTTCAACAGATTTGGCGATTCATTATAGAAATTTCGGTTACCAGATTACTAGAGATGGATCTCCGTTGCACATTGATAAACTAGAGATGTAACATATCAGATTTTATGGTTCTTCAGTGAATTTCGGTTACCAGATTATTAAAAATAGACCTCCGTTGCACATTCCGATGAACTAGAGATGTAGCATATCGGATTTTTTTGGTTCTTCAGTGGATTTTGTGATCCGATGTAGAAATTCTGGTTACCAATTTACTAGAGATAGACTTCCGGTGCACATTCGGATGAACTGGATAACATATCAGATTTTAAGGTTCTTCAACAGATTTAGCGATCCAGTACAGAAATTCAGATTGATCGGAAATGACATGATGCATTCTGCTGTTACCGGATTACTAGAGATATCCCTCCATGTACACTCCGATGAATGGAAGATGTAACGTATATCAAAAAAATTTCGGGGAATGTGAATATTACCAAAATACACTCCAATAGTGCAGTTAATATTTTGGGGACTGCAAAAATTACCGAATACCTTTACTGAGTATTACAACAAATATTCCAGGGATTGCGAAAATGACCAAATTACGCTTGCAAATATTCTAGGATTGGCGTCTGTTTTAGCTAATAAGCTAAAAACACCCATTTTCCACTAGTGGTAGCCCTGTTAGTGATAGGGGCAAAAAGAGAAGTCTTGTGAATAATTGGTTCCATACATAGATGACCTAAAGCAGACTAACTAGACAGTAGAGCCGGTGAATTGTTTAGAGCAAGGGCTATGGAGTGAGGATCCTCATTCAATATGAATGAGCCTCACTCATTTTGGTTTAGTGTGATGCTATTATGGGCAGTGAGTGAGTCAACTTTTCCCTAGAATCACTCGTACACTCATTGAGACGAATGAGTGTTCGAAAGTCTTCACTAGGCGGCTGAAAGTCAGCCGTTTGGGAAAAAAACACAAGGAGCGGCTGAAAATTTTCCTCCTGGGATATTTTAAGAGTTTTATTAATTTAAAACTCTTTAAAATGGGCCCTTTACAAGTTTTAATATTAAAAAAACCTAAAAAGGGGAGGGGGAACGGCTAATGTTTAGTCGTTTGTGTATTTTTAATAATAATAATAATAAAGAAACGGTTGAAAATCAGCCGCTTAGACCATTAAATTTGCTCATCATAGTCCAAATTCCCTCATTCAGCTAGTCTCTCACCGATTTGGGCCGTGAATAACACTCATTTCATAATCCTTGCTCTTAATAGTGCACCTGATTTCTTTGAATCGAATTAATGAAACTTAAAATGGTAGTAAATCTCAAAACACAAAGGTCACAGTAAAAGTAAGAAAGGCATAGCACAAACTCTACAGCTCAAAATATCCCAAAAAAATTGTGATTATACTTGACTAGGCACGTGCCAACTCGCTTTTGTGACATAAAGAATTCATACCTAGCACTTGTGAACCCCTAATAGCGGTCTTTTCTTTTGGAAGCCTATTAAATTTATGTTGCAGGACAATGAGTTTGAGCAGACGGTTCTTCGAAGATGAATCCCCTTTGTATGGCAAGCTTGAGTTTGCACTTAATCCGATAACTTAAATCCAGATATCGAAAGCAATCTACTAGTTTCAAATCATATTTTAAATCACTAGCAGCTTTGATGAATAAAAAAAGGATTTGACATTCGAAGGGAGGTAAACTATCCAATAATTTCACATTTCATTTCATTGAAATGTTGGTTGGTCCTGATTGGGAACTTGAGTAAAGAGTAGAACGTTGGGGGTTTTCTATAAAAAAAAATTAAACGAGAACCCCTTATTTGATGTAACTACTTGAGCCGGATGAGAGGAGACCCTCGCGTCCGATTTTTAAGGGGGGAAATCCTATACTATAAAGGAACCTATCCAAATTTTTCTTTTGCTAGGACCATAGCTAAAAAACCTACTTTCTTACAATTATGAGGTTCATTCGAATATGAAATCCAATCTTGGAACTACAACATCCCTCTATTTTTTACTACTCAAGGCTTCGATATATTTCGAAATAGAGAAATCTCTACCGGAGCAATTGCTATCAGAGAACAATTAACTGATCTGGATTTGTGACTTATTATAGATTGTTCATTGGTAGAATGGAAAGAATTAGGGGGAAGAAGGTTTATTAAGTGAAGATTGAGCTTTTTTCTGCCTCAGAGTAGTTTTAACTCGTTCAAAAATGTTTCGCTTAGGCTGGGGTAAGTTGTCATCAATGTTTGTGTGTTAAGATTGCCCCATCGCCGCGACACCAAATCAAAAATGCATGACTGGGCGAGGCGAAGCCACATCACACGAAACCAAAAATATGTCTGATTTCTTACAAATCTGAAAGTGATATTCATCTGTTCTCAAATCGTACCGAAAAAGTAAAATTTCGTTTTGCAAAATAAGATAAAACAAAACCAATTAAGAACCATATCAAAATATAATGAACTAATGGAAGAAATCGAGTGAATAAAAAGAAAAAAAAAGGAGACAGTAAAAAAGGAAAATAGGGTTAGGGTTTTGGTACAACTTCAAGTTTATAATACCTTTTTTCTGGTGAGATACCCTGAAAATACAATCACGGACTCAAATTTAAACATTTGTTTTTATATCGTCCACAGAAATGGAACGAAAGTCAAAATTTAAAATTGGCGAACATACCTATCAAAGATCGAAGAAAAAAAAGATTTATCGCGTTATGTAATCAGATTTTTACCTTGTCGTATAAACAAAAGCTTGATCGGTGTAAGACAATCATCAATAGTAAAGCCTCTTATCTTGTTAGGGTTTATTCTACATGATGTAATATGATACTTGGCATTTTCTCATATTTTCAATTAAGTTCTGAAGCTGCTGTTGTTTATGATCTTTTTCATCACCACTGATTTCATCAGTTAAGAAATTCTTAAGAAAAATTGGAAATCGAATTTCATCATTCATACGGTATATTAAAACCTTCATTTTATTCATGAATGAGATCGTACTGATTATATTTGTCCTTTCTTAAGTGATATGTAGAGGTACTTTCTTTAACACTTTCTTATTTTTCTTAATCTTCTTCTCTTTTTTCATCTTTTTGTTGTTAATCTGCTCCTTTGCATCTTTAATGAAACTAATAAATCGACCTAATTCTTCTGAGGAAGCTGAACCTTGTGATTCAAAAAATTCACTCACGATCCATTAACAGTGATACCTACAACAAACCTGGAATCGACTTTGGTATTCAATGATGAACAAGACATTGTTGATATAAATGTATTCTGATCTTTACTTTTTTTCTTTGATTATGATCTGAAACTTTCACTCTGCTTCTTTCTTCAATTCAATTTCTTGTGATGAGAAAAAAAGAGAGATAAAATGTGATTGTAAAAATAAATAGAGAAATGAGGTTTTATACCTATATTCGAGGCGGTGTAGATAGACTAACTCTAACCATTAGATTAATTTAATGCTGAAAAGACGAGGGTACCCAAATACACCACAATATTTTATTTATCCACCTATAAGTCCTCTACCGAAAGTGATTGTCTATGGACAGAGTCGAGACAATGCTACGAATCGGTTCACACTTCGGGTGATTGTCTATGGATACGAGATCGAGACAATACGACAACAAGATAAATTGTGTGATTAACTATGGATACAACATCAAGATAATACAACAACGAAGTGTGATACTTGATAATAGGTTCGGACTTAACCAAACTCTATAGGATCACTATCAAGTATGTACAAAGTTAACGTTTGTGTAATTTACTTTAGATTATAATGACAACAATTATAATTGCGGAAAATAAAAGTAAATGACATAACAAGATTTTGTTAACGAGGAAACCGAAAATGCAGAAAAACCCCGGGACCTAGTCCAGAATTGAATACTCTCAGAATTAAGCCGCTATACAAAATCTAAACCAACTTCGTATAGTTGATACCAAGCAACTAAACCTATAGTTCACTTAGTTGCTTCAGTATCCCTGCGCTTCCGACATTCAATAAGTGCACGCACTGGAACAATTCTTTTGGATCGTATTCCAAACAGTAAAGGAACAACAAATCTGCTTGGTGACAACTCTCTAGATTCTTTCATATGAAGATATCTCAAGTCATATGCAAAGGCTCTTCCGTTTAACAAATAAACTCCTTTTCCTGGTTAGATCAATTTATCCAACAACTACCGAAGTAGCGGAGTTTAGATTTGCAATCAATCAATATATAATCCAACAAGAAACTATAAGGTGATGCCGATATTACACAACCAATCAATCGAATAAATCTGATTCTAGTTGGATCCCAGCCGATCAAGGTTTGTGCACACCCAGAGATATAGAAACCAAATCATAAATCTTCTTGGTCTTCAAATCTTCTTTAATCTTCAATATGCACAACACCACTTGAATCTCTTGTGATCAATCAAGAACATAACGAAGTCTGTTAACAATGGATTATCACAAGACGTCTTTAGATCTACAAACAGTTCTAAAGATCTCGTCGATACTTCGATCTAGTTTGAGTGAATCTTATATCAGAAGAGAAGATTCTCAAGAATAAAAAAACTAGGTGTCATCAAAGTTCAACAACCATTAGTCAATCAAATCGATCGAAAACGAAAATAAACTGCAATTATCTAGTTTCCCACCAAAGGTACTCGTAGAGCTTCTTGATCCCACAGAAGTCTTTAAACGAGCGGTCGTAAGAGATTTTTCCTAATTAGGGTACTTTCCTCTCCGGATAGACGGCTCCACCAGAAACAACAAAAAAATGAAGTTTGCCTGTCTCTTAGGATAGTTTGCTCGCAATGCAAACTTGGGTATTTATAGACAAAAGATGTTTGGACACCAAGGAATTTCCAAAACCGAATATTATCAAGATATGCAATAAATGCCCAAATCGGTTTTCATAATTCCTGGAAATGCTTTGTCTAATATTTCCGGAATCTCACTAGAAAATATCCAATTAGTAAATGCACATTACAAATTTGTATTCTCTAGAGATATGCATTTAATTGCTGGTAATTAAAGCATATAAAACTAACAACCTTAATTAAAATATTCTTAATTTATTTCGGTTCGGGATCTCCTTGAGTTATTAAGGAATATCTTTGAATAATAAAAGATAAGAGTTACTAATCATGTTCAAAGTATGTCGACATCTTTTCTTTGTAAATCCTCTTTCATATTTACAATCTTGGAACCGATTATACCACACTTCCAAACAAGTTAGAATCGGTTCATCTGTATTCCAAGACAACTATGTGATTGATCAAATATCAAATCACTAATCATGGGTTTACGGTTCTACCAAACACAAGGATCGGTTCTGCCAAACAAAAGGATCGGTTCTACCTTCATATGGTTACTGGGACCGGTTACATCAATTACCAGGATTGGTTACGTAAATTACCAGGACCGGTTACCATATACTCATGGTATTACTTGTGATCGGTTACACAAGTCACTAGGATCGGTTACACCAATTACTAGGACCGGTTACGCCAATTACAAGGATCGATTACACAACTCTTTTGTGATCGGTCACACCAATTACTAGGATCGGTCACACCAATTACAAATATCAATCATACCATCTCAGGTGATTACTTAGGATCGGTTACACTAATAAAAGTCATACCAAATCATAAGTCGGGCACTGTGACTAGTTTTACCAAGATACATAACAAGTTATGATTGGTTCTACTAACTCACACATATTGGTAATCCAAAGATATGAAATGAATAATAATACCAATAAGCCTAGCGATTTCCCTTTCGATTCATAAAACAAGTTCATGAATATACTTGCTTTAAACAAATGTAAACAATGTTTCCTAGGATGAAATCTTCAACTTTACCCATACACATAATCACAATAGCATTCATACGATTATGTCGATGTCTTATATACAAAGTTCAAAAGATAAGCGTTATACTTCATATCCTAATTCCTTAACACTATGATCATGTGATCATGTCTTACTACTAGAGTACAATCATTCATAGCTTCGCAGTTATGTTTTCAATATAGCACGACTTGAAAGATACGTTAGGATTGAAACAGTTCAAGTCAAAATATTACTAACTCAAGAGGAAGGATGATGTTGTCGTTGTAGCTTGTTACTTCTTCACATTCTTCAAGTCTTCGAGTAATACTTGTATGTCTCATAATCCTAGACTTTCTAGTCTAACCTATAGAAGTTGTCTCTAGTACATAATCAAGAGACTCTTTAGATGAGTTTTGATTCACTAAAATATGACAACCAAACTTGTCATACCAACGCTTGGTGGGTTCAACCGACCTATGCTCTAACAAATGCAACAAATTCTTTCCTTTGAGCGAATGGATAGAGTAGGTCCTGGAATTCTGTTGTACCCCTGTTCCAACCACTTGCTAGATGACACGTGTTTCTAATCATAACTAGATTCTGGATTTTTTTTATTTAAGCATGATTAATGTTATAAACTATACAAGATTCATATAAAAGGATCGGTTCCAAATTTGAGAGAGCTCATTCCAAATCTTCCTAGAATTTTTTCCTACCCACTAACACTATTTGATTTGTGTAGTCCAGGAAAACGTAAAAATATTTGTAAAATCAACACCCATATTAAAAAAAACTAATGTGTTGTACATTTAACAAATTTAAGATTTAACCCTTCATCAGTATTGCACCAATAACATCAAAGAAAGACCTGAAAATGTACCCGAAAAGAAATTTAGCCATCTAAGGCTAATGATAATTGGCATAGATTCAGTTAATTAAAATCACGGAGAAGATGAAATAACTACTCAGAATAGTGAAATTGTGAAGCGTAAAAGAGAAAACAATGTGGTTCATCATAGAGTAACAATAACGCAACAACGCATGAAAGCAAACAAAAACCACCATCAAATTGCATTACACATGTCATTTTTATCACTTAATATGTTCCTACTCCAATCAATTTCTTTCCGAATCATAATCTTTTACCTCTAAACAACCATTACAATCAGAGTGCTTCATCTTTCAAGTTTCAACTATCAAAAGAAAGTAAATTCAATGATAAACAAAAGCTAATTTACTGTTGCATTTTAGATTTTTGGTTGTGAGGCAGAACCCTTCTGCATCTTCATATCACATATGTCTGCTTCTCCATCTCTTTTTAATTCTAAAAGAAAATTTTACTCATTTCTTGTTTTTGTTTTTGTTTTTATATCGAATAATAAAAAAAACACTAATAATATTATAATATCGATATACCCTTAGATAGTAACCCAAACAGAAACCTAGAATGGTGAGGATGATCAGAGTATGATGGTGAAAAAGGTGATAATGATGATGATTTTGATGGAGATGATGGAGACGAATAATAATGATGATGAATATTGAAATGATGATGTTGATGAATATTGATAATGAAGATAATGAAGATGATAATGTTAATGAATTAACTACGATAGAGATAAAGATGAAAAGATGACGATTACGATGAATAATGAAATCAATGATGATGATGGAAGATGATGATTAAATGGTGATGTTAATGAATGTTAATGATGAAGATGATAATGGTGAAGAAGATGACTAAGATAGAGACCTTCAAAGATCAGTTCCACAAGCTGAGCGTACTCTTCAATCTGATAGAGTACCAAATCCTTCTCAACCAAATGTCTTGTGAAAAAGGGCATTAAGTAAAAGGTGATCATGAATAAGATGATGGTGAATATTGACAAAATTGAAACGAAAATGTGAAAAGAAGAAGAAGGTCATGGTAAAGGCGTAAAAAATAACGAAAAACCACAATGGATAACAACTTCATTAGGGCTGGCAATGGATAAATATCCGCCGGATATTGGCCATACTGATAAGGTTAAGGTTAAGGGTTATCGGATATCGGATATCCGATGACATCCGACGGATATCAAAAATCCAATTCGATAAGGTTAAGGTTAACCTATCGGATATCGGATTTTTATCCGTTAATATCCGGTTTTGTTGGACAGAAGCAAAATCTGAAATTTAACGGAATTTTCAAGTGTTTAGCTTAACTGAAAGACATAAAAACCCACACAAACATTACTCCAGTGTCTCAGTCACATCACACATGAAGAAAAAAACTACAAACACCCAACCAAACAGTCTGCAAACTAAAGTACACAACAGCAAAAGAGAAAAAACCATGTCTTCTTGTACATAGACTTAACAATAATGTCAAACAACTTGCTAGTGATGATCTTCCTTGGATGCCTGGTTATATGTTGCATCATTGCATCAACTTCAGTCGATGACTTCCATATCTGCATTCACAAACGAAACAAAAGAGAAGCAAACATGTTTTATACTAGCAACAGGGTTTAAACGAAACAATACGAAACAAACGAAACAATATATTCTTTATGATAAAAGCGCATTTGCAGGTGGAGTTATACTAGCAACATGGTTTATACATGTTTGTCCATACTCATGCTACTCAGTACTCATGGTCATGCTCATGGTTATGCTTTCCTTGGTTGTTGCAGATAATGAAAGATTCAATTATTGTTCGATCAGCTAATGGTACATGATGCATCACAGAAAAGCAAAGGAAAAGAACTAAGCAAAGGAAAAGAAGATTTACCTGCATCAAAGGAGCCTGGCAGCCAATCACTTAAGATTTACATTTTGCTGTAACTTGTTAACAATCAACAAAATTAGTTCTCAAATACTTTGATTTTTTGATACCATACAACAAAGAATTTCAAATTCATATAAATCCAATAGAAACTCAAACAGTTATTTCCCTTCTAAGTTCTTCTTATAAACCCTAATTTCTAATTTAGGGAAGAACATCACAAACCCTAACTCTCTAAAATCAAAATTAAACATCATACAATTTTATAATTCAAAATATACATCAAACCCACCTACAATCCGCTATTCGCAACAATAATAGACAACAAAAACAATTAAATACGCAATCGATTTGGGGAAAAAAACCTAAACTTTGAAACAATAATAGAAAACACAAACAATGACTTACTTCTTGATTGAGAGTCTCTAATCATCAATATTATCGACCAAATCACGATCAAATCTATCGCTCAGTCCCCCTCTCTCGATCAAATCACGAACCAGTGAATCACTGTTAGAGAATGAGAAAAAACGGACTTTTGGTAGAATGAATGAAACGGGTTATTCTCTCCCGACATGCGACACATATACCTAGGGGTATGAAATTACAAGTACACCCCTAGACTATCGGATATTAACCTAACGGAAACAGCCTATTCCGATATCGATATCGTTAAGAGGAAATATCCGATTGAATATCGGATTCCGATATCCGATATGTCGGATTAAATCCTATAGGATGTCGGATTTCGGAAATGGATATCGGTTATCCATTTCCAGCCCTAAACTTCATCAATATATACTGAATATAATTTGACGTTGACTCCTTTTCCCGGTATATTTTTCATATTTTCCAATTAAGTTCTGAAGCTGTTGTTGTTTATGATCTTTCTTATCGCTATTGATTTCATCAGTTAAGAAATTATTAAGAAAATTTGGAAATTGAATTTCATCATTCATATGGTATATGAAAACTTTATTCATATTCATGAATGAGATCGTACTAATTATATTTTTCCTTCCCCAAGTGATGTGTAGAGGTACTTTCTTTAACAATTTCTTATTATTCTTAATATTTTTCTTCTCTTTTTTCATATTTTTCTTGTTAATTTGCTTGTCTGCAACTTTAATGCTATTACAGTAGTATTTTGCAACATCATCTTCTTCTTTTATATCTAAATTTCATCATCTCCTCCACCTTCACTTTTTCATCATCATCATCAGCTTCTTTTTCAGTTACCTATATCTGGACTCATCTCCTTCATCCTCTTCATCATCTTCTTATAACATTCATCGTCATCTTTTTCGTCTTGTTTTTCAATTTTCAACATCTTTTTCTTCTTATCCTTCTTAATCATCATAATATTCAAAATAAATTCATCAACATAATTGTTTACATCTTCATTATCTTCCGCTTCATCTTTATCATATTCCATCATCATCACCGCCTTTTCCACCGTCATCATCTTCTTCTATGTGGATTACAAAAGGTATATATACTCTATGAGAGACATTATTCATGAATTCAAGTAGTATTTATTAGTATTGGATAATTGATATGGTATGTTTCAAGGATTTTAATATATAGTATATTATAAATGAGGGTTTCAGTCGTTTTTATTTTTTCTATGGTTTTAGTTTCTAGTGTTTTTCAGATATGTTTTGATGAGATTGGTATTTTGATCATCAGGGGGTTTAATGACGAATCAACACATGTTCATCTCTTTATTGAATGAGTTTCATAGATTAATATTAGTATTGTACTGTTCGCATATTTTATGGTTTTCCTTTGTTGATTGATTTCAAAGTTCAGGAAAAATACAGAAACTGGCAACAAAAAAAAAGTGAGAAATCTTTTCTCTGTAATTTCTGTGTAGTCATTATGATATAGTGGGATAGAACAAACGTCATTTGGACTAATATATAAGTTTATTACTCTTAAGAATAGGGATATCGTTATAAATTTTGTCCATTTAACCACAAAACGGTCTGAATTCTGATCAAAATTTGGTCTTAATGTTTTAGTTTATAAACATGTAACTAGATATGAGATGATAGTGTTGCTACTAAATGTTGCTCAACACTTAATGAACCAAAAGGTTGTAACTTTTTTGGAGATATTATATGATGAAGTAAGGTTTGATGATTGTGTATGATTGGGTATTGATGATGTTGGAGACGCAGTTAGTAATCTAGAAACTTAAATTGGAACTAGTAGTTGAAAACCAGATAAAACAAATAAAAGATGGGCATACTCATATAAAATACAAGAGTAAAATGTGTTGAAAACAAATGCATACTGAAAACAAGTCATTTGAGTCTTTCCTAATAGTTACCTGTAATACTATGGGTTTGCATAAGGTACATCAATGTTTGAAATTAAATTGCATCTTCGATTCTCTATTCAGTCAAATTCATAGTAAGCACTATTTGGTAGATAGTGTAGCACAGATAAGAAGAACGCAAACTAGTTGCTAGGGTTGTGAAGATAATTTAAGTTTCGTCAGAAACTTAACTAAAATCTGATTCAAGGATCAAGATTCTAAAAGCTATAAAATTGATAATTGAATTGATAATATTATTGATAATAAGATTAATAAAAGATTGATAAAAGATTGTTCTCTAAACAAGAAGGCTTAGCCTTTAAATAGGTTCACAGGAACCGACTAAAAATAAATAAAAAGGAATTCTAGCTAAACTAGGAAAGTAAAGAACTTGCAAAGCAAGTAAGCTAAAACAGACGCAAGGGATCAACAATCATTGTTGATACAGACGCAAGGGATCAACAATCATTGTTGATTGATTAGTGTTTTCAAAGTTGTTGTTGATAGTGGTAAAAGGGGTTCTTTTCGAACTTGTGAAGGTAACTCTTTTTTTTTTTTAAATTTAAACAAATAAATAAATGAAGGAAATTAATAGTAATGTCAAGATTTTAGAAAGATTAAGGCTCAAGATTCACTATTACTTCAAGTTGATTGGTTATAAATAATATTTCAGAAATTATTATTAAGCTCTTTTTCTTATTAAATCACTTTTTAATTTAAAAGGTGTCCAAATATTAAGTTGTAATCCTTAAGCATGATTTATCAAAGAATTATTCTAAGCATAAAACATCAAACTGATTCACAATAAATTAAGAAAACCATTTTACCCATATCTGTCTGAAGGCCACTGCTAAAATGAACCTATCCTAATGGACTGAGATACCGGTCTGACTAATATCAACACTGCTGGCCTATACAAGGGAACCAGCGGTCAATAACCTAAATCTAGATCAACAAACTGGCAATACAAGGGAACCAGCAGTTGACTACACAGAACAATAACCATTTTTTTTTTTAACTTAACGGCATGAATAGATCTTTTTGATCCAAGTGCATGCTTCTTGTCAGCAGATTACACGATAGTTCCCACGGGTCCTGCATTCCACGCTTGCTTAGGCGACGGAAACAGGGAGAACACACGCATATTTCTATCCAAGTGTTAATACTTATTCTGATTGGTCTAACTGGCCCGGTCTTAACTTTTTTTTTTTTGTTTATAATAACTCAATCACTCTAATTCACCCTAGCAGTGGTAACAACTTGAATCGTGTGCCCCACCTAATCACTTAGAGAAACATAGTTTAAAATGAAAAAAATAAAAATAGAAGTGAAAAGGACTCAACGAAATATGGTGAAACTATCATGTTATTTCTAACACCTGAGCTCTGTGTTTTTATGAATAGACTCTTTAGATGTTTCCATCTATTCAGATTGGTTCCTCAACTCCTACAACCAAAATGCTTCCATCCACTTAGATTGGTTAGTGCCATCCTAAATACGCATAAATTTCTAGGCTCTGGAGTTTATTTATTGCAACTAAAAAGTTTCTCCCATACCCCCAAACTTAAATCTAACATTGTCCTCAATGTTCTAAAGATGAAACTAAAAGCATGAACAAGGAGAAACTGTTACCATTTGAAGTGGAAGAGTTAAGGAAAGATATTACCGTGTTGCATAAGCATGGGATACCTCCCAAGAAGTGCTAAGTTTAAAGTCTTCAGCCAGACTTAGGAATGGATTAGTCAAATCGAACCATAAAATAACAGTCGAAATAACTGTGGGTCTTCAAAACTAAATAGAGCTGACCAAAGGAAACTGCAATGAACCAAGAAAGTGAACAAGACTAGCATGCCCTTACTTAGTTTCCTGATTAAGAAATTTATATCTAATTGTGGTTCAGGTTCAGGTTCTATGAAAGGGTCTAAATAGAAAATTTTCATTGGCTGCGCTTCTTCATAGGTGGGATCCGAATCATTAGGTCCTAGAGTCTGGAAAAACTCAAATATGATCTTAGAAGCGCACAATAATAACCTAAATAACTGAGGATCCTCTAAGTCAATAAGATTTGACTTACATAATTGACCAAAATGAGAGTAGTGGTCATTCTTAAGCAAATGTGTCGATTCTAATTTCCTAAAGCATTTAGGTTTAGTCTCACAACTTAATATTCGACACATTTGGAATATAAACGTTCCCACAGTTGGAAGAAAACTATTTGGTGGGAAAACAAAGTTAATCTGGGGATCATAGCCTGGGCAAACCACATCAACCAGAGGATGGGTTTCTAACGACTGAACTCCTTCATGGACATCATTAGGCTCGGGAAAACGAGTATGAAGGTAATCTTGTAAAATGATCGAGGCACAAATATCAAGTCCTAAGTGTGGGGACTTTCTGAGATTTAAAGGTAAGGCACTAGGGAAGTGATAATCACCCCCAAACTTAGAGTTTTCAGTGTCTCTAGATAGACCTCTAATTATTTCTTGAATTTCCGTATCTTCAGAGTCCTTAAAATATTCAAGAGATTCTTCTAAGTTATTATCAGGTAGTGCATCTTTACTCATCTCTACGGGTCTATCTTCTTCTTCCAAGACTATTGTTTCTAAGTCTCTAGACTCTAAAACATTATTTTCGAAATGAACCCGTTCCTCTAAACCACTATCGGCTTCGTAATCAAAAGGAAAAACTACATCGTCTAAAACGGTGGTATCCCTAATCAAATCCTCGTCCTTTTGAATAGGTGAATAATCATAAAAATTATTTGGATTTGAACTAGAAATAATATAATCATTATAAATCTCAATTGTATTAATAGATTCTTGATCACTATGCCTACATATTTCAGATTCTTCATTACTACTATCCTCATCATCATAATAGTACAAAGATGATTGAACCTTATCTAAATAAGTAGTGTCTTTTATTCTAACCTCGTCCTCTAGATTGGGCAAATATTCACTATTGATATCAAGGGTAGAATTAGAAACACTATTTTGGAAATTTAGATTATTTCGAGCAGCATTAGCTAACTGTTCATTTTCTGCCTCTAAACGTGCTTGAATTTCACTGAGCGTAACACTTATACGTTCACAAGTCTCATTGAATATCTTAGACCATTGTGTACTCTCTTCTCTTGAACTAACTGCACGTTCATACTCCCTTCGAATTTGTTGGTAGGTTTCTTCTAGAGATTGAACAGGTTTAGAAATGTCATAATCAGGACTAGTTTTTAAGTAATTTTCCAAAAACGCATGACTAGTACTATAATATTCCTGATTTTCTTGCTCGTAAGACCAATTCGTGTGTGGATAGTAATTGGGCTCACTATGGTATGAACCATAACCTTGAAAAGGTTGGCGTTCCCAACTACTATTCCCACCATGGTCATAAAACTGATGATGTTCATATTCAAATTCAGGTCGATACTCATTGTATTGGCTTCTATCATACCAGTTCGACATTCTTAATTGCAAGGGAATTCTACACAACCACAAACAAGGCTGACTCGACTAAATCGAACCTATAAAATCTAGCAAACAACAAGCATGATGGCTCCACTTAGATTGTTTCTAGACTTGCTTCTATCTCTCGAAGGGGAATTCGTTACAATTTAAGCAAACCCCTCTGGAATCAATCCGAGTCAAAGTAAGTTGAATTGAGGCGAGGGAAGCTCAGTGGAGCTTTGATACCCAAGGCCTCACCGCTATCACAAGGCGGCGCAGTCACGCATTCAACTCACAGAAACCATCATGAACTTCGAGGTGTGCTTAAGAAAGTAACCAATATCCTTCGAAATTTTTTCCTGATAAGCGCGATACCCTATCGGTCTCGTTCTAGTCAAGTTTTAAGCTTGGGTTCGCGTTAGGTTTCGTTTTCCTAAGGCGTGCAAGAAGGGAGCGGTGATGAAATCCGAACCCTTATCTTGTATTAGCCAGGCCTTGCCCTTTACTAGGAATTTAAAAACAGTCCAAATTCGTCCTCAATCAATGAATCACCTTAAGGAATACAGTAACTCGCTTACAGGAGATTCACGAGTGTTTCGATGGACTTACCTCCCGTACCAGACGGGGGATGAACCGTTGAAGTCGACTCGGGCCACGACTCCTATGTCATGTACGAACCCGAGGGGCCGGGACGATATATTAATCGTCGTCCTTCCCTGCACACAGTTTATATAATTTTTTTTTTTAATAATACCCTTTCGTAGGGTTAAAAAAAGAATAAAGTCCAATTGTCCAGAATAAAGTCCAAATAAAAAGTCCAAAAATTAAAAAAAATATGAAAAATAAAGCCTATTTACAAATTCTAAAAAAATAAATAAATAAAAGCTATATACAAAAAAAAAATAATAAAAAAAAATTAAATCCAAAAAAAAAAATATGTCTTTTTTTTCTTCTCTTTTAGCTTTTAGCTTTAAGCTTTTTGTTCCAAGTCCTTAGTATTCCACTTCGAACCTGTAAATCAAAGACACAAAAAAACGTAAAAAGGAACAAATAATAGTAAAAAAAAAAAAAACCTAAAAATTCTACCTAAGCACAAATCCGCGTCGGCGGCGCCAAAATGATTAGTGTTTTCAAAGTTATTGTAGATAGTGGTAAAAGGGGTTCTTTTCGAACTTGTGAAGGTAACTTTTTTTTTTTAAGATTTAAACAAATAAATAAATGAAGGAAATTAATAGTAATGTCAAGATTTTAGAAAGATTAAGGCTCATGATTCACTAGTACTTCAAGTTGATTGGTTATAAATAATATTTCAGAAATTATTATTAAGCTCTTTTTCTTATTAAATCACTTTTTAATTTAAAAGGTGTCCAAATATTAAGTTGTAATCCTTAAGCATGATTTATCAAAGAATTATTCTAAGCATAAAACATCAAACTGATTCACAACTAATTAAGAATACCATTCTATCCTTTTTTTTTATATTTATCCAAGTGAATTAAATAAAGTAAATAATTAAAGAAATTATAAATAAAAATATTACCAATCAAACATGAATGAATAGATCCTCCATTGCCTCAATCACCAAGAATTTAGCCTCTCATCATGTTGGAGAAATACTCAAAAGATTTTATTAATGCTCAAAAGTTGAGTACAAATGATGAAATAAAAAGAAATCGTTTTAAGACTGTCCTTTGCGACACACAGGAAGCGTAGGGAATAACGGCACTTCAGAAGTGTTGTAAGCTCGTCGCGGGAAAGGAACTGAGAATTGTCGCAAACATGCGACACTAATCAACGACTTTCCTGGACTGTACAATGTACTTCGTGTTCTTCCTTTGACAGCAGCAGAACTTTTTCTCTGTCGACTCTTCTGGTGATTCTCTCGGCTCTAAATCTCTCCCAATCCCGTGCTAACCTTTCCCAAACTGTTTTGCCTTGTATTTATAGTGTTTCAGGACCAAAAATCTCCTCATTTATTGTGTATATTCTCCATTTAATCCGAATATTCCTTGCTGCCCATAATAACGATAATTTCCATTTTTAATCCCATGCACGCGTTAGATTTGATCCTGCACGCTCTAGTTAGCCTTCTCCACGTCTCAGCACTCTTCCAACGCTAGTAGAACTCCTCCATGCACACAAGAACTTCAATTTTGCTCGTGTTACAGTACACATGCTCTGTTTTGGGTGTGTGAATCATCACGCGTTTTCCAGCCAATTCCGATCGAACCCACTGACCAAAATGTGTTCCTTAACCTATATCACATCTATCTATCAAATTTCAGCCATTGGGTCGACCCGTAACCCCTTCATTTTTGTGATCAAACTTCTGCCAGTTAGAAATTTCATTTCCCGCCAAAAAACAGTTTTCAAACGAAGAAGAAAGGGTGTCCCCCTATCCTGAACTGGGGTGCGAATAGCATGTGTCCACTGAGGTGCCCCTTAACCGATAGTGAGAGTCCGAATAACAATTGTCCTTCAAGGGTGCCCCGGGCAACTTTTCGAGCTGATTTTTCCAAAAATGTTTATTTTCAAAAAATACCTAAAAACACACAAAACACTATAATAAGGACAAAAACAAGTACTAACAATACTTAACATTGAGGACAAATTAGACACGAAAATGCGTCTATCATTGATACAGACGCAAATGTCCTACATCAGTCCCCCCTTCTTGAAAGAAACTCGTCCTCGAGTTAGCTATTAAAAAGATCTTCATTATCTCCATACATTGCTTTAGGCCTCGAGTTGTCATCACATAATATGAGTTCTTTTCCTCCATGGAAGTTGTACATTCCACGTTTAAAGACTTACCACGATCAGACGCAAAATTCATAGCTCTAGAGGTAAAAATTGTGCTTAAATTTTCCTCTATCGAACACAAAATTCACGTTACCAAAGATGATAATGTAAACCATGCATGCAGCGACCTCCATGAGCACACCAACAGTATCCACCAAGAAATGGATTAGAATCCACCAACCAAGTATTCTAATGTCGGCATAACGTTTAGCATCAATAGTAATATCCAGAAGTGTTCCGACCAATGATGCATCAACAGGTAGTGGAAAGATTGACACATTAATAATGTAATCGAATGATCCCCAGTTAATAAACTCATCTTGCAGCTTAATTCCCATGTCAGAGTACTGTTCGTTTATAGTTGAGGTTAATTTGTCTCTCTCGAAATAATTGCACTCGTTATTATCTTGAAACACAAAATCAAAACTAGGTGTCTAACTGTTAGCGAACTTCGAAAACAGAAAATCATCAAGATGAGACTTCTTATTACGGTCTTCAATTGTTATATAAACCTTTCTTTGTGCATCTTCATTACTGTTTCCCATAAAAATTTCTGTTATGTAACAAGTCTGCAAGCCCAAGGTTGGAACAGAAACTCTACAAAAATAACGAAGTCTCCCAGGAAAGATGTTTACGTTGTCATGCCAAGACTCAAAAACAACATGATTTTCCATTGAAGTCCAGTTCGGATCAACTTGAACTATAGTGCCTGGTTTGTCAACAGCAATCAACAAAACTTCATAGCCACGTATAAAATTAATCCCATGTGTGTTTATTGGATCAACTTCTAACTCTTTTCCCAACGATACTCTTTCAGCGTTTGAGAATATACGTCAGCGAATTCTTCTGGCATAGTTCTCAGTAGTTATATCTTCTTGAGATTGACATACAAACTCATCGGCAAAAATATCACTCTATGAAAAGTCATGCAATTCATGAAGGACCATGCTGACTTGACTTCCTTCCTTTAGTGAAGTTTCTTTATTCTCCTCGCCAACTGATGTGGCCAAAACAGTTATAAAACCATTAGAAAACGGTAACTTCACTTGAGTTGATAACGAAACATCTTTAACGTTACGTGATTGCTCATCTTCGTTGACCAGATTTTCTTCTTCATTAGAAACAATGCTCTCTCTTTCTTGAGTTGATAACGAAACATGTTTAACTTGAATTTGTTCTTCATGAACTCCAAGCTTTGTCTCAAGAGAAGTAATGGAAGTTTTAATCTTAGTGACGAAGTTCTTCAACAGTTCTTTTAGTTCTTCAAGAGCTTTTGTAGAAGTTTCTCTTCCATTGTAAGTTAATGAGAAAATAGGGTGTTGAGTAGTTGCGGAAGCTGTGTTAGGATCTGTGTTTAGATAAGAGTCTAAAAACGTTGTATCTGATACCAACTAGTGTAGCACAAATAAGAAGAAAGCAAACTAGTTGCTAGGGTTGTGAAGATAATTTAAGTTTCGTCAGAAACTTAACTAAAATATGATTCAAGGATCAAGATTCTAAAAGCTGTAAAATTGATAATTGAATTGATAATAAGATTGATAAAAGATTGTTCTCTAAATAAGAAGGCTTAGCCTTTAAATAGGTTCACAGGAACCGACTAAAAGAAAATAAAAAAGAATTCTAGCTAAATTAGGAAAGTAAAGAACTTGCAAAGCAAGTAAACTAAAACAGATGCGAGGGATCAACAATCATCGTTGATACATACACAGATGTCCTACATCAGTAGAGGCATATGCACACCTGACTTTAACTACAATATGGCAGAGGAACAAATTACTAATATCCATATATGTTTGAAATTGAATATATAATTCTCTATTCACCCCAATACACAATAGATTTTAGAAAGTATAACAAGCTTTAGATTTTATGTCAAATACATGACTAACAAAAATTGGCTTGTGTTGGTTGCGTCGTATATGACTTGCGTATATTTGATAAAAACACTACTTGGTCGAGGCTTATGCACACCTAATTTCCAGCAACCATAACAGTCCAATGATCAGGTTTCATCTATCGATGAGAAGTTCAACGCCATTATGCAGAACATACAGGATATAACTTCTATGTTTCAGCAAAACCATCAGTAAAACCAACAATATCAGCAAAGTACCGACGCTAGAATTAAGGATTTAAGGACTCAGATAAGGCAGTTGGCGATTGATATGAATGCAATGAAGGCTCAAGGATCATCGAAACTGCCATCACAGACTCTTGTTAATCCAATTGAGAAGTAGGAAGCAGTTAGATCCAAATCAGCAGAGACAAATTGCTGGTAACTTCGATCAGGAAGAAGAGGTGCACACCGAGCTTAAAGAAAAGCCAATTCCATCTAGCCGACCTAGAGGTTTCGGTTCCTACACATATTACACCATTTCTTCCTAGTCGTTTTTCCAAAAATAAAATGCAAGATCAAGATAAAGAGATAATGAACATCTTCAACAAGTTAGAAATCAACATCCCGTTTATTGAGGCCATCATAACGGTACCCAGGTGGGCCAAATTTTTGAAGAATATTTGCACTAAAAAAATTTGATGGGTAATGAGGTTGTGAGTGTGGGGGAGAATAATTTGGCATATCTTCAAAAAAAAAATCCCACCTAAAGTAAAAGATCCCGGTAGCTTCATTATACCATGTGTTAGAGCATTGCTCGGTCGAACTCGCAAGCGTTGCTATCTCAAGATTGCTTGTCAAGTTTACTTGACCAAAACTATATCTTGATTTCCAATCTACTTATAGCTATATCTCGGATTAGGATATAAGTATGTAGTTGAGAATTAGACTTCACGACGTTCACCATTTGAAGAAGAAGATCTACTAAAGACTGTGGAGGAACTTCGATGACAAAAGGTATGTGGATACTAAAACTTATCCACCACTCAGAAGTCTATTCAATTCTATCTACTGATGAGACTAAGTCGTATAGCTATATAGACTTTATGTTATACACATTTGAAATTTCGAATAAAGTTTATCTCGTTTATATAATTCTCGAAATATGAGTTTAAATCTTAGAATGCTTCATCATCTACTTGACAACTTTAGTGGTAAAAAATTCATTTGTAGGAAACTAAATATTAAGTCAAAATGATCATGTGAAAATTACCTTGAACATCTTATATGACCCGTGTGAGACAATCATTTGATGTTAACTCGGGATGTTTCGTATTGATCAAATAATCATTTGAAAATTACTTGAAGCTAGTGGTATGTGTAAGATTATCATTGTTGTCTTCGAAGAATGTTTCAAATCGATTAACGAGAGTTTTAGAACTACTACCGATGTCTGGATACAACACAATATGCGTACCCAGTATGCGAACTGTGAAGTGCTAGTTCGGGTCCGAAACTCTTGTTTGTGAACTGTGTTTGTGAACGACTTTATCTGTATTAGGTCTGTAACTGTGGTTTGCGAACGGAAAAACTAGGCAAGGTGCTGAATGGTAGTTCGCGAACTCAGTGGTTAGGTTCTAAAATCGGTAAGTATGACAACTTGTTCACATACTCTGTATGCAAACTATTGTTTGTACTCATAAACTCAGGTCCGTTTGCGAACTATGTTTGCGAACTGAAGTCCCTGGATTTTAATGCTTGAAGGTATGCGAACTTGGTTTGCAAACCGTGGCATTATGTTCATGAATTGGTTCTTGTATACGTACTTTGTACATTTACAAACCAAGCCGATTTTGTTTCAAATGCTTCATATATATTTCTATGAGATAGTGAACATTTGAACAACTCTCTTAAAACACATTTAGATACATTTGATTATCTATCATGATTGGTTGATTATCAGATTGAGTCTAGAAGTGTTAGATGAATATAGCTAAGCTAAAAGTGTTCATATGGATAATTTCGGTTAATTGTTACTGAGCCAACTCGTTATACACATTTAGGGACGGTTCATCCATATCTGAGTATAGTATATTTCATTTGTGTGTATCAAGCTAAACCATCTATCGATGGAGATTGATTGCTTATTTTCTAAGCAAACTTAGCTTGAATCTTAAGTCAGGTTTTCATCTAACGATGAATACTAATTGCTTTGTTAATAAGCTATCTTAGCTTTGATTGCAAGCAACCCTGATTTGAAGATTATATAAGGAGAAGCTCTAGCATCCAGGAAACCTAATCCCGACACTTTCATATGTCCTAGTTGCAAACTAGAGCCGATTCTCTCTTAACCTAGGTTTCCAGTTCTTTTGAAAACCATTATTAGCTTTAATGACTTAAAGACTTCGCTTGCGATTCGTGAAGCCAGGTCCAGCTATTTTATTTGTAGTTGCGTATCCTGATCTTACTTTTTCTATTGTATTGAATTTAATCTTCTCTAAGATTTTCTCGAGATTTATTTCCAATAGGTAAGATATAAAAAGTAATCACAGTAGTTTCTTCTTCTCGTACTCTTGTGATTCCGTAATAACTTTTTTTGTTAATCAGTTAGGCCATATGATATTGTGCGCGTATAATAATTCCAAAAATCTTGTTATACCTAATGAAAACATTGTACTGGACTCTCAATTACAAAGGGATGTACCAAATAAAAGAAGACTCACTGGAGGCAATGTGGAAGGCAATGGCACTTAAAAGTTAAAATATTACTAACTCCGTCTCTAAAAGATAGGCAGGTTTGTGTGAAAATTTACACACAAACCTGCCTACCTTTTAGAGACGGGGGAATAGTTCGAATTGCATGTTAGGATAGTGAAGCGCATGCATCTCTAGGTGTATATTACATGTAAGGAAGTTTCCAATGCAGTGACCTATTCTGGATATTCATTACAACTTCCATGAGAAGGATAAAGTAATCTGGGACCTGAGTCACCTGACTGACAAAAAGAAACTTCACCGTAAAATCTCTTTATCTTAGACAAATCTTAGCAAGATAAACAACATCTACAAAGATGTGGCACCAAAACGCTGATTGGGGAAAAATCAGGATGATGAACTCTATACCTTCAATATGTTTTTATGAAATGTGCGCACAGAATCCTCTCTACTAATGCCAAACTGCATGCATTCTGAACTATATTAATTCTGTGTGTAAATCCTGCAGCTGTAGTGAAGAAACTACCTCTACATCTCCTTTTGTATTGTCCCTTTGCGATGTCATTTTGGCATATGCTTCTTGGGACTAACAATGAGTTTTTTGGATTTGGCAACAACTTCATGATTGGATGACTTCCTTCTTGGTTCCAAAACAGATACAACTACAATAATTGGGTTCCCATATATCCTATAACATGTTGGTTCGTCTGGAAAGCCCAATGTGACAAAACTTTCAAGAATACTGCTCTAAATGTAGCCAACACCGACTAAGAAATATTTATGTTCAACATTTATGTTCTTCCAACAGGGTCATGAACAACCAGGATCATATCTTTGAACGATCTTTACCTCAATTGGGATACCAGAGTCGGTGATCACCAACACACTAAACAAAGCCCATAAAGAAAAAATTGGAATAAGAATAAGCATATATTGCCAAACTAATGTTGGTCTTGTTGCTATATCCTACAGAAACAACTAAAAAAAATCGGTGATAAGGTTTTCTGAAATCTTCTTCTTTTTGAAATTTTAGTATGGCTGTGTAAGAGCAAGGTCTTATGGTGGAAGAGTTCCATCTTCCACGCCACCTCAGCATTTGGAACCGTGGATGGAAGTGTAACTGTAGTGGTGGAATAGTGAAAACGCTATTCTTAATAGCGCTAAAAAAACGCTATTCTTAATGGCGCTAAAAAAATGCTATTAAGAATAACATTTTTTTTCTCAACCGTTAGATTTCAACAACTCATCCTAAATCGACGGACAAAAAAAAAACGCTATTGTTAATAGCGTTTTCTTAGCGCTATTAAGAATAGCGTTTAACGCTGTGTTTTTATTGGCGTTCAAATGGATTCCACGAACCCTTCCACGAAACGGTGGAACCTTGCTTGGATTTTCTGTAGAAAACCCCAACTTGGAAGCCATTAGACTTGACATTCCATGGTTTTTCCACACTTGAAATAGGTTGGATTCCACACTTGAAATAGGTTGGATTCCACCGTAAGACTTGCTCTAAGTAGGACAAGTTATTAGATTTCGCTTTTGATTTTGGGAGATTGAAGCATGGTTATAGGCTCACAGTGAAGAACATAAAATTGAAATCTGTATAATGTGCTAGTAATAACTTAGTTATTCATCTCCTCAAGCTTGTTCACCATTTTTAGGTGTTTTTGAAGTTACACGGATTCATTGTCATCTCACATTCCTCGTTTTGGGTTTCTAACAGATGATCATTTAGTTGCAGCAAAAATGATGTTTCTCCTAGCTCAAGTGAGTTGACATTACCGGTTGGAAATAGCAAATAAGGGAAATCTCGATCAGCATCAACTCGGATGACAAACAGTGAAAACAATTGGGAATCTTATACCGTAACTTTGTGAGTAAATAAATATTTTAAATAGGGTTATTTGAGCCAATTCAATGATTTAACTCCCTATTGGATGGTCAAGACAGTCAAATCAGGTCAAATTCGTTGACCAGGACCCGAACTCAAAGCTGGACAAAGTTAGGACCTAAACACTAACATATGGACCCAGATTCAAAATTCCCTAATTATAATTGTAAACTGAGATTAATATCTTACATTTACAAGCTGTACACAAACAGAACTTCTAGTATCGCGCATCTGGGTTCCCCGGCGTTTCATCTTTAAACCCCTTAGTTAGATCATAGTTGATTGAAGCCAGTTGAGACAGATTCTGGACAACGCCAAATGGAAATTTGATCAGAAAACTGTAAGTTCGGCAATCCTTTGAAAAAGCTAGGACCAAGATTAGGAAGAATATTTGGAAAGAAAAATCAAGGAGGATCTAATTTATTTAACTGTGCACACGTACCTTGAACGAAAAATTACTAAATGAGTATTTGAAAGATTGGCCGGAATCAAACTCGGCGAGACCTCCACATTCATCACCCTGTTGCATCAACAAGGTTCAAATTTAAGAAACTGTAGGTAATACTAAAAACTGCATTGTATATGATCAGGTAACTTCCCAATATACGACATGAAAAATTGAAGCAAATTAAGATTAGCTAGATACCAGCTCATCTTGACGATTGCTACAAGTGCTGCTTCCACTTGTGCTACCACTGTCACTCGAATACTCAAATTCACTAGGTGCGTAAACACGTTCATCAGATGTATTCCAAGAGAATCTGCTAGTGAAGTAGCTTGTGTCAAGAGCACTGTCAGAGGCAGGAACAAACGCTGCCTGGAAAAGCAATTGGAACATCACACTTTGTTAAATTATCTGATTGTCGAGGGAAAAAAATCTTTCAATTTTTTTAATATAGGACCACGAAGGGAAGGGGTTAGATAATATTGTTAGTTCCCCACCTTCTGCCTGGCAAGTGTGTCCCAGTTGATATCCTTGAAGAAAACATGTTGCTTCACCTGGATCATAAACTCTCAATCAATGATTTCATTTGAGAGATGCACATTTTCAACATCTAACTTACTTTCTAATTAGTAAATATTACCTCTGACGCTCCATTGGCACCTAATCTCTGATTAGGATCCTCTGTCAATAATCTGGAAAGTAAGTAAAGTGCAACTCAGGTTGATAGTTAGACAAAAGTCATAAAACCAATAATATTGAAGGACAAAATAGCTTACAGAATGGCGTTGCCTAAGGATATCCAGAACCTATCTTATGAGAACATCTTGAGAAAGCAAATTCAAAAATACTAGGAGATTGTTATCAGTTATCACAAATGCCAGAATATCTAAGTTTCTCTTTAAAATTTGACTACTTTAAGTAGTATTTATATCTAGGGTTTTATTGTGAAGGCTTCAAGAAACGCCTCAAGGCCCATATTTTGGCCTTTTTTAAGCTCAAAAGCCGTACACCTAGACCAAACTGTTAATGCGCAAGCATCGAGAGCGGAAAAAAAGCTGAACGAGCTTTCTGCCTCAAGTTTGACAACTTTATGGTTTCTTTCCCTCTGTGTCCCCTATGGTTAAACAATTATATGTGAACATTTTTCAACTAATGAATCGTATATGTTGGTATACATCACTTGTCTTCGGTCATTTGACTGATTGTTCCTGTTTTGTCTAACTGCTTGTATCTAGGCTTACTCTGCACCTTCTATAATGTTTCAAGCAACAAAAATATCTAGCATGTTTCAACAACCACTATGAAGAGCTTACACTTTTTGTTGAAAGACTAACTAATTAAATTTTGGAATTAAGATGATATCTCCGGTATAACAATAGACAAAGCACATCCTTCCCATTTTACGGGGTCTACGTACGAACATGCACATACCAGTTGAAATATGCGCACACAATCACATGCAAGCCCAGAACACGATAAAAGATTAATCAAGGGCTGGTTATGGAAAAGCACAAATCATAGGAATGAAAAACAATTACAGCTAAATATAACAATACTGTAATAATTTCTTACCGATCAATCAAGTCCTGTGCTTCAAAGCTCATCTCTTCAGGTACCCCCGGCCAAGGTATATTACGGTTAAGAATATTGTCAAAAATTATCTATACAGAAAGAGAAAGGAAGGTGAAGAAGTTAAATTCAACATACATAAAAAGGAACAGCTGAAGTTTAGCACGTCAACTTCACAGTCTTCTTATAAGCATGCGCAAAATTGTTGCTAATGGATTGGCACGTGCCTAAACAAGGAGCTATAGACAGCAAATTATACAAACCTCTAGACTATCTAGACAAAGCCTAAGTTCAAAACATATCGAAAGAGGCATAAGTTCCGAGGAATAATAAAATAACCTGAGGATGCTCTGCGTTGAAGGGAGGAATCCCAATTATTAGCTCAAAAAGAATGACTCCGACAGACCACCAATCAGCAGTTGTGCCTGTAGAAATGAAGACATTGGGACCTCAGATGCTATGAGGTATGTAAGATTGGAAAACCTCAGCCAGAAAATATAAATCTATAAATACATTGGAAGTAATCGACAGACACAATTCAAAGACACAAAGAGGGTTAACCAACCATGTCCTGTTCCTAACAAAATCTCGGGAGCCAAATAATCAGGTGTACCAACAGCAGAGCGCTTCTCCCTTCTTTGTTGATGGTGCATGGGCTCAGATGGGTCAGAACCAGAGTGCTGAGGATCATCTTCTTCAAGTATTGATGTTCCACTAACAACTGGACCAGACAAGTCATCAGTGCTGTTGATAAGACCAACCTTTGAGAGCCCGAAGTCGGTCAGCTGTTCAGACAAAACAAGATATTGTAAACTTTGCATAGAGGGTGTGATTAAGTAATAAAGTTCCTAACCAAGTGTGAAGTGGAAGTTCAGAGCACAGGCAGGTTTAATATGCCAAAGGAGCAGGTAGAGATGTACGACTAAATGACAACACAATAATTAACAAAAAATAGATAGATATATATATATATATTAGAAAGACAACCAAAATAACCTAAATGATAGGTCACCCGGCAATAATGGAACACTAGAAGACTTGTGGAAACCTGCATAGAAGGGTTAGTAGTGGTCCATCCCAAGTGTTGATTTGTCAAAGATAAAAATACCGCCAAGGTTAGATGCAGCCTTGTAGAGTAATTAATTTCTCGACAAACCAATACCCATTCAGTGTTCCATCCTTGCAACAACAGGTGTGTGCACGTGTGCGGTGACAAAGCTTAATTGGTGGAAGCATTTAAAATACCCAACGGAAAAGAATGAAACTAGACTAATAACCAGACCATTAAATAACTTACTAACCTTGATATGAACAAAGAAATAACTTACTAACCTTGATATGACCATCGTGTGCAATTAATAAATTATCAGGCTTCAAATCACGGTGAACCACACGCAGGGAGTGCAAATATTCCAATGCAAGCACCTACAGGCCACACTTGTCAAAATTTTGCTTTCTCTCTATATCTCTTTTTACGAAGTTTGATATAAGCATAAGTAATGAACTCCATGCAATCTTCAACTTACAACTTCTGCAATGTACACGCGAGCAACATCTTCATCCAAGCAGCCTAAATTTCTAAGCAACGAGTACAAATCCCCTCCATTCAAGTATTCCATCACAAGATACAGGTTTTCCCGACATGTAAAGGAATAGAAGAACCGCACCTGATACAATGCAAAAGTGAATCATTAACTTTTTTTTAATAGTAACTAAATACAATTGGAAACCAATCAGTTCTGACATTAGGAAACAATACATATCTTTCTTCTCCGATTGTCTACCACAAAATTATTCTCTGGCAGTGAAAGAACTACATACCACAAATGGATTCCGGACTGAAATCAAAATATCACGCTCAGCCAAAATGCTCTCAACTGCATTCTTGCGAATCATGTCAGCTTTTTTAAGAACCTGAAATATCAACAAGTATATTACACGAAAAGCCAATGATGTCCAGAAAACTAGAGGTTACACAAAAGAACCAACGAAAAGTAGCCTACATTAGTGATTCTACACATTCTCTTTTAACATATAATTCAGCAATTAGAGATTATGGGTATCGGTTCCAGAAACCTCATACACGTAACACTTCCTATTCAGAATACTCAGAGTGTAATCTAATATGACCATTATAGTTTTTGAAGATGTCTTAGGTATCTATTTGCAACACACTGTGGAAGATAAAAGAAACACACATGACCTACATCATCAAAAATTACAGAGAAGTCGAGACCTAACAAAAGAAGTAACGATTGAATGAATACAATCGAACCTTCTCTTGAGATATATCCAGGGGATTATTGAGAAATATTTACAAGCATTCCCACTTTTTACTGACACAATGTTTTCATAATCTTTTAATAGCATAAGATGGATTACCTTGACCTCTCAAAGTTATAGAAATCTAAAATCCTCTTGTGAACATGGCACTTTTCCTCTACACCCATGTTTTCATAATGATGCCCAAGTAAGTATTAATTAAATATTAATGGGTGTGAAATCAAGAAATCCCTACACCTACCGCATCCTGTACAAACCATGCAGTTTTTATGAAAATGCCTTTTAGTTATCTAATTCTGAATGTGTTGTGAAAGAGAAAACATAAAGTCAGAAAACAATGACCAGCTTCAAGTGCGACAAGGTAAGGTTACCTTAATAGCAAATAGATCACCAGTGGTTCTTTTCTTTGCCAGGAAAACTCGACCAAATGCCCCACGGCTTATTGGTTTTATGATCTCAAAGTCATCAATAGAGGTACGATCCTTAGAAGAGTGAACAGGACTTGTTCTCAAGCTGCGAACAACATCATCTTCCATTGGGCCATCTTCATCAATTGTGGTACTTGAAAAATCAACTTTTTCATCATCAACAAGCTCACAAAGTTGCAAGTATTTCTCCCTGGATAATCGCAATCCATAAAGAAAAGAAAAAAGAGTTGCATTATGTGATTGGTTCAGCAAGACTCAAGAATACCGAATGATTTTTAAATAGACATAAAGAGATGTATGTTTACCACCCACTTTATATAAGACCGAGGTGGACCAAAAGAGAGATAAACAAACAAATAACAAACACACAGGATAGTGTTTTCTTTCTGGACGGAAATATCCAAGTATAGCTTAAGAATTGAAGATACAAAGACTCACCTGATCAATTTTTCTATGCGTGTACCAAATGTCTCCACCGTGTAAGCATCTAGCTTCCTACGGTCTACGACTACCCGCAAGTCTTCAAGACAGGTAACCAAATACGAAACTGACCGGTCATCATGCATAGATGTATTTGCTACACATCGGGCAATGTCGGCAAGTTCATTCATCTGCATCACAAAGAAATAGCTAGAAGATTGTAAGGGATGTTTGAGAAGTTCTCGTTATTAGAAAGCACAAAAAATAACAAAATTCATGCACCATAATTCACCAATTCAGCACATCTAAAATATTTAGAGTATGCCAGAGAATCTTTTGAAACATATCTTGAAAAGTAATGCAAGTTTCGTAAAGGCTCTTCGTTCTGCAAGGGGTAAGAACCCCGCGAACAACACAACAGGTGGATTTGTTTATAGCAAATGACGTTGCTGTGAAGCATAGCTATCAACTGTAAAAACCTGTAGCTTGCCATGAAAACTGCCTTCTGAGGGTAAACTTCTAGGAACTGTTAGTTTTAACTTTTAGTACGTTTCTAATTCCTTGAGATTTGCTTTTGACTTACAAAAATGTCAATTATTTTTCCTTATAACATGCTGTACAACTGACAATAAATATTTCAAACATCTTCCTGCTGTTTTATTTTGTAAGTATATTTTTTCTTATCAATAAAAAAAGGTAAACAGAAACATTTGTTTTAGATAGGACGTACCTGCGGAATGTCTTCATGTTCAGGATATGTACCCTTTCCTGTCAAAAACAAGTCTATCGGACTAGTTCGTGGTGTTAATAGTGGTGATCGAGGTGTCATACTTCCAGCTGATGATGTTGTCATTCCTTGGTCGGACTTCAAGCCAAAACGAGTTTTACATGACATGGATGGCAGACCCTTTAGGTCATCCATTAAAACTGAATTATCAGTCTCAGGAAGACAATCAAGCATGTCTTCTGAGCCCCTCCTAGACCAGTCACTTAGTTTTGGAGATAGAATGTCCGACTCTTCAGTAACGCTTGAGTTCTTTGCAACATCAGGACTTTCTACTGTATTCTGTAGATCCTTCTGTGATGAGAAGGACTCTATCATTTTATCAAGAGTGTCAGCAATCCTGATAAGACGCTCATTAACACTTAGCCCTTTCTGATCGCATCTATCAGCAATTGTACAGATTCTTGAATGTTCTTCCACGTGAGATGTTGGTACATCCTCTTCACAAATGCGACATATTATCGTATTTTCATCATAGAGACTTGGTTGACTTCCTGGGTAACCCCAAGAAACCTTGTGTTGATGCTTCGATGCCACTGAAGTATGCACTACTTCTTTGGCAGGAGGAAGCTCAGGAAGAGGCTTGACAGAAACCAAATCTGCATCTAAACTTCCTGTCCTGCTCAGCGTCTCTGGGGAATCCACATTACTATCGTACTGTTCATGCACTGGTAAAGCTTCTTTCGGGCCTTTTACAACAGGAGAGGGGAGTTTCTTCCAAGAAGCCATTCTGTTCCTGCCATCAACAGGTGAATCGAGATCTTTTGTAGATTCTACAACAGTAGTAGGTGGAAGTATATCTGCAGGCTGTACAGGATTTTTCCAACCAAATCCACGCTGCTCCTGACTAAAAAACTTCCTCTGGGAGGTTGCCTTGGGTCCCTTTGGAGCAGCAACAGTTTTCTCGTCTCTTAATGGACCTGATGCAACTCGTTTATCAGCCGAATGCATTACCCTGGACTGCCGGAGACCAAAACCATGAGCATCCTCAGCCAGACCACTTTCCTTGTGGAACTGCAACAAACGAGTGCATCTTGTGAGAATGAAAAGCATCCGGGTATGAAGCTTCTTTAGTGTACCCATAGGAAGCTCTTGACGCCGATCATCCAAATCTTGAACTATGCCTTCACACTGAAGCCAAAACTCCCCAGGTGACATCATAGCACAGCGCCTTGCCAAAACCAATAAATCTTCAATTGTTTCTTGCCAGTCAGGATAATTATCTGAGTTCTTTTCCAAATTCCCAACCAAATCTCCCGCAAGAACTGCCAGATCTGAGTCAACTTCCTCCTTTGCCTTGTCAAACTTTGCTCGAATGACAACCAAAACCTCCTATACGTAGAAAGAAAATTGTTGCAAGTGAGAGTTAAGAACATTATTTATATAGAGGGACCTTTCAAAAGTGCACGTGATCCCTTTCCAAGTGAAACTAGCTCACAGAATTACCTCCAAGTTATTCAAACCTCTAGGCTTCCACAACGGAAATGGTCGTACACCTTTTGAGTTCAACTCATGGGAAAAACTTTTAATATCGGAAGGGGCCCTCCTCCTAGGAGCACTTGTGACTCGAAGAAGAGCTTGAAAACGAGGAGATTCCGACTCCTTTGGAGTATCACAATCAAAAATAGGCTGCAAAAAACAAAATAAAAACATCAACATATCAACAACAAGTATCGGATAGAGAGTACAATGGACAAGTTAGTGCCGGTACACAGAAGAGTCACATATACCTCTGGAGTACAAACATCTGATCTTAAGCATCCAGAATGGCCCCATGAAGAATTAAATTTTCCTGGAAATAAAGCTTCAAATGTAAGAATATGGTACATCATAACGCTTCCACTGCAGAGAATGCAAGCCGAGAAAAGAAGAGCAAGGGATATCACATGAATAAAAACACAACGTACAGAAGAAATGAAGACAGTTTCTAGAGCAATTTGACATTTAAGAAAATATTTTAATACGAGAAGCAATGATGTAATGTTCTTCAGATCATTTTAAGTCGTCAGGCATATGCTACCATAAAATTGTCTCCTTTAATCTTGGTGATGCTTAAAAGTCAGAATCCCTGTTTATTTTTGTTTGTGAAGCAGTCAGAATCCCTATTAACGAATCAGATCAAGCAATCATGTGAATATTCTACTTGCTATCATTCAGCAGCAGTCCTGTGTGTGTGTGTGTGTGTGTCCCTTTTGATTTTGATTCAGCAGCAAAATCAAGGTTGATTAATGGAAGCATACTGGCTCCTATCTCGATATAAAATTCAGAACTGTTACTGGCACAATGTGCATATAACCTACCAACTGAACTAGAATCAACAGCAGTTGTACACTGATTGAAGGAACTGGCCAGAATAAAAGAACAGTAGAAGGCTGATTCATGTTTTAGAAGTTCGAATTACATTTTCATAAAAAAATTCAGCTGGCATGACCCAATTATCTTACCATATGGTGAAGATGTAACAGATATGAAAAAGGTAATTTCTTCAACAACTCCAAACTCAAGAAAATACGTAAACATAAAGCCCTCCTGTCTCAGTTCTGGACTTGTTTAAACTATTTACTCAATTAATATCTAAAAGGTGGTGAACAGCGGCGCAAATTATTCAATTTTCCCAAATTGTGCTCCAAATGACAACTAGACACACAAGTTACTTACTCCGTCCCATAAAAAGAGATACTTTCACTTTTTATTTTTAGTCTACAAAAAAATTTATTTAGCAAATAAATAGATCATTTGAGGGTAGAATTGGAAAATAGTCATAGTATCTCTTTCTATAGGATGGAGGCAGTACAAATGTCCGTTGAAGCCAAGGATTTAGTAACAGAATAACGGAAAGGCCGACACAGAGATAAAGAAAACAACCTAAAGCATAACGAATAAGATGATGACGATTGCATAAGACTAAATTTCCATTTCCAAACGTATCGTGCAGCCCACATCGGTATCATATATAGTTCCAATATGGAAGCCATTGCAATTCTTACAGGTCTGTCAGATCACAAAAGACAAAGATCAGGCGACTATCAAGGAATCAAAGTTTAGCATCTCTTTGAGATAAATGGTATGGCTTTTTTTCGGGGCTTTCTATTTGGAGGATGTGAGTAGTTCTTTCTCTCTCTTTAGAGAAATTAACAATTTTAATTGCTTGCACAGAAAATAGACACCAATACTCGTGACCCATCTTGCATCAAAGTGCTTGCTATGATGCTTTTGGCTACACATTAATTGTTCCTAGGAATATCTGCCATCTCTAATTTCTGTTCTCTTGACCAACTTCTCTCTTAAATCTTTTCTACAAACGATTGTGTGAGAGAGGTAAATCAGAATCTTTCCAGGGGTTCATGAGAGCACAACTGACGGGTTAGGTGATCTGTTGCCGCAAAAACACAGTTACATGTGACTAATCCCATGGTACAACTCAGGATTTTCTTCGACTTTTCAACAAAGAATTGGAGATGTCTAGTTGATGTAGGTACACCAATATATTTCCCTACCTTCATATTAGAACTGCAACTTTGGTGGTGTACTAGGGAAAATTGAATATTGATGTGAACGCAGCCAAAACTCAGGTCTGATATTTCCAGCGGCGCCAAATCCAAGGTACATTCTGAACCAACTAGCTAAATTGGGTAGGTTCTGGGGGTGCTCTGTCTGTGCATGTTTGCACGTGTGTGTGTGTGTGTGTTTTGGAAGTAGAGATATAGTTATGCTGCTACGCTGAGGTTATCGAATTGATTGTATTCGTTTCCAATTCTTAAATCCACAAGTCTGCCTGATCTACTAACATCTTATATATCAGCATACATGTCTACCACTCATACATGGATCAGCTGATTGACATGAATACAAGCTCAGGTGAGGAAGAGACAGACGCCAATTATGTCGAAATCAAATGTTGCCAGGGTTTGTCTATTCCAAGGTACATAAGTCCGAATTCTCTGTAATATGTACCCAGACCTATTTAAGATGCCATCTAATTTTAACATTAGAGGTATGCTTTCACGACAATGTACATTAGTGATTTACTTCCCTTGCATATACACATCTTATAACTATATCTTCCAGAATAAAATGATAAAATATAATGACACACCAAATCAGATAACAACAATAGATTCATACCGGTTTCAGCTGAAGATTCTGCATTGTTTAAACGAGTCCGGACCTGAACATTAGGACTTTGATCTCTAGACTGTGCGCTCCCAGTAGACATACTATCACAATTACTCCCATTATCCACCCAACTTCCTCCAGAAGCAGCAGCAGGAGTAGCATTTTCCCCCATTTTACCCAAACTATTCAATTCCTTTTTCTTCCCATTAATTTTCCCCGACGAAGAAGAACATCCATCAACAGCAAGTCTGGATAGATTACTAGGCTTATCACCACGAAAACCAAAGAAATTCTCTTGTAATAATGGTCCTGATCTTGTTTTAATCCGATTTAATCCCAGTGAAGATGCAAGTATTGGTGACACTCCAGTTGAAGTATCTTGCCCTTTACTACTATTACTAGTACGCAATTTAGGTGGTATTGGTGAAATTGGAACTTCTTTACCTTTCACTTCTTTCTTCTTCTCTTGATTCTGTACTTGCTGATGTAATTGTTGAATCCCATCTTTGATTGATGAAGCTTGTTTACAACCAAAATTACTAACTCCACCACCGATCTGAGCCTCGTCTTTAGTAGATTTCACTTTCTTCTTATCCGATCTGACTGGTGAATCCGAACCACTTGTTCTTGGACTGTTTGATCCATCTGATTTAGCTGAATCTGATGCTGATTTCTTCGATGAGAAGAATCTATTCTTGAATACCATTTTTTAGGGGTTTTATTTTCTTCAAAAATGAACCCTAGAAAATAGCCATGAGTTTAGATTTAAACATACTCAATTTTGACTACTGCAAGAGACTAAAACGGAAGAAGACGACGAAGAAGATGACGAACCCTAAATTTGGGAATCAAGATGGTGATTACGATAGTAGTGTGTTAACAGTGAGAACTGAGAAGAGTCTTTAGTAAGTAAACTAATGGGGATTTGAAGTCTCAGAGAGGAAATATGACCGACTATTTTACTGTATAGGGAGTGTTTGGTAAAATGAAAGGCGTCAGAAATGGATAATACTATTTGTTTATCTATTTCCGAATTAAAGTAAGCGTAAAATGTCTCTTTTGTATGATGTGGTAGTATGACTCAAAGTCAAATGTTAAGCAGTAAGACATGGAGTTTGAATGGAATTTTTGATAGGTTGGAGATTTGAAGTTAGTTCGCGCATAGCGCGTTCATCTGGATCGATTTGTCTCTCGTGCTCGTGCTACTTGCCTTCATTGGCCTGAATTGTTAGTTCTACGAGCAATTCCCGTGGGAATGAACAAACAAATTCTTTCGTTCAGCCAGGTGATGGCCAAACTAGATTTTGCACTATGATAAAGCATTGGGCGTTAAACTAATAGGCGCGCGAGCCAGGTTAAACGCTGGTGTCAGTAGATCCAGCGCAGGCGTCGGGAGGAAAGACGCTGGCGACGGAAGAACAAACGCAACGTCCGAGGACAAAGCGCCGGCGTTTTTGCCACGAACGCCAACGGGTAGTTTTTAAAAATTCGAATTTCACTTTTTATCTCTATTACCACCATCTTCAAACAATTCACTCACACCAAAATTCACTTGAATTTTCTCTTCTAAAAATGGCTGAAAAGGCGATCACACTTTTTTGCGATGCAAAACTTGAAGCTGTTGTTTCTAAGATATGTGGGAGTTTTAAAAAGATTGAAAATTGTAAAAGGGAAGTGCAATTTTTAGAAGTTGCTCCAAGAAAATATTCCGCTAAAAGGCAAAGAAGAGTTCCAGTTTTGAAAGTTAACAACAAAAAATTCAAAAACAAAGGTGAAACTGTCAAAGAGCGCGTTGAATGGAAAATATGTCAAATGAAGATAAATAGGAGGCCAAAAGTTGTAATTGATTTTTATTGAAGTTTTTATTATTGTCTAAGTTTATATCTTGTAAAAGAATTGGCAGGAATATCAATGAATGAATATGTTTATATTTTTAAAATAGATTTCCACTTCAGATTAAGTGAAATTTATTAAACTTGCAAATAACATCAAACTACATCAAATCCAGCGACATTCTCTCTGTAAAGTTCATAGCATTCAAAATGCCTAAATTCTCTCCTGCTTTCTTCGGTAAACTTGGTCTGAACAATGGTTTCCAGTTCTTCGTTGGATAATCCAGAATTGCTACGATGAACCATCCACAATACTTTCGTATAATGTTTGACTTCATTAGTGATGAATGCAATTCTTAGTTCTAGGCTCTTACTGTTTCTTATTGCTTCGTTCCGCGATGCTACAAAATGTCCCAATACTCTTTCCCAGAAATTGTCATTGTTCATTGGTCTCACCATACGATGTAACCAACATCGAACAAGAGCAACATCTTCTTCCATTGTAAATTCCGGCAGCGGCATTCGAGTGCAGTAACGATGTGCTTGAGATGAACCATCTTTTAGAATTCTGAAACACGCTTCGTAACGAAAAGGCTTACAGTGAGCTTCCTCCCAATTATCAAGAGCTTTTTGGATCATTTCATCTTCAGTTACATCGTTGAACTTTTCTCGATCAATTTCTATTACCAAAGCAAGAAATGGCTGGACTGCAAGCCTAATAGAATGAAAACGAGCACGTAATCCACGAGCATCTCGGTTTCCTGGGTTTCCCGTCAATGAGACGAACATTGAAAAAAACGTTCTCCCAAAAAGAACTGTCATGAGAAATAAGAACACCAGTGATTATCCTATAAAAGAAATATGCTTTGCATAGAGTTATATCCTCTTCTTCAGTAAACTTGGGACCACGATTTCTAACATACATTTCTGCAAAGGAGGAGAGATATAAGAAAAAAAAAGATGTGATTTTGGAGATGGGAGGAATGAAATTTATAGGAAGAGAAAGAAAAATTTGTCGTTGGAAATGGAAACCTAGTCGTTGGCGTTTGTATGAAAGTCGCGGGCGACTTTCCTTTGAGCGTCCGCTTGAATTACCAACGCCTATATTCTATTATAAATACATCACTAGATTTCATTCTAAACCAAACCAACCGATTTCTCTCTCATCATCCACCATGTTTTCTAAAGGCAAAGCGAAGAAAATATTATGTGTCGAAGCAAAAGAGGTTTGTCCATTATGTTTCATGGATAACCACAGTCTTATGCAATGTCCTTGGATGTATTCAAAGTGTTCGCGGGAAGGTTGTTCACACATCAGAATGGTGATTGAATCACAACCGGAAAAGCTCAGGTATTTGCAATGTCAAGATCCCAATTGTTCAGAGGAACCACATATGCTAGATGATGCTACGAAGATTAAAAAACAAGAAAAAGAAAAGACTGCAACACTCTGAAAAACTTCAAACTTAAAGCCAAATTGAAGAAGGATCTATTACACTGCAAGCATTGTGGATATGGAGATCACGATACAAACATTGTCCACAGAAAATCAGTTCATGCTCAAAGCCCGGTTGCAGGACTTTTATGCATTTGCGTACTTCTTCTGAAGAAGACACATATGGAAGGCATTTCTGGGAATGTCTCAGGTGTGCTTTGGTGGAGTGGGCTGGTTGAAGTTGTAGGACAAATCGATTCACTATGGTATTATGTTATTTAATTTGTTGTTTATTTTGTGTTATTACGATTATCTAAAACCATCAATATCAAGTAATTTAAATTTTTCTTCGATTAAACATTGCACCATCAATTTCATAAATAAAAACGTACTGCATTGAACAACCACCACATCATACATGAAAATAAAAGAAATACATTAGATTAAAACAACTACTACATAGGCGTCAATTCTCGGCGGGTGGTGAAATTCCTAGATTAGGGGATTGTATCAGTTGAGCACCCTAAGAATGTTGCAACAAGCATGGAAGTCGAAAGGACGACCGCGGTGAGTTACTGGCCACATCGCTAGAGTTCTGGGTTCCACTTCATGTTCGGCTTCACCGTTGAGCTTATCTTTGTGATTCTCCATCAGTAAAGCCATGAACTCCAATACATTCATACTAATTACACTAAAACGATTCTGCAATCAACGAGAATCACGCCCATGGATGTTCCCAGTTTCAGCGATGAACATTCTGTAAACTTTCTCCCAGAAAGTCAAAATCGAATCGGCTACATTACGCATGACAGCATCTTCTGTGTGAAAAACAAAGGCTCTACAAATAGCTAAATCCTCTTGTTGAGTGAATTTAATATCACGAACTCTGGGAGGCATTTTTGTAGATGATTTGAGAGAGAAGAATGTGTAGAATGTGTGAATTTAGAGTTGAAGTTAGGAGTATTTATAGAATTCAAAAAATATAGTCGTTGGATCACCAGATTTTTCAGCCGTTCGGATGGAGCTGTTGGCGCCATTGGGTCAGACGCTGGCGTTTTTGGTAATGACGCTGGCGTTGTACGTAAGAACGCGCGTTCGTTGAGAAAACGCGGGCGTCCATACGAATAGCGCCAACGTTAGTAGGGATGACGCGCGTTCTTACAACAGAAGCGCGTCGGATGTTCCGACTCGATGTTAAAATCAACAGGTATGTTCATTTGAACATCCATTTTTCATGTTTGTTCATTCTATAGTGGGAGCAAAATGAACAAACTTTGAGTTTGTTCATCCCATAGGAACTGCTCTACTAGAGACGGTTGTTGCTTGATGGACAATACGTGTTGGCGTATGATGTTTGGTTCTTGTGTGCATGTTGGCTCTCCGCTCTTAGCGGCGAATGGCAAGCCCGATTACCTCTTCAATCGTGTCCCGTGTTTTCTTTCGGGAAAGACCCGTTTAGTTCTTGTGCCTATCGATCGAGAAGGTATCGATTTTTGTCCTTCGAACTAGTGAATATGTGAAGTCATCCTAACAGATTGACAAGGGGGGAATCCTTCACGTAGCTCTGCAGCTAAAAGGATTGTGAAGAGGGAACACCCCCGTAGCCCTGCAGCCTAGGAAGGGATGTGGGTATGTCCGCCTTAATGGTCGTGAATTCATATATCCATTGGTGTGGTGAATACTCTATCCTCTGTACTAAAGCGAACGCGGTGCAGAATGTGCCAAGGATTTGCTCCTGCCTTTGTGCAGGTTGTGACTAGGCAGGCTGCTGACACAAAAATTTTGTCATACTTTTATGAGATATAATCTTTATGAAATCAAATCTCTAGCCTACCTGGGACTTGCTCTGGGACAAAAGGCTTCGGTTATCGGTTATCGGAGATTTGAAGTTAAACAGATAGTTATGAGATAAGATCTGCTTATATGGGTTGTATCGAGGCTCTGGCAAGCCGACGTAAAAATATGCTATATTATGATGACATAAAATTTCTATCCCACCTTAACTTGCTCGGGAAAAAGGTTCTGTTTTTGGTTTTCGGAGATTTGAAATTAAGTAGAGTAATTAGATATTTGCTATGAACAACTAAATAGCATGAATAGCAAGAATTTGACGAAAATTAAAATGGTGGAAACATTTATTGAGTTATTCATGGTATGATGTTTTTAGTACACAATTTCTTAAAATGCAGGGTTTTGATGATTTTTTTTTTTTTTTTTTTTTGAAACATAGTATAATTTTATTAGGCTAGAAAGTCATTTCTTGAAGTATATTGTACCCATGAAATCATCTAGTATAAGTTGGGTTACAACAGATGGAACAATATGTTACCATGTGGCATTCGAGAAATCGTCTAGTCCGTGCGCTTCATGGTTGCCCTCTCAATAGCTATGGTTTATTGTGTAATATGTAATTAGTCTCATTTATTACTTAATTTCGATTATTATACAGGGATACACGAAGGCTGTTCAATAATGGTTTTGATAAGGCGAACCAAGTTTTGTGACTCTGTTTCGAAGTACACTTTGGTTGTTGTCTATCCATGCATCATCGTCTTCTTTTTCACCAGCATAGCCCAAGTTTCATAGCAGTGGCGATCCCTAGATGAGTTTAGTTAATTTTGTCGTGAAATCCTTACATATAAAACTAGCCATCAGGGTGCCCTCTAGCTGCCTCATTTGTGTTACTTTTGATTCAGTCTAGCGTCGGGGTAACCCGACCTGTTGAAATTATCATTGTCATAAGTCTGATGCGGTTTCGGTTTGCAATTTGAGGAAAATCTAGTAAACGAAGATGTTAGAGCATTGCTCAGTCGAATCCATAGGCATTGGTATCTCAAGTTTGTTATTACATTTAAATGTTGAAACTTACGCTTGAATCGCTTGTTAAAGTCAGACTTCGAATTAGGTTACACTTCAATTGCAGAGGTGTAGGATGGAATACTTCAAGCTACCCTTAAAAAATTGAAGATCACACGAAGACATCATCTTTCATTAAATGTTGGTATTTGAAAATCCAATTTCCTTTTTATGATTATCATCCTTTATGTTTATCCGTCTAAGAAACGAAATATCAAATATAGGTTTTGACTTTAGTACGAAATATCTGATCAATAGAATTGATCAAAGTGTTGAAAGAATGTCGTACATGAAAAGTGTTTCTACTAGCAAGTATGTGTATAATTTTCAAAGATAAGCTTGCGAACCTTTCAAAAAAATTATATTCAATTCGGACAATATAAGATGTAATTTAGTTCACATTGTTGATGTTTCGAAAACAAGAGTTACAACTTTCCAAAATTGTTAGAACATTGCTCGGTCAAACCCACCAATTGTTGGTATCTCAAGCTTAATTCCAAAACTCAAGTCGCTTGATTATCTTATTAATGCCAACTTTGTTAGGTTCGACTAAGAACATATGAATATTGAGACTTGCGTTAATCTCTTATTCAAACAGATGGTAATCGCACTCGCCGGATTGCAGATATAGGATTTTGAAGTGGAAAGCAGCGAACAATCTCGATATTACTGGATAATATTTCTTCCCTTACCCAGCCACATTCAAAACCAACACCAAACCATTGGCGTAGATTTCCATAAAACCCAATGCAACCCGTAACGAGACTCAGAAGATTTTTGTTTTTTTGGCAATGTTGGTTGTTTGGCGCCCAATTTCCTGCAAAACCTTTGTATCAGAAATTTAAAAAAAAAAAAAAAAAACTCAAATTAACGGAATAAATGTTAGTACTTACCAGATCATTTGTTTGTTCTTCGTCACTTATCTCATCTTGACTTGTGGGTGAGTCAGGTTTCGTGGTTAGCTTCTTGATTATCACTGAGAATGAATATAGTGCATTTACACTATTAAATTGAAAATTAGGTAAAACTTTTGAAATCAAAAGGGGTTTCTCTTGAATTAATCATTTGAAGAAATATGTATGATTGGAATTACATGCCTGATTAAAGATTTAGGGGTTCTGAAAAATCAGTTATTGTTAAAGCACTGCTCAGTCGAACTCGGAATCGTTGTTATCTCAAACTTGTTTGTCAAGTTTAGTTGATCAAAACTATATACTTGATTTCTAGTCTACTTATAACTATGTCTCGGATCAGGATAAAAGTGTGTAGTTGATCTTTAAACTTCACAGCGTTCACTAATTGAAGAAGAAGATCTACTGAAGAGCTTGGAGGAACTTCATCAACAAAAGGTATGTGGAGACTAAAACTTATCTATCACTCAAAAGTCTATTCTATTATATCTTCTAATGAGACTAAGTCGTATAGCTATATATACTTTTACATTATACACATTTGATATTTCAAGCCGAGTTTATCTCGTATATCTATTTCTCGAAATATGTGTTGGAAGCTTTTAGCTCTAGCTAAGTTAATCGTATACTTGACGAGTTTAGTTGGAGACAATTTATTTGTTGGAAACTAAATATCAAGTCAAAGATAATCATGTGAAAGGTTACCTTGAACATCTTACATGATTTGTGTGAGACAATCATTTGATGTCAACTTGGGAAGTTTCGTATTGATCGATTAATCACTTGAAAATTACTTGAAGCTAGTGGTATGTGCCAGTGATTAAACGAGAGTTTTAGAACGACTACTATATCTGGATATAATGCAGGTTGTAAGTCTAGTTCAGGTCTAGAACTATTGACTGTGAACCTTGTTTGCGAACTGGTTTACCTGTGAAAAGGTACAGAGCTGTTGTTCGCGTACCCTGTTTGCGAACAACGCCTAGATAAGGCCAAGTCCGGAACTGTTGTTCGCGTACCCTGTTTGCGAACGGCTGGACAAAGCCAAAGTCCAGAACTGCTGTTCGCGTACTTAGTTTGCGAACACAGTGGCCAGGTTCTAAAATTGGCAAGTATGGATTTTCATACTCATGAGCTCAGGTTCGTTTGCGAACTAAAGTCCTTGGAACGTTAATGATATAAGGTATGTGAACTAGTTTTACAAACCGTGGCATTATGTTCATGAATTGGTTCTTGTATAAGTACTTGAAAAGACGAGGGTACCCAAATATACCTCAATCTAAAACTTTTCCACTTATAAGTCCTTTCTCCGAAAATAATTGTCTATGGACTGAGTCGAGACAATACAATTAATCGGTTCACACTTCGTGCGATCGTTTATGGATACGAGATCGAGACAATACGACAACAAGACAACTTGTGTGATTGACTATGGATTCAAGATCGAGACAATACAACAACGAAGTATGATTACTTGATAATAGGTTCGGACTTAACCAAACACAATAGGATTGCTATCAAGTAAATAGGAATTAACGTTTGTGTATTTTACTTCTAATTATAATTGCGGAAATAGAAAAGTAAAAAACACAGCAAGATTTTGTTAACGAGGAAACCGCAAATGCAGAAAAACCCCGGGACCTTGTCCACAATTGAATACTCTCAGAATTAAGCCGATATACAAAATCTAAACCAACTTCGTATAGTTGAGACCAAGCAACTAAACCTATAGTTCACCTAGTTCTGTCAGTATCCATGCGCCTCTAACTTGTAATAAATCACGCACTTGGAACAATTCCTTTGGTTCATATTCCAAACAGTAAAGGAACAACAAATCTGTTCAGTGACAACTTTTTTCATACAAGTGATATAAGTTTGCCAAAAAGCTCTTCCGTTTATCCCAATAAACTCCTTTGTCAGGTTCTTAGATCTATCTCTTAACAACTACCAAAGTAATTGTCTAGACTATGCAATCAATACTTTGAATCACAAAGAATCGTATTGATGCCGATCTACTCAACTAATCAATCAAGTTTATCACAAAGATAAACCGTTTATAGTTGGATCCCCAGCCGATCAAGTTTTGTGCACACCAAAGATTATGAACTCAAATAAGAAATCTTCTTTGTCTTCAAATCTTCTTAGATCTTCAACAAACACATGCACACAAAAAACTTGAATCTCTTGTGATCAATCACACACAAAACGGAGTCTGTTAACAATGGATTATCACAAGACGTATTTAGATCTACAAAGAGTTCTAAAGATCCCCGTCGATACTTCGATCTAGTTTGAGTGAATCTTATATCAGAAAAGAATTCTCAAGCATAAAAAAACTAGGTGCAATCAAAGTTCAACAACCATTAGTCAATCAAGTTGATCGAAAACTAATAATAAACTGCAATTATCTAGTTTCCCACTAACGGTACTCGTAGAGCTTCCTAATCCCAAAGAAGTCTTTGAAACGAGCGGTCGAAGAGATTTCGCCTAATTAGGCGTTTATGGGTGAAAATCGTTTCTGCTGATTTTGGTAATTTCGGTGAGTGGGTGAGAAACAAATCTAAACCCTAAACAAATGTACTGCACGTGAGTACTTTAAATTCGAGAGATCAATCTGTACAAATCTGGCCTAAACCAAGAAATGGCCGTTCCGGATTTGCTTCGGTCACAAAGAGGAGGAGAAGGGCTGGTTTAAGGAGGGAAGCGAAGAGAGTGTTGAGACCAGAGCAACTCTGGGAGAGTACTACTTGACTTGTATCAGAAGATGAAAACTTTGAGAAAGATAGCAAGAGTTGCCTTTCTGAGTGTTGTATTACTCCCTAACCAAAACTTGTGTCTTGGTGGAAATAGGTAAAACCTATTTATACAAGTCCAAGTGAAACGTACTCTGGCCCCGTAAGAAAAGAAAAGGATGAGTTAAATGGGAAGAGGTGGTAACGCCTGGTATTGATGGAATTGATGTTCCATAATGAAAGAGCGTTTCACCATTACTTCCTGCATTTACTAACCGTTTTATTCTTATTACACTTTCTTGAAACGGGCATTTGTGTATGCGACACGCTGTAGACCGCCAAACCAAAACCCTAATGAGCATCCCCCAGTTTGTGACATACGTTTTGATGTCTCGAGTGTTTTTCGTGGAAAACATGTAGCATGTCGCTGGTGTTCGATATGTTGAGCTTGAGAGACTTGCCGGCTCAGTGGCGACCTTCGACGGTTGAGATTTTTCATAAGAGGAATCATGGCCTTTGATGTAGGCGTGGCATGCCAAAGTGTAAGGGTTGCATGGCATGTGCCAATTTCATGTGTGGCATGCCTCGGCCACGGGTTGCACGGCTTGCATGCTAGGTTGCAAGGGTTGCACAGCATGTGCCAATGGCGCGTGTGGCGGCTTTGGCCCTAGGTTGCACGGCTTGGCATGCCAGGCTGCAAGGGTTGCACGGCATGTGCCAATAGCGCGTGTGGCGGCTTTGGCCCTAAGTTCCACGGCTTGGCATGCCAGGTTGCAAGGGTTGCACGGCATGTGCCAATGGCGCGTGTGGCGGCTTTGGCCCTAGGTTGCACGGCTTGGCATGCCAGGTTGCAAGGGTTGCACGGCATGTGCCAATGGCTCGTGTGGCGGCTTTGGCCCTAGGTTGCACGGATTGGCATGCCAGGTTGCAAGGGTTGCACGACATGTATTAATGGCGCGTGTGGCGGCTTTGGCCATAGGTTGCACGGCTTGGCATGCCAGGTTGCAAGGGTTGCACGGCATGTGCCAATGGCGTGTGTGGCGACTTTGGCCCTAGGTTGCATGGCTTGGCATGCTAGGTTGCAAGGGTTTCACGGCATGTGCCAATGGCGCGTGTGGCGGCTTTGGCCCTAGGTTTCACGACTTGGCATGCCAGGTTGCAAGGGTTGCATGGCATGTGCTAATGGTGCATGTGGCGGCTTTGGCCCTAGGTTGCACGGCTTGGCATGCCATGTTGCAAGGGTTGCATGGCATGTGCCAATGGAGCGCGCTTTTGGCATGTTTGCTATTTTGTGCAATGGTGGTGCGTTTTTGGATTTTTGGCATGGTTAACGTGATGATTGCGCGTTGCTTTGCGGTTTGGCATGGTTGTCATATTTAGCGCAACAGTTGCGCGTTATTTGTAGTTTTGGCATGATTGCCATATTTTGCACAATGATTGCATGGTACATGCAATTGCTATGTTTTGTGTGATGAGTTCATGGTGCGTGCATTTGGCATGTTTGCCATGCTTTTGCGCAATGATTGCACGGTACGTGCAATTGCCATGTTTTGCGCAATGTTTGCACGGTACGTGCATTTGGCATGTTGCATGACATGTGTGAGTGGCATGATTGCCATGCTTTTGCGCAGTGATTGCACGGTATGTGCAATTGCTATGTTCTGCGCGATGATTGCACGGTACGTGCATTTGGCATGTTGCGTGACATGTGTGAGTGGCATGATTGCCATGCTTTTGCGCAGTGATTGCACGGTACGTGTAATTGCTATGTTCTGCGCGATGATTGCACGGTGCGTGCATTTGGCATGTTTGCCATGTTTTTTGCGTAATGGTTGTGTGGTATGTGTGAACTCAGGGTTTCGCGCACCGGAACCCTAATTTAGTATTTGAAAAAGGGTACCCTGGTAATTTTGACATAATCGCGTTAAATGCTCTAATAAATGTGCTAGTGTCACCGGTGACCTCATGCTATACGTGAGGTTTTACGATTTTACCCCTTGTTCAAAAACCACCATCAACATTAAGTCCCCTGCTTAGCTTGGAACAGGGACCTTGTTGCGAGGTAAGCATAAGATGGTGACAGACGAGGATAGAACTGAGACAGTAAGTCGTAAAAGAGGGCCGAGGAGATTTGTCTGACCTTTTTCGAGATGTAAGTAAGAATCCACAATCCTCGCATCTGGTAGCTTTGCAAAAATACCAATATGACTAGTTGTCTTTGGGGCCAGGCTTTGGAACGCGAGGCGGAGCTGCTAGCATATACTTGACATGGAAGGGACTTGTCAGCACCAATAAGCTTGGAATGGGTGTGGTCCACTTGACAGAGCATGGCGTTGGCAAAGGGAAAGCGCGGATTGGCAAGGGAGGCATGGCTGACACAGTGTCGGCGTGGCTAGCGTTGAGCGTTGGTAATGCTGGCGCTGGAAGGGAAGCGCTGGTATGGAAGGGCATGGCCAGTGTTGAATGTTGGTAAGGACGGTACCGATAAGGAAGGTGTGGCTGGCACAGACTACATGGCCGGCACGGACTTGCATGATTAACGCTGAGCGTTGGTAAGGCCAGCACTGGCAAGGAAAGTGCGTGCGTTTTGGTAGTGGCGAGGCTGGCTATTGTGGGCCCGACTGCCTTTCTTCATGCGTGGCTTTAGCAGAAAATTCTTCCCATTTTACAAAAATAAATCTAGAAACGTACGTCCATGAAAACGCGTTACTCTCCCTTTCCCCTTTTTAGGGTTTGTGTATATATACTGCTGGTGAAATTGTGTCATCTCCCTCTTTCTAGTTGTTTGTTGGTGCAGGTAAGGTAAGATTCGTTCTTCTCCCGATATCGTGATGGCGTCTCCTAGTAACGGTGGCACCGCCAGATCTTTGGAGAGATGTTCCGGGATTGGTGAATACTGATCTTCTTCCCCATGAGGAGTCATTTGACAGGATCGGGTCTCTGTTTTGCAAAATCGGAGCAATCATCCAGGATATTCCTTTGATCTACCTATGCGAGGCACAGGTGAATGCCCAGACTTCTACGGATTCCGACATGGATGAGTCAGGGAACCCCCCTCAAAAGGCTGCTGAGAAAACCTCTGGGACGTACGACGAAAACTTTACTGGTGATGTTGTGGGAATCATGATGGCATACATCGGGTCAACTGCTGGAGCGGAAGCTAGGAAGAGGTCGGATATCGTCGCTGCTGAGACGGTGTCCAGGTGGGACATGGAGGCTATTGCTGTTGACATGTCCTCCTTATGGAATCTTTGCTGCCCGAGGGATTGCTGGGGAAAGTGTTTGAAGAAGCTCTGATAGGGGCGTCAGGGATTCGAGCTTCTGCCGGCGAATAGTTTTCTTCTTTTTACTGCTTCTTCTTGTTGCCTAGTCGTTTTGATGTCCTGCAAATCCCCTTTTTCTTGTACTCATGCTGAACTTGGTATTTTGCTGATCAGTGTACCTATTGTGGCTTTGTATTGAATAAAAATTATAAATCGGAGACTTCTACCGGAAAGGATTGTTTTGCTTTCTGTGTCATTTTTTTTGGAGCTTCCAGTTGATTGAAAATGGTCTTCTTGGTATGGTTCTGATTTCTGATTAGGTTTGGACGGGTAAATTATTATTTTATTTTATTTTGAGATTCGTAAATTTTACTGGAGGGGAAAGATAAGATTGCTTAATAATAGAAAAACTGGAACCCTGTTGGAAAAATGTAAGTGGTGCATTTATCTTGGGGGGAATACAATTATAATGGTGGAAAGGGAAATTGCTGGAGGAAATGTCAGAGAGTGGATGTCGGAGGGTGAGGCAGTATGACATTTCAGGTGCTGAAGGGTTCGAGCCATCGTGAGTGAACCACCACACCTTCCAATTTGTCTGTGTTGATGAGATTGCAATAACCGCCTAAAAGGATGTCAGCCACCAGATATGGTTCATCTTCCTTTCCTTCAGGAGGGTTCTTTCGAACCGTCATATACACTGTCATCTTTCCGACTTGAAATGAGGTAGCCCTGACCACCATATCTCCAATCTGGAACGGGTTTGGTTGTTGTACGATTGCTCAGTTTTTTCTTTCGTCATCTTCGAGGGCAATTTTCAAGTCCTTGGCGAAGCGCTTGAAGGGCCCAACGTTCCATTCACACCTCTTGACAACATCGTGCTCGGTAATCGCACTGAGTCCCCGCGACGGGTTACGACGAGGAGTGACTGATTGTATAGAGGGTTGTTCAGTCAGACTTACTTGGGTTCAGAGTTCGTGAGCCAGCGTCGGCAGGATTTCCCCAGGTAATTGAGTTCCGTCAGTAAGTTGTTGACACAACAGCAGGTTGGATGGTTTGTTGGATACCCTTTCGGGCGTTGTCATGGGTATAAGGGATGTTCCTAGTTTTTTTTTGTTTTCGAGTATCCACGGGCGTCCCAGGACCATGTCGTAACTCAATTCTTTGACAATGTGGAACCTTCCATGTGTCGCAGTATTTCCTACGCTGGTTTCGAGATTGATGTAGCCGGGTGCGTTTAGGCTTCTTCCCTCAAGGTCCCTGATAATTGATGGAGAACGGACAACCTCTTGCTTTGTTATTCCTGCTGCTTTCAGGGTCTTGAAAATAACAACGTTGAATTCTGAGGCCGCATCGATTAGTGTGTTGCTAAATTCGGTGCTCTTCAAATGGACTGTGGTTAGCAGTCCCCAGTTGCGCTTCTCAGTAGCATCCCCGGGGAAGACTTGTGCTTTTAGTGCGACTACTGTAGCAGGAAAAAGTCGTTTGCCAGACAGTATGCAGTTGAGGGCTGCGAAAATGTCTTGGCGTTGTACCCTGGAGAAGTAGAGGATTTAGCATACGTGCTGCATCATGGACTGTATGGTTTCATGTATGGAGTCCCCAGAGATTCCGCAATTCCTTACGGGAAGCGGGTCTCTATGTACTCCTTCGTTCCCTAGCCGAAGCTCTCTTGCTTCTACCTTTTCCTTGAAAATGTGCTTCAGCTTTTTGAAGTCACTAGTCGGGTGATGGACGAACCTGTGGTAGTGGCAGTATTTGGGGTTTGCCATCTCGACCTCAGTTGGTGGGCGTCTGAGAGGCGGCAGTCTGATGACATCATCTTGAACCCATGCTTCTAAAAGTTCGATTACTTCCTCGATTGGAAACGGGAAGTCCAGATCATCCTCTCTTGTTTCATGATGAGATTCGGGAGCCTTGGTCGCAGCTTTCCGCCGTGGAGCTGCCCGTCGTGCCGGGGCTGTGCGTTTAGGGTGCTGATCCATCATCGGGGCTTTCCTCTTTCGTCCACCACGCTTACAGAGGAGGGGCCAGTGTTGTACGGCTTGTTAAGGAGGTGCGCGCTTCTCCGGACTTCGCGCACATTTTCACCTTTGGATGGTCTGGTTCTTTCTAATAAAGCCGGAGCTGTCGTGGTTGATCGTTTGGCAGCTTCATGGAGTTCGAAGAACGCCTGGAATCGTAGGTTCTCCAGTAAGGAGCGGTAGATGGGAGTCATGTCGTTAATGCATGAATTCACTAATTGTTGTTCGGTCATATTCGGATCGTGACAGTCCAGTGCTTGGATCCTGAATCTCTTGACGAACTCATTTGGATGCTCGTTATTTTTTTGGAACATCCTCCCTAGATCTGAGAGAGTGACTTGTTCAGACACGAAGAAATACTTCCTGTAGAATGACGTAACCATTTCACCCCAATTACAGATGTTGCCTGGTGTGGTGCTGTTGTACCACGTGTATGCTCTTCGGTAAGCGATTTCGAAAACTCCCTTAAGCGGAGAAAGTGGTTGTACTCGTGTTCGCCCAAGGCCTCTAGGAATCGTGAGATATGTTCTCGTGCATTACCGGTTCCATCATACAAAGAGAACTGAGGATACGAGTACCCTCTTGGGAGGGGAGTTCTTTGGATCTCCATTGGGTAAGGAGGTTGGTGCTGATGTGTATCCGTCTCGTCGTTTTTGATTCGGGTTTGGAGAAGCCGCTCCAAGTCTTCTCGTGTGACAAAATTGGACGGATGATTTCTTGCTATCGAGGCTTCAACACGAATTTCTTCGCCTGTGTCAGTGCGCTCTGCTGAGGTGCCGACCCCAGGGCTATTGGGAGTGTCTGTCCTTGACTCTGGTCGGCGCAGTTCCCGCAGTGTTGAGGTGCTGGCCTCGGGGTTGTTGGGTGTGTCAGTCCTTGATCCCGGCTGGCGTGACTCCCATGGAAGCCGTTCTGTTAGGGCCTTGAGAAAAACAAGCACCTCTTTCTGGGTCGAAACCATGTTCATCTGGGCTCTAGCAAGAACTTCTTGTCTCTCCATCAGATCGGCGATGGTGACATAAGGTCTGCCTCCTCTGGTTTCTCGCCCTGGTGGTGGAGTAGACGTTGTTCGGGCGGCAGTTGGAGGTGACGTGCTTGCTGAAGTGTTAGGGACAGTAGCGGCGGCTCGAGCTCTGGTGACTGGTGGTGTAATTCTTAAAGGAGCACCTTCCGTACCGCTTGGGTTAGCGGATTGCGTAGGAGCATTCGGAGTGGAGGCGGCCCTGGCTCTGGTGACTGGTGGTGTAACGCTTGAAGGGGCGCCTTCCGTGTTGCCAAGGTCAGCAAGTGATGTAGCAGTGCCGTTGGAAGAACCATCAGCGCCAGGAGCAGTTTCCATATTGGTGCTTTCAGAGTTTGTCGCAGATCCAGACCTTAGCTCTACCATGCTGAAAGAATGAACTAGAAAGGCAATTCTGGAAACCGCAAGTCAACTTTGCAACTGAGAGATTGATCTCCTACCATGGTCGCGAATTGTTTATGGGTGAAAATCGTTTCTGCTGATTTTGGTAATTTCGGTGAGTGGGTGAGAAACAAATCTAAACTCTAAACAAATGTACTGCACGGGAGTACTTTAAATTCGAGAGATCAATCTGTACAAATCTGGCCTAAACCAAGAAATGACCGTTCCGGATTTTCTTCGGTCACAAAGAGGAGGAGAAGGGCTGGTTTAGGGAGGGAAGCGAAGAGAGTGTTGAGACCAGAGCATCTCTGAGAGAGTAGTACTTGACTTGTATCAGAAGGTGAAATATTTGAGAAAGCTAGCAAGAGTTGCCTTTCTGAGTGTTATACTTCTCCCTGACCAAAACTTGTGTCTTGGTGGAAATAGCTAAAACCTATTTATACAAGTCCAACTGAAACGTACTATGGCCCCGTAAGAAAAGAAACGTATGAGTTAAATGGGAGAGGTGGTAACGCCTGGTATTGATGGAATTGATGTTCCATAATGAAAGAGCGTTTCACCATTACTTCATGCATTTAATAACCGTTTTATTCTTATTACACTTTCTTGAAACGGGCATTTGTGTATGCCGCACTCTGTAGACCGCCAAACCAAAATCCTAATGAGCATCCCCCAGTTTGTGACATACGTTTTGATGTCTCGAGTGTTTTTCGTGGAAAACATGTAGCATGTCGCTGGTGTTCGATAAGTTGAGCTTGAGAGACTTAATGGCTCAGTGGCGACCTCCAACAGTTGAGATTTTTCATAAGAGGAATCGTGGCCTTTGATGTAGGCGCGACATGCCAAAGTGCAAGGGTTGCACGACATGTGCCAATGGCATGTGTGGCATGCCTCGGCCCTGGGTTGCACGGCTTGCATCCCAGGTTGCAAGGGTTGCGGCATGTGCCAATGGCGCGTGTGACGGCTTTGGCCCTAGGTTGCACGGATTGGCATGCCAGGTTGCAAGGGTTGCACGGCATGTGCCAATGGCGCATGTGGCGGCTTTGGCCCTAGGTTGCAAGGGTTGCACGGAATGTGCCAATGGCGCGTGTGGCGGATTTATCCCTAGGTTGCATGGCTTGGCATGTGATAATATTTTTTGATGATGTTGTAGTAATGAGGTTCAAACTCTCGGACTTGTGAAGACTAGATTTAAAGATTTAATAAAATTATATACAAAAATATTAACAAAGTGGGCGAGAGGTATGAGAAAATAACCAAAACACTGATTCCACTATTACACATGAATTAATGATGGTAAATAATCCAAAACTCTAATTATCTTTTAAGTCCTTTATATCTTAACTCACTAATAATCAAGCAAATTCTCAAACATCAATTGTATCCCTTAAGCATAGATTATCTAAACAAAGCATAACATATCTAATTGAATCACAACTGATTAGGAAAATTATGCAAACAATTTAAAACTCCGCAAAAGCAGTGATTGAGTGAATTATAACTAAATATTAGAGAAAATAAAATAGTTGTCAATTATTCATGCGTAAATAGCTTCCTCATTGCCTTGGTTGCGGGAGAATTAGCCGCTCATCATGTTGGAAACACGCTCAAAAATCATTATTATTACTCAAAGGGTGTTTACAAATGATGAAAATGGAGAAATAATTCAAAACCGGGTTTGTAACAATTATATTTGTTACAAACCAGAGAACTACGACCCACAGTATGTGTCACTGATACTGTTGCTCTAAGACCCACGGCTCTGTGTCGCAAACGCTGACAAATAAGTCTGCCTCTGATGTACGACCCACGGTTGTGAGTCGTTGTTACTGTTGGAAACGACGGTCTTGGATGGTCCGTTCTTCGTGTTCTTCATGTTCATCAGCAGCAGCAGCAGCAAAAACCGAGTTTGGGAAACTCGAATTTCTCCTTCTCTGGCTCTCCTCATCCCCCCAGACTCTCGACACCCCTTCTCTATGATCCCATCCACCTATTTATACTCCTTAGACTCATTTAATCACGCCATGATTCTCAATATTCTTCATTGAACTCGGGCAGTAAAGAAAATATTTTGGGAATATTTTCTTCCCTGATTTAGCTTCTCACGCGTTTCTACAGCTGTAAAATCTCCTCATTTATCTTTTTCAAGGTCCAAAGTGTTGCTAGAGTCATCATACATGAGCAGAACACGTTTAAATTCTCCAAAACTCATGTAATCCCGTGATCTGTCCCTCTCATGCACGTGCTTCCCTGATTTCTTCTCACAAATTTTTCAGCCAAATTTGATAGACCAAAACACTTGTAATTGCTTTGTATATGTCCCAGGAACAATCCCATAAATTTTCAGCCATTTAGTCTCCCTATAACACCTCTAAATCCTTGATTGAAACCTGACAGTTGGGAATAAAAATTTCCCGCCAAAACGAATTTTTGAAATGTTGAAGTTGGTGTCCCCTAACCAAACTGGAGGTGCGAATAGCAGGTGCCCAACTGAGGTGCCCCTTATCCAAATTGAGGGTGCCTTTGTCCCTAGGTTGCACGGCTTGGCATGCCATGTTGCAAGGGTTGCATGGCATGTGCCAATGGAGCGCGCTTTTGGCATGTTTGCTATTTTGTGCAATGGTGATGCGTTTTTGGATTTTTGGCATGGTTAACGTGATGATTGCGCGTTGCTTTGCGGTTTGGCATGGTTGTCATATTTAGCGCAACAGTTGCGCGTTATTTGTAGTTTTGGCATGATTGCCATATTTTGCACAATGATTGCATGGTACATGCAATTGCTATGTTTTGTGTGATGAGTTCATGGTGCGTGCATTTGGCATGTTTGCCATGCTTTTGCGCAATGATTGCACGGTACGTGCAATTGCCATGTTTTGCGCGATGTTTGCACGGTACGTGCATTTGGCATGTTGCATGACATGTGTGAGTGGCATGATTTCCATGATTTTGCGCAGTGATTGCACGGTATGTGCAATTGCTATGTTCTGCGCGATGATTGCACGGTACGTGCATTTGGCATGTTGCGTGACATGTGTGAGTGGCATGATTGCCATGCTTTTGCGCAGTGATTGCACGGTACGTGTAATTGCTATGTTCTGCGCGATGATTGCACGGTGTGTGCATTTGGCATGTTTGCCATGCTTTTTGCATAATGGTTGTGCGGTATGTGTGAACTTAGGGTTTCGCGCATCGAAACCCTAATTTAGTATTTGAAAAAAGGTACCCTGGTAATTTTGACATAAGCACGTTAAATGCTCTAACAAATGTGCTAGTGTCACCGGTGACGTCATGATATACATGAGGTTTTACAGTTTTACCCCTTGTTCAAAAACCACCATCAACATTAGGGTACTTTCCTCTCCGAATAGACGACTCTACCAGTAGCAACACAACTAGGTAGTTTTGCTGGCTCTGAGGATTAGTTTGCTCAAAATGAAAACTTCAATATTTATACACTAAGGAAGTTTGGAAACCAAGGAATTTCCAAAACCGAATATTCTCAAAGATGCGCAATAAGTGCAAATACAGTTCTCATAATTCCTGGAAATGCTCTGTCCAAATATTGACCGAAATCTCAGTAGAAAATCTCCAATTAGTAAATGCACATTACCAATTTTTATTTTCTAAGGATATGCATTTAATTGCTTGAAATTAAAAACATATAAAAACTAAAAACTTAGTTAAAAGATTCTCAATTTATTTCGATATGGGATTCTCCTTTAGTTATTAAGGAATATCTTTGAACAATAAAAGATAAGAGTTACTGCATATGTTCAAAGTATGTCGACATCTTTACTTTGTAAATCCTTTTTCATATTTACAATCTTGCAACCGATTTTCCACACTTCCAAACAAGTTTAGAATTGGTTCATCTGACTTCCAAGAACTATGTGATTGATTATCCTATCAAATCACCATTAATGGGTTTCACGGTTCAACCAAAACACAAAGCTTCGGTTCTACCTCCATGTGGGTACTAGGATCGGTCACATTAGCTTTCCAAAAAATGGTTGACTAGGTACTAGGATCTATTACCACATATTTATGGTATTTTACTTGTGATCGGTTGCACAAGTCATAGGATAGGTCACCAATTATTAAGACTTGTTGCACCTCTTACAAGGATCGATTCCACATACTTGTGATCGGTTGCACCTCTTACTAGGATCAGTTCCCCAATGTCTAGAGTTGGTCATACCAATTACAACATATCGATCATACCATCACAGGTGATTACTTAAGATCGGTTTCACTAATGAAAGTCATACCAATACAAAAGTCAGGCATTGTAATAGTTTTACCAAGATACATAAACAAGTTATGAGCGGTTATACTAAACACACATATTGGTAATCCAAAGATTTGCAATTAATAATAATACCAATAATCCTAGCGATTTCCCTTTCGATTCACAAAACAAGTTTATGAATTGTACTTCCTTTATACAAATGTAAAACGTTGTTTCCTAGGACGAAATCTTCACTCATACCCATACATAATCACAATAGCATTCATACGATTATGTTGGTGTCTTATATACGAAGTTCAAAAGATAGACGTTATACTTCGTATTGTACTTCCTTAATACTATGTCTAACTAGAGTATAATCATTCACAGCTTCGCAGTTATGTTTTCAATATGCACGACTTGAAAGATATGTTAGGAATGAAACAGTTGAAGTCAAATATTACTAACCTCAAGTGGAAGGATGATGTCATCGTTGTAGCTCTTTACTTGTTCACATTCTTCAAGTCTTCACGTAATACTTGTAAGTCTCATATCCTAGTAACTTTCTATCTAACCTATACGAAGTTGACTCTAGTAAGTAATCAAGCGACTCTTTAAATGAGTTTTTATTCACTAAAATATAACAACCAAACTTGACATACCAACGTTTGATGGGTTCAACCGAGCAATGCTCTAACAGTACTTAGTACACTTACAAACCAAACCGATTTTGTTTCAAATGGTTCATATATATATATATTTCTATGAGATGATGGACATTTGAAAAACTCTCTTGAAACACATTTAGATTCATTTGATCATCTATCATGATTGATTGATCATCATATTTGATCTGGAAGTGTTTAGATGAATATGGCTAATTTATAAGTGTTAATATGGATAACTTCAGTTAACTATTATTGAGCCAACAAGGTATACACGTTTCGGTACGGTTCATCCATATTTAAATATAAGTATATTTCATTTGTGTGTATCAAGAAAATACCATCCTACGGTGGAGATAGATTGCTTAGTTTCTAAGCAGACTTAGCTTGAGTCTTAAATCAGGAGTTCATCTAACGGTGAATATTAAATGCTTTGTTAGTAAGCTATCTTAGCTTTGATTGTAAGCAACCTTGATTTGAAAGAATATATAATAGAGAACTCTAGCATCTGGGAAACCTAATCCGGACACTTCTCTGTGTCCTAGTTGCAAACCAGAGTCGATTATCCTTTAACCTAGATTTTCCAAAACCATTATTAGGTTAACGACTTGAAGACTTCATTTGGGATTCGTGAAGCCAGATCCAACTATTTTTTCTGTAGTTGCATATTCTGATCTTACTTGTTCTATCGTGTTGAGTTTTATCTTCTCTAAGATTTATCTCCTATAGGTAAGATATAAAAAGTAACCACAACAGTTCATCGTCTCAGACTCTTGTGATTCCGCAATAACTTCTTATGTTAATCAGTTAGGTTATTGTGAGGTGACTAATATTTCTAGGCTGCTCTTCAGGAGTATAAGACCATATTATTAGTTGAGTTTCATGTTCACCCTGATTTATCTAAAGACGGAAACAAAACCAAAATAAAATTATCTGTAGGAGACAGATTTGTTTATAAGTCTTCGACTTTGGGTCGTAGCAACTCTTAGTGTGGGTGAGATCATCTACGTGAATCAAGTGCGCAGAGTCCTGCTAGGATTCAGGAGGCATAAGGAACGCGACTGTACCTTAATCGGTGAGAGACTTGGTTACGACTCAGCTACATTCTAGTCCGAAGTTAATTTGTAGTAGGCTAGAGTCTGTAGCGGCTTAATACAATGTGGTGTTCAAATTTGAACTAGGTACCAGGGTTTTTCTGCATTTGCGATTTCCTCGTTAACAAATTTCTGGTCTCTGTATTATTTCTTTTCCGCATTATATTTGTTTATATAATTGAGATATCACAGGTTGTGCGTAGTTCAATCATAGTTGGTAAATCCGACCTTGTTTGTTGGATAGAACTTGATTGGCACTTGGGCATTGGTCTTTGGTACCGTCCAAGTTATTCTCATATCAATCAGGTTCACAGATTTCTATCTGTTCGATTTGCTGATTGTATTGAGAAAGAGATAAAGCTCTTTGATATCTTTCTTGATTGAGTCTCACTTTTAAGTTGGTGCTCTCGGAATTATATTGGAGTTTAGTCTATACAGATTGTCGAACGAAATATTGGGTGTGGTTGTTATACCACCGCGTTTTCATTTACTTATGGGGATTTTTTTTCCTGAAATCGGTGTATGATTCAATTCAGATTTTAGGATTCTGTTCAGATTAATCGATTTATATCGATCATTTTTCTATCTATTCACGACTATCACTAGTTGTATAACCCTCTCAACCACTATTACTATCCAAATCCACCTACTTGCATTACCACCTTCACAACCATCACCACTCCATGTCCAACACCACCTCTTGCAGTTTATCTATCTATTTATCTATGTACATTAAGTAAACGCTACAAATCAAGGAACCCTTATATCATGTCAGTCCCATCCCAAAATATCTTCACTGAATCACTCTTCTACTCTAATTACAAACACCATAAAGCCACCATCCAAACCTGTACTCGTGAATCCAAATAACCCAAGCTCAACATCCTAAACATGTTATATGAGAATGAAGCTGTTGTATGGGCTTTAAATCTCCGAGTTATACAATAAAATCATTAGTTTTAGTGACATCAAATGAGTCCAAAGCTACCAAATCCACAACTATTGTTCTATCTCTAATAAGTAAGTTCACCTTCCTAAATCAATAAAAGGAAACAAAATTCTAGTTGTTCCTCTGAAATTTCAGTTACAAAATCATAAACTCAAATTGGTATCCCGTGTTTCTAAATCATTCTCTTCGATTGTCATGTTAAAATTGAAGTTGAACTAAAATAAGAATTAAAAACCCTGACTACAAAGGATAAAGAAAAACTCTCCAAAATATTTTTTGTCCGTTCTTCTACGAGAACGAATAAGGAGATGAACTTATAAAGAAAATGATTTGTTTTTCTTTCTTTTGTTAAAAATCGAGGGGCACGTGTCTATAATTTTTTATGAGAGGGTAATTTTGTCATTTTACTAAACTCATATTGGATCTGCCACGCGTACACATCTTACGTGGAAAACAATAGAACCTTTGGATGGAATATGTAGGGAGGAATATATAATGAAATGAGGTTTTGCTAATTTTATTTCTATAGGGAAAGTAATACAAATTATCAATCTTTACAGGGGAGGTAACGCAAAATACTCCTAATTTTTTTATAACATTATAGATAAATATATTCACAAGAAAGTGAAAATGAGACGTCATTTGGTTAAAGATCTTACATTTCCTTACATTTAGTGATAAGTACTACTCCCTCCGTCCAAGTTATATAGGCGGAATTTTCAAATGTCTTAGAATAAGAAAAATTTAGGTTTCATAAATTTGTATCCTTTTTCCTCCTAATTTACCTTTAATCTATTCCCTAAGTAGACTCATAAAACTACTTCTTATGATACCCATGCAAAATTAATAAGGACATATATGTCAAAAATAACCTTGCAATATTACTATCTAGTTGGACAAGCAAAAACATGTTCTCCTCGTATATAACTTGGACGGAGATAGTATAATAATGCATAAGAACATATTTCAAAAAATTGGGCATGCAAGAACTAATTGTTAGTTAAAGATATGTGTAAACATTATTTATTTATTTTTCAAATGTATTGATGACACATAAAAGGACCGCAATTTGAGTTCGCCTACAACTTCAGAAACTATGAGGCAACCCTTGTCTCCTTGTTAATTTGTCAGGATGTTCAACTGTTCTATATGCATTGGTGCATTGGATTTTTGCATTCCGATTATAGGATACTGACGCGAGTGAGGTTGTTTGACAAAAAAAAGTTAAGCAATGCATATTGAGGAATGGTGGGGTCTTAGTAGAATTTATAATGACAAATGAGTTTGGCATGATTCGAGCATCAATTTTCACTTTTCAAGGCTCTCAGGTAACAAATCTTGTTCAAAATGATAACATGAGGAGGGAAGTACGAAGATATCTGGGTCGTGCGGTTTTAATTGTAGGTTGGAAGTGTTAGAGCGCTGCTCGGTCGAACTCGCAAGCATTACTATCTCAAGCTTGTTTGTCAAGTTTAGTTGCCAAAAATATAAGTCTTGATTTCTAGTCTACTTATAGCTAAGTCTCGGATTAGGATAGAAAGTGTAGTTGAGCATTAGACTTCACGACGTTCATCGATTGAAGACGAAGAACTACTAAGGAGGCTTGTTGAACTTCATCAACAAAAGGTATGTGGAGACTTGAACTCTATCACTCAAAAGTATATCTACTCTATATCCTATTTTATACAAAAGTTGTATAGCTATATAGACTTCAATTTATGCACATTTGATATTTCGAGTTGAGTTCAACTCGCTTACATATTTCTCGAAATATATGATGGTAAGATTTCGCTTTAACCAAGTTCATCTTATATTCTTGACGAAAGTCAAAAGATGATCATGTGAAAATCTCCTTGTAACATCTTACATGATTTGTGTGAGACAGTCATTTGATGTAGACTCAGAATGTTTCGTATTGATCATTCGATCACTTGAAAATTGCTTTGAAGCTAATTGTTTGTGTGATACAGCTATTGTCGTCTTCCGAGAATGTTTCGATGGTTGAAATGAGAGTTTAGAACAATTGGATATAAGCACAGTACACGTACTTGCATATGTGTGATCCAAGTTCGGGAACCATGGTATGCATACCCGTATGCATACTGGTTGGTTTAGTAGAGGTCCGGGAACTAAGTATGCATACCGGTACGCATACTGGCGTGAGGTTCAAGTTTCGGGACTTTAATGAGTTTGGGGGTATGCGTACACGTTCGCATACAGGCGAACCCAAACTTAGTACGACCACTAAGGTATGCGTACCCGTTTGCATACTTGAGTGGATAATGTTCTAAAATCAGTTTGTTCATGAACTAATACATTTATATAATAAGGAATGCAATATTTTGCAAACCGTGGCTGTAATGTTCATGACTTGATTCGAGTGAATCAAAATCGATTTTCCTTCAATTGTGTCTTGTATACTTCTATGAGAATATAAACAATTGAACAACTCTAGAACTAGTTTCATTTGAGTCATTTGAACTAGTTATGGTTAAGATGAATGAGGTTGATATGAAGGTCTTCATATGGCTAACTTCGATTAACTATTGTTGAGCCAACAAAGGTGTACATGTTTAGGTATGGTTACTCATATCTAAATGAAGTCACTTTTCATTTGTGTGTAACAAGCTAAGTTCGATCTAACGGTTGAAAGATATTAGCTTGAGTATAATCAGGTTTTCATCTGACGGTGAATATTGAATGCTTTGTTACCAAGGTAACATTGATTGCAAACCCTGATTTGAAGACTATATAAGGAAGAACTCTAGCAACTGGGAAACCTAATCCCCACACCTCCTATGTGATACTAGTTGCGACTAGAGTTGATTCTCCTTTAACCTTAGGTTTTTCCAAAACCCTGTAGGTTAACGATTTGAAGACTTCATTGAGATTGTGAAGCCATACCCAACTATTTTCTCTATAGTTGCATGTTCTGATCTTGTTGTTTTCTATCGTGATTGAGTACTATCTTCTCTAAGATTTTCTCGAGATTTAATCTCCGATAGTCAAGATAAAAAGTAGTCACAAACATTTTCGTCTCATCGTTTGTGATTCCACAATATCTTGTTTCTCTACCATACGATTAAGATTATTGTGAGGTGATTGGTATTTCTAGACAGATTTATCCATTCAATAGACTTTTCTGTATGAGACATATTGGTTTATCAAATCTTTGACTTTGGGTCGTAGCAACTCTTAGTTGTGGGTGAGATCAGCTAAGGGAATCAAGTGCATATAATCCTGCTAGGATTCAGAGACGTAAGGAGCGCAACCGTACCTTGATCAGTGTGAGATTGGTTAGGGGTCAACTACATTCCAGTCTGAAGTTAACTTGGAGTAGGATAGTGTCTGTACCGGCTTAATACAGTGTGGTGTTCAAATCTGGACTAGGTTCCGGGGTTTTTCTGCATTTACGGTTTCCTCGTTAACAAAACTTCTGGTGTCTGTGTTATTTCTTTTCCGCATTATATTTTTTATATAATTGAAATATCACTGGTTGTGCGTAAGTTCATTCAATTATGAATCCAGCTTTTGGTTGTTGATTAAATTGATTGACACTTGGATATTGGTTTTTGATACCGTCCAAGTTATTTCTTATATTCAATCGGGCTCGCAAATTCCTATTTGTTTGATTGCAGATTGAATTGAGAAATTGAGATATAACTCTTTGATATACTTTTCTTAAGATTGAGTCTGACTGTATAATTGATTCTCTTGAAAGTATATTGGAGTTAGTCCATACAAATTGCTAAGCGAAATATTGGGTGTTGTTGTTAGACCCCCAGGAGGAATCTACCTCACACAACACGATTTATGGGAGAGGTATGCGGAAATTCGGTATGCAAAAGCTCTCGAATTCATATGAGAGAGGTTATGGCCAAGATGATATTATTCACCATGTGCATGTGCCGCAGATGTTACAGTGGTACTTGTAATTCCATATTATTTACGTGATTCACCATGTATATGTGCCGCGGGTGTTAAAGTGGTTCCCGCAATTCCATATTTTATATGTTTAAGATACCTGATGTTATGACTTAATTGTATTTTACGTAAACTTCGAGTAAATTATTTACTTTTTTTATAGATTTATTGTGGACACACTTGCTTCGGTTTCCTACAAATTTTTATCGTATTATATCTCGGATTTATACTTTGTGTGAACCTGAAGGTGCTCTGATGAGAAATGAAAATGCAGTGGTACCAAGTACACCACCAACTTTGTTTTTGATAAAAGTGAACTTGTATGATGCTTTTAACAATCAAAAGATGCGGAAAAATAAAAGCACACACGCACAATAATTTTGTTAACGAGGAAACCGCAATATCAGAAAAACCCCGGGAACTCGTCCAGATTTGAACACCAAACTATATTAAGCCGCTACAAACACTAACCTACTATCAGACTTCGGACTGGAATGTAGTTGAGATTGAATCCAACCTCCAAGCGACTGAATTACAGTTACGCTCCTTACATCTCTTTGTTGATAGTGGATTTTCGACAAAGGATAAAATCGTAAAACCATAATTGTACATATTCCTGATCCAGCAATCAGAAGAGTATTGAGGCTCATGTCTCTCATTGAAGCATGAAAACTCATGCCGCAAGAGTCTCTGACTGAGTTTATTGTCTCTCAGAGCATACATGAATATGAAGTCTCTCAACTGAGGCAACGACATATCTCATGAATACTGAGCAATTTAAGTAATTACTTCTATATAGAATCGAACGATTGGACGACTCCTAGACAGCTTGCCTGCTAGTATAGAGCAATAACAGGATGTAACAATGTTTTCCCTGACTATATAAAAGAAATATGACGCTTCAACAAGCTCATATCGCCCAATTCTTGAATAATTAATGCTCCTAGACGATCATGCTAGTATAGAGCCATCAATTAATTATTTCTAAATCATTATATTCATTAACTGAATCCCTAGAAAATATTCTACGTTCTTCATAATATTTCATTACTTCAATTCATGGTTCTTCCCAACATAATTCCATGGGTTAGTGATATATATTCAACATACGGGCATCTGAGCCGCTATCGGGTAAGCCCCGACCAAAATGGTGCAAGTGTACTCAGCAAAAATGCACTAACGAGCACCTGAATGCACGAACGAACATTCAAAAATACGAAGGAACCATGAACCTATGAAAAATAGAAAGAAAATAATAATAATAAAATATTAGCAAAGGCGCTAGGGGACTGCGCCAACCAGCCAGCCAGTCATGTCGTGGCCAGTCCTACGCCCGATTCTTTATTTTATCATATTTTATTATTTTTCCTTGATCTCATGAAAATTCCTTCATTTGAACAAAACTCCTTCGTTTAAGGAAACTCCTCAGTTTCATGGTATTTCCTTTGTATCAAGGAAATAATATAAAATTAGGAAAAGTGTCACGGGACCGGGTTGACTAGCCGGCCGGTCATGTCCTAGTTGTGGCCGGTCCCACACCTTGCGTTCCATATTATTTTATTATTATTATTTCCTTCATCCAATGAAATTCCTCAATTTCATGATATTTCCTTCACACCAAGGAAAGGATATAAAATTACGGAAGGTTCACGGGACCGGGCCACTAGCCGGCCGACCATGCCCTAGCCGTGGCCGGTCCCACACACCCCTTATTTTATTATTTTTATTATTATTGTTTCCTTCATCTCATGGAAACTCCTTCACTTTAAGGAAACTCCTTTATTTCAACGAACTCCTTGATTTCATGATATTTCCTTCGAATCATGAAAATAATATAAAACTAGGAAAAGTGTCATGGGACCAGGCTTATTGGCATGCCTTAGTCATAGCCGGTCACACACTTCATGATTTTTTATTTTATTATTACTATTCTTTCCTTCATCTTATGAAATTTCCTCAGTTTGAGCAAAAACCTTGATTTCTTCATATTTTCTCAAAATGTTGCTCAAACGCGTATCAGAAAATATCAAAATTCTCAGGACTGAGACACGAACACTTTGGTGGCATGGGTATATTACCTTGACCGACCAAGGTTGGCATTTTGTCTTACAAGAAGCCGGTCCCATGTATTTTCACCATTTTGACCTAACTTGTTCACATTAGGTTTAAAACTCTTCCAAACAACTTGGAATTTCATCAAACGATCGTCACTCGATCCCATGACCAACCAGGGCTGGTTCCATGACCCGTTGGTCGGTCCCTCATTTCTTCATTATTAGGTTTTGTGTGACGGACCGGAAAATTACGCATGTGGCGCTTTGCCCCACAGGCCATAACTTTCCCGATGCGCTATGATGAAGCTACGATCCGGGCCTCAAAGCTAGGCAAATGCACGTCCATTTGCCCTTGCAAGCATGCTCGTGGAGCATGATGCAGCTAACTTAGCTTCCGCACCGTTCCAACTCACCCTTGATCCGCAAAGGGTTTATTAAGAAAATAAAGACTTTCCTAAAACGGAAAAAACAGCCTTTTGAGGCCCTAAATGATGGAATTTGGCTAAATTATGGTGACCATGTGGATCTATACATGTCTTTATCTTTGGGTTGTTTCCATCAAAATGGACTTCTCTTGAGCTAAGTTACAACACTCGGGTTTTTAGCCTATGTCGAACACCTTGATAGGAAGTATGAGCATCCAGTGAATGGAATGCAACTTTCCTCATCAAGTTTGGCCACAATCATCTCTTGGGTAGAGCTACCGAGCCAGATGATATGAGAGGCCAGAATGTCACAATAATCTCACAATTAGATGATATGAGCGACAAAGTGCTGCACCGGCAATGCTGCAACTTATTGCGGATGCCTACGTACCCTTCCCTACTCTAAAGGGATCAAGCACAAATCGTAGTTCATCATCGAAGGGACAGAAGCTTTAGCCAACTCGTTTGCATGGTCGTGGCCAAACAATAATGGTAATGGCCTAGTCCGTATAGGCCGTTCCAACAAAATGCATCCAAGTGATGAATACTTGGTCTGCGGCATGGCATAGTGATGTCCATGCTTAACATGCTCCATTGGTAAGTCTACATATCTATAAATGACGCCTAAACATCATTTATACTCTTCCGGCTAAGCTATGAAGCTTACTTGGTACATGGTCCGCATATGTACCTTCAACCAACTATCCCTCCCTATATATGTTTAAAAGACATTTTTACAACTTAGATTGGGGGAGCAAAAATCATTCATCAACTCCCCAGGCCGTGATGGCTGCACCTCACCACCCTGGACAATAGCGATGTACGGCCGTGATGGCTGTACATTCAATTCTGGCTCACAGGTCAGTTCTAATATTCGACCATGATGGCTGAACATTTCCTGAGCCAGGTCCCGTGAAGGGCCGTGATGGCTGTAGTTCCGTCTTTGGCCCATATGCCACTTCAATGTCCAGTCGTGAAGGTTGTACATCTCTAAGGCTATCTTACTTTGTGCATGGTCCGTATATGCACCTTCAACCAAGTACCCCCTCCCTATATATGTCTTAATGGAATTTCTACAAGTATGGAAAGAGGAGCATATTGACATGCTTGCTTCACTATTCATGTCCGTTGCCATGAATTTCTGAATGACCAACCAAGATGCCTGCTCACTGCCAATGCCAACTCGCTGTCCATCCATGTTGGTTGTCTGTTGCCAACCGATGTCCAGCTATGTTGGCTGTCCACTGCCAACCCGATGTCCAACCATGTTGGTTGTACGCTGAAAGATGCGCCATGGCCTGAGATGAAGCTTCATCCAAAGCTTCTGTTGCGTAGGAAAAGGAACATTGGCCCTTGGCCAATGCGTTGACGATGTTCAGCCAACATAGCTGCGCATCGGGTTGGCAGTGGACAGCCAACATGGCTGGACACCAAGATGGTAATGTACAACCAACGTGGCTGGACACCGGGTTGGAAGTGGACAACCAACATGTCTGGACATCGGGTTGGCAGTAGACATCCAACATGGCTGGACATCGGGTTGGAAATGGACATCCAACATGGCTGGACAACGGGTTGGCAACGTACAACCAACATGGCCGGACATCGGGTTGGAAACAGACATCCAACACGGCTGAACATTGTCAACGCATTGGCCAAGGGCCAATGTTCCTTTTCCTACGCAACAGAATCTTTGGATGAAGCTTCATCTCAGGCCATGGCGCATCTTTCAGCGTACAGCCAACATGGCCGGACATCGGGTTGGCAGTGAAAAACCAACATGGATGGACACCGAGCTAGTAATGTACAACCAACATGGCTGGACATCGAGTTGGCAGCGGACAACCAACATGGTTGTACACCGAGTTGGCATTGGCAGTGAACAACCATCTTGGTTGGTCATTCGGAAATTCATGGCAACGTCCATGAATAGTGAATCAAGCATGTCAATATGCTCCCCTTTCCATACTTTTAGAAATTCCATTAAGACATATATAGGGAGGGGCACTTGGTTGAAGGTGCATATACGGACCATGCACAAAGTAAGATAGACTTAGAGATGTACAACCATCACGGCTGGACGTTGGAGTGGCCTATGGGCCAAAGACGGAAGTACACCCATCACGGCCCTTCACGGCCCTTCACGGGACCTGGCTCAGGAAATGTTCAGCAGTCATGGCCGGATATTAGAACTGACCTGTGAGCCAGAATTGAATGTACATCCATCACGGTCGTACATCGTTGTTGGACAGGGTGGTGAGGTGCAGCCATCACGACCTGGAGAGTTAATGAATGATTTTTTCTCCCCAAATCTAAGTTGTAAAAATGTCTTTTAAACATATATAGGGAGTGATAGTTCGTTGAAGGTACATATGCGGACCATGTACCAAGTAAGCTTCATAGCTTAGCCGGAAGAGTATAAATGATGCTTATGCCTCATTTATAGATATGTATCCTTACCAATGGAGGATGTTAAGCATGGGAATAACTATGCCATGCCACAGACCAAGTATTCATCACTTGGATGCATTTTGATGGAACAGCCTATACGGACTAGGCCATTACTGATAGGTGCCAAATATTGCATTATTTCTTATCATTTTATTGGCACTTATCCCATTTTGCATACCATTAATTAGCCTTTTACAATGAATTCTTTATTTTACTCTCCTCAAGGATAAATACTTAATATTGCTTAATTTTGCATTTTTAGGTACCAAATAAAGGCTAGATGAGTTGCGGAGCCAAAAGAGCAAAGACACGGGAAAAAACCGGCAGAAACTCTAGCGGAAAAGAAGTGCAGAATGTGGTATGGATGACTCAAGGATAGAAGTGGTCTTAAAAAGGAAGAAATTGTTCTTAAAGAAGAAGTGGGATCAAGATTGTCTAAGCCCAAACCCATTTCCTAAATCCTAAAATCCAAACCCAAACCCGTTTTTCCCTTCAGCCGTCAGATTGGATCCACTCCATCATCCAACGGTCGCTTCATCAGAGTGCATCGAGCTTTGATGTTCCTGTCTAACATCATAGCACCTAACTCCATCTTTGACCGTCAGTTTTGATGTATCTCACATTCAACGGTCGATCCACACCCATTTCTATCGCGCCGTTGGATCACTCCATCACCTTTTCATCCTACGGATTCCCCTCACCAATCATCAAAACTTGATGTCTCGTATAACACCTAAGCACCTAATACCTATACCCCCAAACAAACAACCCCTAGCCAAACCTAATCGAGTTCTTCTTCCACCTTTTCCCCTCTCCACTGCTACACCCATGTCCGCCACCAACTCCGTCGCTGCCACCACCATAACTCCCACCAAAAACCATCATGGCTTCCAACAACCAAAACCCATCACCCATATTACGTTCTATATCTTTCTCAACGACTAATTTCGCCTATTTTCACGCCACTGAACCCTAGGAGTGAAGTTGGTGAAATTGGTTGATGAGCTAGACAAATCGGAGGCATGGGTAGCATCAGGAGAAGAAATAGAGGCATGGGTCGAAGCTCTCAAGTGTTTTCAGAGATTAGGTATGAATTAATTTCAATTTTTATGAAACCCTAAATTCACTGTTTTGGGGATTTTTGGGGGAAACTCATGTAAACTATAAATAGATGCTTTGGGTGTTTGTATTGGGAATGCTTGGAGGAGTCAAGTACCAAATACTTGAGTTCTCAGTAAAAATTTCATCTTATTTTCTTGTCCTGTTTTTGGAGAATTCTCCATGTTGTTCACAACTGCTAGTAACATGCTAGGAGCCGTGTTCATGTTCTAAGCTTCATAGTTATGGTTTAGATGAAACCCTTAACCTTAATTCTAGGCTGTTTATGTTAATTTCTTTTGTTCCTGCTATGCTTTACTGTCTAGACAGATTTAACCTAGTGTTCAACATATTACTTTCACCTTGAATGTCAAGCATCCTAGGTAGTTAGAACCATTCTATGTTTTACTTCACTTGTATTCAATTGAATGTTATTGATCTTTGATTAGTTGTTCTTTAAACAGACAATTAATGCTATGACTTAATATATTAGTTGATGTTAAATTGTTCATCTAAGGAGCTAGGATAGTTGCAATAGCTAAACATTCCAGTATAGGTTAAGTGGTCAATTCAAAAACCCTAGTTCCCTTTTATCAAGTCTTTATACCCTCAGTTCAACCATCTTTATTGCTGTTTCAACCCAAAACACTCTTCTGCCACTGTTTAGAGTCATACTTTAGTAGAGAACAAAGAAATAACATATTTTGCATCCTCCAAGTCCCTGTGGACTTCCCCTTACTTGCACACTAGCTGCTCTTGGCCTTGTGCACTTGCAAGTATCATTTGAATATAGTTTAGGATCTCTTTCTATACCTATCAAGTTCTTGGCGCCGCTGCCAAGGACTCGGTAGCGGTGCTGTGTTCTTTCTTTGTTTTTTTTCTTGCATTCTCATCCATCTTAGCTTCATTCTTGCATATTACATGTTGTTCTTGCTGTCTTGTTCTTGCTTCCTGTACATGTTTACATCTTGTTGTTCTAATATTATACATTTGCATCTTTAGCTCAGTTTTTGTTGTTAGCATTCTAGTAGCATACTCTTTCTTCTTAACTTGCATAAAGCATTGCATTTCCTCTTACTTGCTGTTACATCTTGCAACCTCAGCTTGCACCCATCTTAGATGTGCATCTCCTATCTTGTATTTGAACTCTTGCTTTCTTGCAGTTGCACTGACCTGCAGCCCTTGCTGCTGCTGCATTGCCCTGGTTCTGCTCCTGGTGCAGCTTCTCCTTGCTGATGCTGCTAGGCCCTGCCTTATTGAGCTGTTGCTAGTAGTGTTGAGAAGCTGCTGAGCTAGAAGTTCTCTGCTGGACTGTGCAAGCCTGTTGAGCTGTGGTCTTGTGATCTGCTGGGCCTGTTGCTGAAGGGCTTGTGCTATTGAGCTGCTGCTGAGAACCATCAAAGCCCAACTGGGTTTCCCTCCAAAAAGGTAAGCCTAACCTTTTAGCTAAGCCCAACTGGGCCTCATTAAAATTTATTGGTTTTGTAATTAAGTGTTTATATTTGGGCTTGTAATAATTTTTATTTTTATTTTTATTTTTTCTGTGGGCTTGTAATTTAATTTAGACTGTGGGCTCCTAGCTTTAAGAAAAAAAAAAAACTCCTGTTAGGCTTCAAATTTTTGAGCCCAATCCAACTTCACCCAACTAGGCCCAGCTCTCAAACAACCCAACTGGGCCTCGTTTAAACCAAATTTTGGGCTCCTCTCCTTTTCATTAAAACCAAAATTTTGCTCTCAATTCAAAACCAAATTTTGAAACCCAACAAAACCAAACTTTCTAAAAACCCTTTTAAAACCAAATTGTGGGCTTTGTTTTCTCCATTATTTGTAGGCTTATTATTTCATGATTAATTTGGGATATGATTGTAACCTTTAGAGACCAATCAAATAGACTAATTAGAGTCAATCCAGTAGACCCAATTGACATACCCACAACTTCTGAGGAAAACACACCGGACCAACCCTGGGACAATGGGAGAACCCCGTACTCTCAAGGATTACATGTACCCCACAAGGGCAAGCCAGCCCTCCTGTATTGTTTTGCCAGAAGCTAATGGTCATTATGAGATAAAATCAAGCACAATACAAATGCTTCCTGTGTTTAGAGGAGTCGACAATGAAAACCCTTACCATCACGTGAGAGAATTTGAGGAGATATGTGGAACTATACGTTTCACTCAAATGTCCGACGAGAACCTAAAGTTAAGGCTATTTCCTTTCTATTTGAAGGAAAAAGCCAAGGCCTGGATGTATGCTTTACATCCACAATCCATCATGACATGGGACGACCTCACAAAGGAGTTTTTCAAAAAATTCTTCCCAAATCACAAGACTGCGACAATTCGTCAAAGTCTGAATAACTTTGTGCAATTGGAGGGTGAAACCTTAGCTAGATACCTGGAGAGATTCAATGAATTATTGCTCCAATGTCCCCACCATGGTTTTGAAAAATGGAGACTTGTGCAAATTTTGTATGAGGGTCTAGATGTGTCCACCCGAACAACTGTAGAGTCAATGTGCAATGGGCTATTCGTAAACAAAACTGCTGATGCGTCTTGGGACTTCTTAATTGAAGTAGCTGAGAAGACTCAACAGTGGGAATCTATTCATGAACCCAAGAAGACTACACCTGTAGCTAAGGTTCATAGGATTGAGTCAGATTTTTAGAGAAGTGCAAAAATCGCATCATTAGTTAGGAGAATAGAAGAGTTAGAGATGCATAAAAATATCAAACCTTCTAACACTACTCTCCGTGAACATGTCGAAATGTCCGTATGTGCTGCTTGTCATGATCCCGACCATCAACTCAGTAACTTCCCAGATTTGCTTGCACTCCAGGAATCTAGGCTTGAGCAAGCACACGCTATGTTTCAAAAACAAGAGCATAACCCCTATTCTCAGACCTACAATCCAGGATGGAGAAACCACCCAAATTTTTCATGGTCCAAAGGCCCTGCTCAAGGAGGACCATCTCAACCCAATCAATGCTATCAAAACAATCAAGGCTATCAATACCCTAGAAATCCTCAGCAGCAGTCGTACCCTCAATACACTGCTGAAAAGAAATTGTCTAGCATTGAAGAAAGTATCAATCAGTTGACCCAACATCTGTTGAAAAATTAGAAAGCGACTGATCAACGAGTCTCAGCTCTGGAACTACAGATAGATCAAATTTGCGATACACTGAACACAAGAGAAAAGGGTAAACTTCCTAGCCAACCCCAACAAAATCCAAAGAGAATATTTCAAGCAGGCACATCATCTTGCGATTAAACCTCACCCGATCAAGTCCATTCCATCACCACTCTCCGAAGTGGTAAGATTGTTGAGAACAATATAGGCATGCCACAAACAAATGAATCTGAGCCAAACTTAGCACTGCCTACACCACCAAAGGAAACCTCCAACTTAGAAAAAGAGTCTGAGCACATTAGTGAAGCCGACAATCCCACTGCTGTGAATGTCCCTTTACCTCCTAATGCTCCTGTTGCTCCATATCCTCAGAGGTTAGTTCATCAACAGAAAAGCACCCACTACAATGAGATGTTAGAAATGTTCAAAAGAGTCAACATCAACATTCCTTTTCTTGAGGCACTTAAGCAAATCCCTGCATATGCCAAATTCCTCAAAGACTTGTGTACTCAAAAGCGCAAGCTTAATGTGCACAAACGTGCTTTCTTAGCTGAACAGGTGAGTTCCATCATTCTGAACAAAACTCCACCCAAGTTTAAGGACCCATGTTGTCCAACGATTTCTTGCACTATAGGAAAACACACGGTCAATAGAGCTTTATTAGATCTAGGTGCAAGTGTGAACCTTCTGCCATATTCTGTTTATGAGCAGTTAGGTCTTGGAGAGTTGAAACCAACACCCATAACTCTCCAATTGGCAGACCGATCCGTCAAAGTTCCTCGTGGGGTGGTATAAGATGTTTTGATTAAGGTTGAAAAATTCTACTTTCCTGTAGACTTCATTGTCTTAGACACTCAACCTGTACAAAACCCAGAATGTCACATTCCTGTCATTTTAGGACGTCCTTTCTTGGCAACGTCCAATGCGGATCATCAATTGCCATAATGGAGTGTTGAAACTGTCTTTTGGAAACATGACTGTAGAATTGAATGCGTTTAATGTTAGTCAACATCATGTGAGTCTTGATGATGAAGATGTACATGAGATTAATATGATGGAGAGTTTGATACAAGATTCATTGACTAGCATTTTATCAATAGATCCCTTGCAAGCATGTCTGGAAGAAGTTAACTTGGAATTGTATGATGATGAATACATTGGTGAAGTCCAATCTTTTCTCGAACTCTGTACCTCATATGGACATCACTGAATGGCAGACTAAAGTGGAACAACTCCCACTTTCTGAGAAGTCTGTTATATCTTCGGATGAGTCTCCTAAGGCCAAACAGGAATTGAAACCATTACCTGATACTTTGAAGTATGCATTTCTAGGTCCTTCTGATACCTTACCTGTTATCATTTCTTCACGATTAAACATAGAACAGGAAAACAAGCTTTTAGCAGTACTTAAGGAGCAGAAAGAAGCCTTAGGATGGACCATCTCAGATCTCAAAGGAATAAGTCCCACCATTTGCATGCACCACATTAATCTTGAAGAGAATGCCAAACCATCTAGGGAAATGCAAAGGAGACTTAATCCTAACATGAGAGATGTTGTTAAGAGTGAGATCTTGAAACTACTTGATGCGGGTATCATATATCTGATTTCAGATAGTAAATGGGTGAGTCCCATTCAAGTTGTGCCTAAGAAGTCAGGCATTACTGTAGTTCAGAACGAAAAGAATGAGTTAGTCCCTTCACGTACAACCACAGGATGGCAAGTATGTATCGACTACAAGAAGTTGAACACGGTAACAAGAAAAGATCACTTCCCCCTTCCCTTCATAGACCGAATGCTAGAACGTGTGTCTGGACACAGTCACTACTGTTTTCTAGATGGCTTTTCCGGTTATAACCAAATTCACATTGCACCGGAAGATCAGGAAAAAACTACATTCACGTGTCCATTTGGGACATTTTCCTTAGACGTATGCCCTTCGGGCTGTGTAATGCACCTGCTACTTTTCAGCGTTGCATGATGAGCATTTTTCAGACATGATAGATAGTTTTCTCGAGATCTTTATGGATGATTTCTCTGTGTTTGGTTCCTCTTTTGATGAATGTTTGGACCATCTTGTCCTTGTGCTGTCTAGATGTAAACAAAGGAGTCTGATTTTAAATTAGGAAAAATGCCATTTTATGGTGAACTCCGGCATAGTTCTAGGACACATCGTCTCAGAAAAAGGAATTGAAGTAGATAAAGCTAAAGTCGACCTCATTCAAAATTTACCACAACCCCACTCTGTGAAGGGGATTCGATCATTTCTAGGTCACGCTGGTTTTTACCGGTGATTCATCAAAAACTTTAGCCAAATTTCAAGACCTCTGTGTAATCTACTTGCAAAAGATGTTGTCTTTAACTTCGATGCTGCTTGTGTGAAGGCGTGGGAAGAACTCAAGACTATCCTTACCTCAACTCCTATTGTCCAACCACCCGACTGGAAACTACCATTCGAACTCATGTGTGATGCCTCTGATTATGCCATTGGCGTTGTTTTAGGACAGCGCGTTGAAAGACTACCATATGTGATATACTATGCTAGTAAAACTCTTAATGACGCTCAACTCAATTATTCGACTACCGAGAAGGAGTTACTTGCCGTGGTATTTGCATTAGACAAGTTTAGATCTTATTTGATAGGATCTAAGATCATCATATACACTGACCATGCGGCTTTGAGATTCCTTCTTTCTAAGAAGGATGCTAAAGCTCGCCTTATTCGATGGATACTCTTATTACAGGAATTCGACATTGAAATCCGTGATAAGAAAAGTTGTGAGAATGTGGTTGCTGATCACTTGTCCCGATTAACTAGTGAGTCTATTGATGAATCTGTGCTGATTAGAGAATCATTCCCTGATGAACAATTGATGTCTGTGTCAAACCTTCCTTGGTTTGCCGACATTGTTAACTACCTTGCTACAGGTAGAATGCCCTCACATTGGTCGAGACAAGACCGCTCCAAGTTCTTGGATGAAGTTAAACATTTCCTTTGGGACGACCCATATTTGTTTAAGTACTGCCGAGACCAAATCATTAGGAGATGCGTCCCCAACATTGAACAGAAAGAAGTGATATCGTTCTGTCATGACCAAGCATGTGGAGGGCATTTCAGTGCCAAGAAAACTGCTGCAAAGATCTTGCAGTGTGGTTTTTACTGGCCATCGCTGTTTAGAGACTGCCATGAGTATTGTATTGCTTGTGAGCGTTGTCAAAAGCTAGGAAGTATTTCGAGGAGAAACATGATGCCGTTGAATCCGATTTTGATCGTTGAGCTATTTGATGTGTGGGGGATTGACTTCATGGGTCCATTTCCTACTTCTGAAGGCAAATTATACATCCTAGTTGTTGTTGATTACGTTTCTAAATGGGTTGAAGTTGTTGCAACCAAGACAAAGAACCACAAGGTGGTACTCTCATTTCTGAAGGAGAACATATTTTCACGTTTTGGTACACCTAGAGCTATAATCAGTGACGGTGGTTCACATTTCTGTAACAAGTACTTTGAGTCTTTAGTACGCAAGTATGGCATAACTCACAAGGTTGCAACTCCGTACCATCCTCAGACGAGTGGACAAGTAGAAGTTTCTAATAGGGAGATTAAGCACATTCTGGAGAAGACAGTCAACCCGTCGAGAAAAGATTGGTCATTAAGACTGAATGATGCTTTGTGGGCCTATAGAACAACTTATAAGACACCAATTGGCATGTCCCCTTATCGTCTGGTGTATGGAAAGCCATGTCATCTACCTGTGGAATTAGAACATCGAGCTTACTGGGCTATCAAGAAACTTAAATTTTCTCTCGACAAGGTAGGTGCTCAACGGAAACTTCAACTCAATGAGTTAGAAGAATTGAGGAATGATGCTTATGACAGTGCCAGGCTGTATAAGCAAAAGATGAAGTTGTTTCATGATAAGCGTATTCTGCGCAAGTCATTCGCACCGGGTCAGAAAGTTTTGTTATACGATTCTCGGTTGCATCTTTTTCCAGGAAAATTGCGGTCCAGATGGACCGGCCCGTTCCTAGTACGCACGGTATTCCCTCATGGAGCTGTGGAACTTGAAGATGTCTCCAACAAGAACATTTTCAAAGTGAACGGGCAAAGATTGAAACCGTTCCTTGAACCAATTCCACCTGACAGTGAGACAACCGATCTGGAGGATCCCGTCTATGTGGCCTGATTTGTCCACCCTTGTACATAAACCAGGTTGAACATTCCATTTTATTTTCCCTTTTCTGTATAGTTCTTTCTTTTGCACTTTTTAAACATTGAGGACACTGTTTAATTTAGGTTTAGGGGTGATGATCAGTATATACCCTTATAACATGTTATAATTGAAAACAGAACTCTTTCTTTTTGAAAAAAAAAAAAAAAAAATCAAAAATCAAAATTAAAAAATGATAAAAAATGATAAAAAACATAAAAATGGAGCTCATTTACCTTGAAATATTGACTCTTGTGCATGTATGTAAACATAAGGATTCTTAGTCTAGATATGTAGGCACCCTGATTCTAGCACAGTTTACATCGTGATAAGAAACTTGCACACGCACGATCTACCAATACATGTATAGCCTAAACCTTTAAGTGTTCTATCAGAAGTTTTAGTTGCCAATCACTTTAGAATACTGAACGAGACTTGACTAGCTTGTTCTTTGGTTGGTTGGGATAGAAGGTGGAGGTTACATTAAGAAAAACAACCATTGAATTTAACTGGGTGCATCAAAAAGGGCTACCTCTTGCTAGAGTCATGTAATTTTTGTTTCTTGTTGTCTATGTATCAAAAGAGTTATTATGTTGTAAAGATCAAAAAAAATAAAAATAAAAAAATTGATGTATATATTCAGAAAAATATCAAAAAAAAAAACAAAAAAAAAAATATCAAGTATTTATCAATTCTGTATGTGTCATGTAAAGAAAATAGTTCTCTCTTGTCCAAAAATAAAAGAGAGTAGTCAATGTAAATAAGAGTCATGTAAAGAGTCATTTTTTGTTTTAGTGTATCAAGCAAGGAAGGGTGTATGCCATTGATGTATAACGCGAGTAATTGTGAAATACCTCCAACACATTCACAATTCTTGTTAAGCAGGGCAGCTAGCTTGATTTCGACCTCGGTTCTTAGCCTAAAAACTACCTCTTGGTGATTAGTAGTCATAACTTCCGATCTTTCTTTACACATGTGTAGATACACTTTACACTCTTATCACATGTCTTTAGTTGTTATCAGTGCTAGGATTGTGCCTTTGATAGCTAGATTGACATCTCCATTTTGCTGTGAGCTTAAACTGTCTTGCACATGTCACATTTGATGGAATCTGAGCTTATATTTTGGCCTAGATTATGTTCTAAGCAAACCCTCACGAGACTTCACTCGTCCACTAGGGACACTTAGTGGTTCAAAAGGCTTATTGCATTCGCTAAATGCAATCGAGAAACCAGCGACAGTGGTATAGTTAGGATTTCCTTAGTTTCTGTTTTACTTGAGGACAAGTAGAATTCAGGTTTAGGGGTATTTGATAGGTGCCAAATATTGCATTATTTCTTATCATTTTATTGGCACTTATCCCATTTTGCATACCATTAATTATCCTTTTACAATGAATTCTGTATTTTACTCTCCTCAAGGATAAATACTTAATATTGCTTAGTTTTGCATTTTTAGGTACCAAATAAAGGCTAGATGAGTTGCGGAGCCAAAAGAGCAAAGACACGGGAAAAAGCCGGCAGAAACTCTAGGGGAAAAGAAGTGCAGAATGTGGTATGGAAGACTCAAGGATAGAAATGGGCTTAAAAAGGAAGAAATTGTTCTTAAAGAAGAAGTGGGCTCAAGATTGTCTAATCCCAAACTCATTTCCTAAAGCCTAAAATCCAAACCCAAACCCGTTTTTCCCTTCAGCCGTAAGATTGGATCCACTCCATCATCCAACGGTCGCTTCATCAGAGTGCATCGAGCTTTGATGTTCCTGTCTAACATCATAGCACCTAACTCCATCTTGGACCGTCAGTTTTGATGTATCTCACATCCAACGGTCGCTCCACACCCATTTCTATCGCGTCGTTGGATCACTCCATCACCTTTTCATCCTACGGATTCACCTCACCAATCATCAAAACTTGATGTCCCGTCTAACACCTAAGCACCTAATACCTATACCCCCAAACAAACAACCCCTAGCCAAACCTAATCGAGTTCTTCTTCCACCTTTTCCCCTCTCCACTGCTACACCCATGTCCGCCACCAACTCCGTCGCTGCCACCACCATAACTCCCACCAAAAACCATCATGGCTTCCAACAACCAAAACCCATCACCCATATCACGTTCTATATCTTTCTCAACGACTAATTTCGCCTATTTTCACGCCACTGAACCTAGGAGTGAAGTTGGTGAATTGGTTGATGAGCTAGACAAATTGGAGGCATAGGTAGCATCAGGAGAAGAAATAGAGGCATGGGTCGAAGCTCTCAAGTGTTTTCAGAGATTAGGTATGAATTAATTTCAATTTTTATGAAACCCTAAATTCACTGTTTTGGGGATTTTTGGGGGAAACTCATGTAAACTATAAATAGATGCTTTGGGTGTTTGTACTGGGAATGCTTGGAGGAGTCAAGTACCAAATACTTGAGTTCTCAGTAAAAATTTCATCTTATTTTCTTGTCCTGTTTTTGGAGAATTCTCCATGTTATTCACAACTGCTAGTAACATGCTAGGATCTGTGTTCATGTTCTAAGCTTCATAGCTAGGGTTTAGATGAAACCCTTAACCTTAATTCTAGGATGTTTATGTTAATTGCTTTTGTTTCTGCTATGCTTTACTGTCTACGACAGATTTAACCTAGTGTTCAACATATTACTTTCACCTTGAATGTCAAGCATCCTAGGTAGTTAGAATCATTCTATGTTGTACTTCACTTGTATTCAATTGAATGTTATTGATCTTTGATTAGTTGTTCTTTAAGCAGACAATTAATGCTATGACTTAATATATTAGTTGATGTTAAATTGTTCATCTAAGGAGCTAGAATAGTTGCAATAGCTAAACATTCTAGTATAGGTTAAGTTGTGAATTCAAAAACCCTAGTTCCCTTTTATAAAGTCTTTATACCCTCAGTTCAACCATCTTTATTGCTGTTTCAACCCAAAACACTCTTCTGTCACTGTTTAGAGTCATACTTTAGTAGAGAACAAAGAAATAACATATTTTGCATCCTCCAAGTCCCTGTGGACTTCCCCTTACTTGCAAACTAGCTGCTCTTGGCCTTGTGCACTTGCAAGTATCATTTGAACATAGTTTAGGATCTCTTTCTATACCTATCAATTACCATTATTGCTTGGTCACGGCCATGCAAACGAGTTGGCTAAATCTTCTGTCCCTTCGATGATGAACAACGATCTATGCTTGATACCTTTAGAGTAGGTAAGGGTATGTAGGCAACCGCAATGAGTTGCAGCACTGCCGGTCCAGCACTTTTTTGCTCATATCATCTAATTGTGAGATGATTGCGACATTCTGGCCTCTCATATCATCTGGATCGGTAGCTCGACGCAAGAGATGATTGTGGCCAAACCTGATGAGGCAAGTTGCATTCCATTCACTTGATGCTCATATTTCATATCAAGGTGTTCGACATAGGCTAAAAACTCGAGTGTCGTAATTTCGCTCAAGAGGAGTCCATTTTGATGGGAAACGACCCAAAGATCAAGACATGTCGATCTATAGATCCACATAGTCACCAGAATTTAGCCAAATTACATCATTTAGGGCCTCAAAAGGTCGTTTTTTTTTCGTTTTAGGGAAGTCTTTATTTTCTTAATAAACCCTTTTGCGGATCAAGAGTGAGTTGGAACGGTGCGGAAGCTAAGTTAGATGCATCATGCTCCACGAGCATGCTTGCAAGGGCAAATGGACGTTCATTTGCCTAGATTTGAGGCCCAGATCGTAGCTTTGTCATGGCGCATCGGGGAAGTTATGGCCTGCGGGGCAACGCGCCACAGGCGTAATTTTCCGGTCCGTCACATTTTGTTACCTAACGCTCAGAAGAGCATTATTGTAATGAATGATTAAACCAGCATTTGATCATCCTTTCACCAACTGGTCTTCAAGAGACTTTGGTATTTGCTCACTCGAGCACCTGGCCGCGACATGGTCGATCCATCATCCCATGTAGCCGGTCCCTCCTTCACTCCGTGGTTGATTTTCAATAAATCATCAATTGATCAAAACTAGGGTTTCGAATCCAAGGTTCATAGTTCCAGATTCAAACACTAATAATTTTACGTTGATCCCGTAATCAACACTTTAATTATCATACTCGGTTCTGCCAGTATTTTAAATTAATGTTTTTATTTGGTTCTGCTACCAATAATTCATCAAACGAGCAATATTTGCTCAGACTAAGGAATATTGGTTCAACTATCAATATTTAACAATTCATCAAATGAAAAATATTTGGTCACCTTAACTATCAACATTTATTCGACATTGATACCTTTGTCTCAACAGACACGTTCAATTCATGAGTCCCAGAATATTTGTTCGACTCAGCAATACAAAGACTCATTGTCTCATCAAGTCAGCGTCTGACTAACTATCACGAGACATCAATCGTGTCACATGGGGGATATCAACTAGGGTTTTGGTCTGGCGGTCTACAACACGTGTTTTATACACGACGAGAATGTGAGCAAGTCGTGCAAACAGTTAGAGGAGTTATCAAAGTAGTGGGTGGACAATCAACCAAGTCTCTGCATGATGAGCAACTGGTTTTAACACGATTTCCCACTTCCCCACTCTTTGACTCCAGCAACTGTCACACTTCATGGGATCAATGTATCTACTACTTCTAGCAATATTAATAAGTCTCTGAATCCATGATTGAAAAACAGCATTCGTCTAACAGAGAATTCTATATGAGCACTCACTCTCAAGAATTCGATCATCAATCAGAACTTATTCGAACTCAGTTCGTCAAATTTGCAGAAACGTTAAACACATTCACAATCCTTGATCACCATTGATCTCACACATTTCTCAGCTTCCCTCCTACAGATCGACCCATCCTTTCTTGTGACCGAATTGACTCTGGAATGGCCATTGTCTTGGTTTAGGCCAGAGTCCTACAGATTTATCTCTCGAATACAAAGCATTCCCTTTTTGCAGTGCATCTGTGTGAGGTTAGAAAGTTCGCTCGGTTCAAGGAATTTCCTACGCACGTTCGTCTCTTCAATTCCTTAAAAACCAGCAACTCGTTTTGCCCCATCTACATATTGGCGATCACAGTGGGAGATAATTCTCTCGGTTACAATCCAATTCTCACAAAGATGGTCGGTCTTAGGTCTACTTCAGAAACTCCAAATTCTAACCAGAGTCTTCCAAATGGTGACACTCCTCAAGCTCATCCGAATAACTTTGGTAATATTCATCATCCTTAGTTTAGTACTCCTTTCCCATCCATCAATGCATTTGATGGGGAAATTCCGTCATTAGCTGAACTAGCACGAAGGCAGGAAATTTTGGAGAGAAACATAAATCGATTGAAGGGAGCAATCGATAATTTGTTCAACTGCATGGTGGATCTGACAAGAATCTTAGGGTCTCAAGTCGTGGGACGCTCGCCTATTGACACCACTGATGCTAGCCCTCAAGCCAACAACTTTACTGCTTATGAAAAGCCGGTGGACCAGGAAGTTACACATTTGATCGAAAATTTATGTGAACTCCAACTTTTCCAGAGATCAGCGTACAAACACATTTGTTGCATTCAACCAAATATCACCCGACGTGCAACTAACTCCATCATCTCTAGCAGTTGAAGAAGTATCCATGGTGTCTGAACATTCGATCAACAATATCACCTTCGGAGAAGAAGACCGCATGGTAGACGAAGGATATAATCGAGCCTTGTACGTGACCGATTTTATCAAGGACTCTGAATTCAGGAGAGCTCTCGTTTATACAGGCGCTTATACAAACATTATTCCTATGAAGACTCTCAAGGAGGCCAAGATCCCACATAGTAAAATTGTCCGCCATCCTATCTTAATGACATGTTTTGAAGGAAGCCAGAGCCGTACATATAGATATGCATATGTAGACCTGAAAATAGGAATTATTCAATCAAAGGTCAAATTTCACATAATTGAGCAAGAACACGATTATCACATGATACTCGGACGACCATGGCTCCACGATAACAAGGTGGTTCCCTCAACGTACCATCAATGCATGAAGGCTCTACTCAACAACAAAATTGTTTGTATTGCGGCCTCATCATCTCCTTATGCTCTGGTCTACGATGCTGAATTCCTTGAATCTAAAAAAACCATCCCCAAACCTCCAAGCAGGATCTACAATACTCCACTCCCAGGTTGGAAGTCCATTAAAGAAGCTGCTGACAAACCATCATCATCTTCAGGTGCTAAACCGATCAAGTCACCTGCTACACCGATCAAGCGCCGCAAGGATCAGGCCTCAACTCCGAGATCTAATTTCATAGCCAGTCATGATGTGGAGGGGAGGATCATTTACTGTCGGCGCAAATATTAGCAATTAACAGGGGAAAACGATGAAAAGTCTCCCCACCACGAAGAATCATGTCAGAGTGAACAATCACCTGATGAAGAGATTCAAGATGCTCCACGATAATTGAAATATGGCACTGATTCCACTACTGATGACCTCGAAACAATCAACATCGGGACGAAGGATGACCAAGGCCAATCTTAATTAGTTCTTCACTGTCACCAGAAGAGCGGACAGAACTAATAAGTCTATTGAAAGAGTATCAGGATATCTTTGCTTGGACATACGAATAAATGCCTGGTCTAGAGGTAAAATTAGTCACTCATCATCTGCACATCACTCCTGGCTCCAAATCTATCAAAAAACCGCCTAGGAAAGTCAGACACGAAGTCGAGGAACAAATCAAAGTAGAGATTCAGAAACTATTGGCAGCAGGATTTATCAAGCCCATTCAACATCCAATATGGCCGGAAAACGTTGTTCCCGTCAAGAAGAAAAATGGTCAAATCAGATGTTGTGTTGATTTCAGGAATCTGAATAAATGTTGTCCGAAGGATGATTTTTCCTTAACCAACATTGATATGCTCGTCGATGAAACCAACGGTCACCGTAGTTCTCATTCATGGATCATTACATCGGATACAACCAGATCAAGATGTACGAGCATGATGCCAAAAAGACCGCATTCCGTACTCCCATTGGGAACTTTCATTACACTGTGATGCCATTTGGATTAAAGAATGCAGGCGCTATCTATCAACGAGCTATGACTGCAATATTCCACGATATGATGCATAAACAAGTAGAAGACTATGTTGACGATGTGGTTGTGAAGTCGAAGACTCGAGCATCCCACTTAGAAGTCCTGAAACAGGTTTTCAAAATATGCAGAGAATACAAATTAAAGATGAATCCTCTGAAATGCGCTTTTGGTGTCTCTTCTGGAAAATTCTTAGGTTTCCAAGTTACGGCGGAAGGAATCAAGGTCGACCCAGACAAGATGAAAGTTATTACTACCATGCCTCCTCCACGCACCGTGAAAGAGCTTCAGAGATTTATGGGCAAGGTAAATTACATCTGACGCTTCATTCCTGGGTTAGCTCAACTCATTGCTTCATTCACCCCTCTACTGAAGAAAGGAGCGAGTTTCACATGGACAACTGTTCAACAAGATGCCTTCGAAAGGATACAGCAAATATTATTATCACCTGCTGTCATGAAATCTCCAGTGCAAGGGAGACCATTAATACTCTACACAACCTCCAGCGATGTTTCTATTGGAGCTCTTCTTGCTCAAGAAGATGAAGAAGGTGTCGAACATCCGATCTACTACTTCAGTCATACAAGGAGAGATGCTGAGCTACAATACCCAAAAGCTGAAAGAACATGCTTAGCATTGGCTCACGCAATCCAGAAATTCAGACACTATTTACTAGCCAACATAGTTGTACTTGTTTCCGAGTCCAACCCTATAAAGTTCTTACTATAGAAGCCAGCCTTGACAGGGAGACCAGCGAAGTGGCTACTACAGATGTTAGAGTTTGAGATAGCCCATGTACCGCCCAAGGCGATCAAAGGTCAAGCAGTTACAGATTTATTCGCTGCCTTTCTAGGAGAAGATGTCATAAAGTTACATGAAGACGTGCCCGGTGAATTTCCAGAGATCTTGATTGTCAAATAAGAAACATGACTCTTATACTTTGATGAATCCTCCACCCCTAGAAATGATACTGGAGGAGCGGGTGTGGTGCTGGTATCTCCGTCTGGCGAAGTATTCTCACACTCGTTCAAGTTGTATTTTTCCACTGTACCAACAATTCAGCAGAATATGAAGCTTTCCCACTAGGATTGTCTTTGGCCAAACAAGCAGGAGCAATGCACCTTGAGATAAGGGGAGATTCGAAGCCTTTGGTCGACCAAATGAACGGAGTCTACTCTCTCAAATAAATAACGCTTGCTCCATTCAGAGTCGAAGTACAACGGCTACTGGCTCATTTTGCTGATGCAACAATCGTCCATACCGGTCGAACCAACAACAGACATGCTGACTTCCTAGCAACTCTTGCCTATAAGCTACAATTTGAAGGAGCGTAGAAAACTATCACGGTGCTGAGGTGTGCTGTATCATCTACCTGTCTTGCTCAAATTGAAGATGTTCAAGCAAACGACTGGCGAGCACCTATTATTCATGAATTGAGCAGTTCTCTTTCAGAAGGGAAAGTTAACCTCAAGGAATGCTTCGTGGAGCATTATATTATCGAAATACCGGGGGGTCTTATCACGATGTCTTGGAGACGAAGAGGCCAACGAGCAACTCAAACGTATACATGAAGAAATCTGCGGACAGACGTTGGTAGTAACACTTTACAGATGACTTCAAAGGATGGGATACTATTGTCCCTCCACGGAGGCTCAGTCAAGAACTCTGCAAAGATCTTGTCCCAATTGTCAGACGTCTCCTCATCATTTAGAGGCTTTGATAGTCCATCACACTGGGGACTGGAGGGAACCTTACATCAAGTACCTTCGGGACAGTGACTTGTCGTTGGAAAAGAAAGAAGCAATCAAACTCATTCAGAGAGCTAAAATATTTGTCTTTCTTGATGGAGTCTTATACCGCAAAAGCTTTGGTGGGAACTTGCTGAGGTGCTTAGTTGAGCATTAAATCCCAACAATTTTAAAAGAAATGCATGATGGAGAGCATCAAGGAAAGATGAAATTATTTCTCCAAATTCATGAGAAATATTATTGGCCGACCATGGAAGACGACGTAGTTTCACACGTTCAGAGGTGTCATCAATGCCTAGTTCATGGTAATCTCATCCACACTCCTTGTCTTCCATTGAACTCTGTGAATAGTCCATGGACTTTCTATAGTTGGGGACTGGATATCATCGGGAAAATCAATCCAGAATCTTCGAAGCATCACGAATACATCATCACCACAACTGCGTATTTTACCAAATGGGTTGAAGCTATTCCTCTTCGAAGCACCACTGGAGTCACGATTGCAGCCTTCATCAAAGAATACATAATATGTAGATTCGATGTTCTTAAACACATTGTCACCGACAATGGAACTCCTTTTGACAACAAGCATGTGACAAAATTGCTCGAGGAATACGACATCAAACAATTTTTCTCCAAACCGTACTATCCCCAAGGAAACAGACAAGCAGAGAGCACCAACAAAACTTTGATCCAAATTCTCAGCCGAACGATTCATGATAATCCTCGAACGTGGCATAAACAACTGCCTATGGCTTTATGGGCCCATCGAACTGCACCAAGGAGCTCGATCGGAACTTCACCATATTCCCTCGTCTATGGAGCTGACACCATACTCCCAATAAAAATCAAAATTCCTTCAGCAAGAATTACAACGTCCAGTGGAGTACAATGGGATGAGGCCGAAGTATCAAATTCAAGAATTGCTGAACTGGACATGCTCGAGTCAAGGAGGACTAAGGTGGAGAGATACGTAGAAGCCTACAAGCAAAGGATCTCTAGAGCTTACAACAAATGGTAAGACCTCGAACATTCCAAGTAGGAGATTTGGTGTTAAAAACAGCAAAACACATTCAACAAGATATGTCTGCTCCCAAGTTCTCTCAAAAATAGGAAGGACCATATGTAATCATCAAGGTAGTATTCGGTGGCTATTACAAGATCTTAGATATTAATGGAGCGGTGGAAGGAAATATAATCAACGGTAAATGGCTCAAGGCCTATTATGCCTGATCAACAGAAAATAATTACTTTTTCATCATTCAAGCATATTTCAAAATGCAATTTATATTCCTCCAAAAGAGCGTGAAAACTCATTTTTTCATTAGATATTCATCAATTGAACAAAATTCCTTCACATAGTCAATTATTCTACCTTACCCAAAATAAAATCTTAAAACCTACAGCCATCTCAAGTGCTCACTCAGAGAAAACCGTCCAACAACAAATAATTTTTGCTAAAGGCCATCTCGAGCCTCTTTTGAAAGTTTTCAGTCTTCACCTTCAAGTCCTGGACAACTTTTCAACCCTTGCCGACTCCAGAGCAAGTGCTCTCTCCTTTTCCATGATGTCAGTGGTAGCAGAAATCACATTAGCAGCAGCCACCGCTATATCAATATTGATGACCTCGAGCCTACGACGAAGCCAACCTACGTTGAATCGCAAAGTTTCACAATTCGAGATCATGTCATCCCATCTGTGCAATTCATGGTTCTTGACATCTCGCATATTTATCTTAATCATTTCATCGATGATAGGCAATAATCCTGCGACGGTAGTCAGAAGGGCCGGCAGAAAACCTCTTCATACTTCAGTAGTAGCAATGTGCCCGTACCTCCTCCAAATCTTGGTATACAAGGATGCGTAACATTTGGGGACGATGAAACCACCGACTAGATGATTTTCTGGGCAAGCATTAACCATGGGAGTGTCGAACAAGAGTCCAACTGCTGGATACTCACAAGCAAGAACCCTAGAATCAACATTTGCAGAGTTGGTAGAATTTTCGTCAGTACGATTGTCCCCATCATCAGCTACAACTACGGACTTCCCGTTCTTTCTTTTCCTGGCGTCAACAACAACATGAACATCGACCTGCGACAACAAAATATTCAATTTCAGACAAAATTGGATAAGCGCTTCTTTGAAGAGAGCCTCTGGTCAAAAACTCACGAATGTTCCAGTCTCAGCACGAGCTGACCTATAACGAGCGGGAGCCTTGACAGTCCGCTTAGGTATTAAACAATAAGAGGAGGAAGAAGGTCGATTTCTCTGATTGTCCTGCGAAAAATCACTTTCTTCAATCCATTATTCTGATTACATTAAGATAAAAGAAAAGCGTGCAACTTACCGAAATGGACGCTCCAATCTTGTGCTTCACCAGAGATTCATTTTGGGAAGAAGCGCTACTACCAGACATGATGATGAGAGGTATGATCGTGATCAAAATTTCTTCTGATTATATGCAAAAGCGGAAGGAGATATGTCGTATAAATAAGGAACCCTAAGTCTTGAAGATATATACAAAATACAGTGGATACTTATCTTCTGCGGATAGTCAATTCAGTTGCGAGGTTTACTGAAACCCTAAATTCCAAAAAAGATCATACTGGAGACGCGGGGGAAAATAACATATTGGGGACTGACAATGGCCAAGGTGGATGTCATTGGAGTCTACCAAGGAATTATGATGGATTTTGGCACATGAACATTGGTTCATATCATTTAATTCAATCAAAGGCGCAAGACAAATATTAATAAAAGGATTTTTCACTCAAAAAGAAAGATCCTAATTCTGAAGTAAAGTTGCTCAAAATGATCAAGAAGATATCTACTATGAAAACTAAAAGGCATTCAAATACTCAAGAAGATTGCAAGACGAATCATCAGATTCATCGAATTCGTCATCTTCATGATCATCTTCCTCCATGGAACCCTCCTCAAGCTCTTCCTCGCTGTCAGAGTTTTCATTGGGGACTTCTTCCAACTGATCCTCAGGATCGCCATACATTGCATCTAAATAGTCATCTTCTTTGCATTCGGCTCGAAAATCAGCCTCAACCAATCGCTCAGTTTCTCTACCAGGTGGATATTGCCTAATTCTGCGTTTTCTAGGCTTGCATATGGATTCAATTTCCTCAGCATCTGAGTCTGAAGCCACACTGTCATCACGAGATTGAATTTCGTCCTCGGCTGCTAGTTTTGTCTGCTGAAGTAGACACCGTTTTTGATGAGCTGCAAGTTTTTTATCTTCGGCTTCTCTCTTTGAAAGCAATCACGAACAACTTTCAGATGATCCAGAGGCATGTTGTTTATTATCTTTCCAGCATCACTTAGAGACTGAGGTACCTCGGCTCGTGCATCTGCAGAGCTCTTCATCTCTGGCTTGGACGTGTCAGAATATTCTTCGGAGGAACTTGAAGAATGATCACTGGAAGTCACCATTATCTGTTGCGAAGAATGTGGGGGGGGGGGGGTCAAGACACATTGATAACAACACGCATCAAAAATGGTAATTTTTAACTCTTACCTCTTTACGATTCCACTAACAATAATGATTGTGATAAAAGAGTTAACACTTCAAAACTTTCTCGTTTCTTTAAAACCTGCAAAATGAGCAAAACTTTGATTTTCAAAATCGAAACCTGATTTTCATAAAATCATGAACATAATTTTCACTATGTGAACATTCACCACTGAGTCATGAAAAATTCACACCAAGACAATATTGTATCGCAAACAATTGTATACCTTTAATGGTTATTCAAAACTATGTTTTGAATTTTAACAAAACAATAAAATGTGAATTACTCACGTAAATAAAAAATATATACAATATATTTTCCGTTATTACTCACGTATAAAAAAATCGCTCTTTTTCCTTCGTATGATTGGCCGTCTTTGAAACGAAGGTTTATTTCGATTTTATAAAAATTCATACATCAAGATGAAGTTTTGGTTTTCATGAAAGATCATAGACAAAGTTTTATCACTAGACACAGGTCTATATAAAAATCTCTCCTAACTCAGGGATTATTGCTAGTTTCTTAAACTAACGATCGAACGAACGTACGTTTTTAAAACAAGGGTTTTCTGCAAAACTCACGCCTATATATGCACATGTATATATGATTTTAAACATGAAAAAAGAATGAACAACTCATGAAACATCAAACAAAACAAAAAAAAATGCTTACCTGGTCGGCGACCGGAAACTGGTCGGACGGTGGTCTGACGGCCGACGGTGACAATTCCTAGCGAATTTTTTTTCCTTCCTCTGCTGCTGGCGTGAAGGAGGTGAGGAGATGAAGGTGGTGGTCGGTTATGTGAAGGAGAAATATAAAAAAGAGGTATTAATCCCTTTTATATCAAATTTTATTTCCAAAACCTAATTCCACAAGGATTTCCTTTCTTTTGCCCGGACCCGTGAATCCTAAATCGACCAAGGTTCCATCACCAAGTCAGCGGTACTACAAAAATTTGCGCTCATTAGACGATGCTCTATCGTGCCACTTGGATCTTCATTCAAGCCATGGATCTCTCATGCAATCGAAAATCCTGTAACATTCTTTCTTACGACTAAGTTCAATTACTTATTTCGTCTGTAACTAAAACAAAAAATCACCATCAAGTGTTGACTGAGGAACATGACTGTCCCTCACAAGCAGGGGGCTTAATATAGATGGTGGATTTTCGAAAAAAGCTAAAATCTTAAAACCATAATTGTACATATTCCTGATCCAGCAATCAGATGAGTATTGAGGCTCATGTCTCTCATTGAAGCATTAAAACGGCCGCAAGAGTCTCTGACTGAGTTTATTATCTCCCAGAGCATACATGAATATGCAGTCTCTCAGCTGAGGCAACGATATATATCATGATTAATGAGCAATTTCAGTAATTACTTCAAACGATTGGATGGCTCCTAAACAGCTTGCATGTTAGTATAGAGCAATAACGTCTTCAATATGTAACAATGTTTTTCCCGACCATATAAAAGAAATATGACGCTTCAACAATCTCATATCGCTTAATTCTTGAATAATTAATGCTCCTAGACGATCATGCTAGTATAGAGCCATCAATTAATTATTTCTAAATCATTAGATTCATTAATTGAATCCCTAGAAAATATTTTACGTTCTTCATAATATTTCATTACTTCAATTCACGGTTCTTCCCAGCAGAATTCCATGGGTTAGTGATAAATATTCAACGTATGGGCATCAGAGCCGCTATCGAGTAAGCCCCGACCAAAATGGTGCAAGTGTACTCAGAAATAATGCACTAACGAGCACCTGAATGCACGAACGAACATTCAAAAATACGAAGGAACGATGAACCTATGCAAAATAGAAATAAAATAATAATAATAAAATATTAGCAAAGGCGCTAGGGGACTGCGCCCATCGGACGACCAGTCATGTCGTGGCCACTCCCAGGCCCGATCTTTATTTTATCATATTTTATTATTTTTCCTTGATCTCACGAAAATTCCTTCATTTGAACAAAACTCCTTCATTTTAAGGAAACTCCTCAGTTTCATGGTATTTCCTTTGTATCAAGAAAATGATATAAATTAGGAAAAGTGACACGGGACCGGGTTCACTAGCCGGCCGATCATGCCCTAGTTGTGGCAGGTCCCACACCTTACGTTCCTTATTATTTTATTATTATTATTTCTTTCATCCCATGAAATTCCCCAATTCCATGATATTTCCTTCACACCAAGGAAAGGATATAAAATTAGGGAAGGTTCACGGGACCGGGCCACTAACCGGCCGGCCATGCCCTAGCTGTGGCCGGTCCCACACACCCCTTATTTTATTATTATTATTATTATTGTTTCCTTCATCTCATGGAAACTCCTTCACTTTAAGGAAACTCCTTCATTTCAACAAACTCTTTGATTTCATGATATTTCCTTCAAATCATGAAAATAATATAAAATTAGGAAAAGTGCCATGGGACCGGGCTTATTGGCCGTGAAAAGGCGAGGGTACCCAAATATACCTCAAGCTAAAACTTTTGCTACCTATAAGTCCTTTATCCGAAAGTGATTGTCTATGGACTGAGTCGAGACACTGCAACTAATCGGTTCACACTTCGTGTGATCGTCTATGGATACAAGATCGAGACAATACAACAACGAAGTATGTTTACTTGATAAAAAGGTTCGGACTTAACCAAACACAATAGGATTGCTTATCAAGTAAATAGGAATTAACGTTTGTGTAATTTACTTTAATTACAATAAAACAATTATAATGCGGAAAATAAAAGTAAATGACACAACAAGATTTTGTTAACAAGGAAACCGCAAATGCAGAAAAACCCCGGGACCTTGTCCAGAATTGAATACTCTCAGGATTAAGCCGCTACACAAAATTAAACCAAATTCGTATGGTTGAGACCAAAAAACTAAACCTATAGTTCACCTAGTTCCGTCTGTATTCCCATGCCTCCAACTTATGAATAAGTCACGTACTTGGAACAATTCCTTTGGTTCGTATTCCAAAAAGTAAAAGAACAACAAATATGTTTGGTATCAACTCTCTTCAACCAAGTGATGTGAGTTCGACAAAGACTCTTCTGTTTATCTCAATAAACTCCTTCGTCAGGTTCTTAGATCTATCTTATTCTCAACTACCAAAGGTAATTGTTAGATTTTGTAATTAATACTTTTAATCACAAAGAATTGTATTGATGCCGATATACACAACTAATCAATCCAATCTACCACAAGGATAAACCGATTATAGTTGGATCCTCTTATACCGAAACAAGTATTGTGCACACCAAAGATTATGAACCCCAAATCAGAAATCTTCAATATCTTCTTTGTCTTCAAATCTTCTTAGATCTTCAATAAACACTTGAACACAACAACTTGAATCTCTTGTGATCAATCACGTACAGAACGGAGTCTGTTAACAATGGATTATCACAAGATCGTCTTTAGAACTAAAAACAGTCTAAAGATCCCTGTCGAAACTTCGATCTAGTTTGAGTGAATCTTATATCAGAAGAGATGATTCTCAAGCATAATAAAACTAGGTGCAATCAAAGTTCAAGCACTGTTAGTCAATCAAATCAATCGAAAACACAAGATAAACCGCAATTATCTAGTTTCCCACCAACAGTACTAATAGAGCTTCTCAATCCCAAAGAGGACTTTAAACTGAGCGGTCGTAAGAGATTTTGCCCAATTAGGTTACTCTCCTCTCCGAATAGGCGGCTACACCAGTAACAACACAACTGAGGAAATTTGGACACCAAGGAATTTCCAAAACCGAAAATATTCTCAAGATATGCAATATATTCCAAATTCGGTTTCCATAATTCCTGGAAATGCTCTGTCCAAAATATTGACCGAAAATCTCTTTGGAAAATCTTTAACTAGTAAATGCACATTACTAATTCTCATTTTCCTAAAATAAAATTAAAAACCTTAAATAAAAGATTCTTAACTTATTTATATTTCGATCCTGGGATGTCCTTCCTTTAGATATTAAGGAATAACTTTGAACAATAAAAGATAAACACTATTGTACGTGTTCAAAGTACGACATTCTTACTTTGTAAGTCCTCTTTCATACTTACAACCTTGAAACCGATTTCCCACACTTCCAAACAAGTTTAGAATTGGTTCATTTGACTTTCAAGAAATATGCGATTGATCAAGAATACTCAATCCCAAATCATGGGTTTAACGGTTCTCCCAAAACAAGTTTCGGTTCTACCTCCATGTGAGTACTGTGCATAGTCACACTAGATTTCCAAAATAAGGTTGACTAGGTACTAGAATCGGTTCCCCACATATATATGGTATATAACTTATATGTGTTGCACATGTCCATAGGATCGGTTCCCCTTTGCGTGTTGCACATGTCCATAGAATCGGTTTCCCTTTCTGCTAAAAACTTGATGCACCTCATACAAGGATCGATTCCCCTTTGTGATGCGCTGCACCTCTTACTAGGATCAGTTCCCCTTTACCCAGATTCGGTCATACACAAATCACAAACTCGATCATACCATCTCAGGTGATTACTTAAGATCGGTTTCACTAATAAAAGTCATACCAATACATAAGTCAGGCCTTTGTGAATAGTTTTACCAAGAACGCAAACAAGTCATGAGCGGTTATACTAAATCACACATACTGGTTGTTCACAAGATATGCAATGAATAACAATACCAATAACACCTGGAGATTTCCTTTTTGATTCATAAACAAGTTTATGAACTTACTTCCTTAAAACACATGTAAAACATTGTTTCCTAGGATGAAATCCTCACCTCATACCCATACATAATCACAATAGCATTTAAACGATTATCTCGATGTCTTATCTACAAAGTTTAGTGGTTAAGCAATAAACTTCATATTGTATTCCTTAATACTATGTTTATCTAGAGTGTTCATGCTTCACAGTTTTGTTTTCAATATGCATGACTTGAAAGATACGTTAGGGAATGAAACAGTTCAAGTCAAATATCACTAACCTCAAGTGGAAGGATTATGTCATCGTTGTATCTTCTTACTTATTCACTTCTTCAAGTCTTCGCAATACTTGTAATGTCTCATATCCGAATACTTTCAAGCTAACCTATACAAAGTTGACTCTAGTACATAATCAAGTGACTCTTAAAATGAGTTTTGATTCACTAAAATATGACAACCAAACTTGACATACCAACGCTTGGTGGGTTCAACCGAGCTATGCTCTAACAATCTCCCCCTTTGTCAATTTTAGTGACAAAACTCTTACAATCATATGGATTAACAAATTACAAGAATTCATTACACATATGCTTGATTCCCGAATTCAACAGCACAATAACATGTATACATTCAATCCTGAAATGCCGATGTTGACATTATAATAACAAAGCTAATACTCCCCCTAAAGGTGAGATAGGTAGATTATATCAATCCGCACGTCTTTGTTATCACAATTAATATGATATGCTACTCCCCTTTAGTCTATGCTTTCACTCTTTCGTTAGATAAACGTTTAAGCACAATTGTCCTTTCCCTTGGTGATATCAATCAATATAAAATCAATGCTAGTATCACTTGTTTACTCCATATATTTCTCCCCCTTTTTGTCATAAAATGACAAAGAAACGAAAAAATAAAGGACAGGCCGAAAAGAATCTTACAAATCTCAAAATAGACTTGCAAACCTATAGAGTTAAGCACGAGGGTTCCACACACCATTTTTGATAACCAATATCAAAACCGAAACTACAAAGTAATTTGTTTTGATATGTTATCAAGGAAATAATTGCGCGAAGCAATTTTCCCAATTTAGTTTAGCAAACAAAAAAATCAACTAAGCACCTTAGTCCCTTTGCTAAACCGATTGTACAAATACAACCGCTTCGTTCGATAAGACCAAAATAAAGATAACTCTATTTTTCACATCAGGCTCTAATTATCCATATAACTTGGACCTTTAAATTTTAAACAAGACAAGTACTAGGTTAGTTAACTAGCATTTCTTGTTAAGGCATTCGATTAGACTTGAATAACCGAAACCTCCACTTTGATAAGTCTAACTAAGATAAACTTAGTTTCTCTTATCCGGAATCGAATCGGACTAAACAATCCATCCCGTAAACTTTTTCTTTCGTTAAGCCATAAAAAATTCATATAAACCAAATAAATCAACTTGCATAATTATTCACCTCAACTGGAAGCAATTGAAACAACATAGACATTAAAGCACCGCAGTTGCACCGAAATTTTGTAAGCCTAAAAAATTGATACCACACAATAAAGCAAGATAACAATAATTTTTCTTAACCGGAACCAATTGAAACACACACACATCCATACACACATAATGGAATAAACACATCAATTGTACCGAAAGTTTGTCAAACAAAAGCAAAATATATATGAAATAAAAATCAGGCTTTTCTTAAACAAGAAAACAATTAACTAACAAGATTGTTACCTCAAATTTCGCATCCATTTCTCCAATATGTTTGCATCTTCTTCCAGGGAGAATTTATATCGAAATATCATTATGTTGGCATCCTTATGCAAAACAAAAGAATAACAACAACCAACCTTTACCAGAGAAAGGTTGAAAACCGGTTTTTAACTATTGCAAGCAAAAGTTGAAAACCACCGAAACACATGCTTTTATGCTAAACCAAAAACGATTCAACATATTGTGACTTTTTCACATACTGTTTCTACCAGAACCCCTCATGATCCTTTGATAAATTCTACCAACATGGGATATAACTTAATCCCGCTAAATCAAAAAGTCACCCAAACCATAAGGGTTTACAACATTATGAGATCGAATATCAAGGTAATAAAACCGAAAACATACATCTCATAAATCAATTTGCAATACACCATAAATATTCAACATGAAATCAATTATTGCAAATACCTCTATCTTGTAGGGAATTGAATTGCAAAACCAACGGAAAAAGAATGAGGTCATTTCGAGTTCGGACGAAGAAGTTATGGGAAAAACAGTTTTACACTTCTTCGTATAGGGACCTCTCACTAGGATCGGTTCCCCCCATTGCACCTATCACTAGGATCGGTACCCCAAGTGTTACTTGTGACGGATCACAACACTAAACTATTTTTGACATAACTTTTACATACGATGTCCGAATTAAGTGATTTTTGGCTCGTTTTAACCATAAAAACAAGAGCTACACATATACGATCAGTAGATATCAACATCATAAACTCACAATTACCGTTTCTATCAAAACCTCAAATATATATAGAGAAAGTATGAGTATATAAGAAAAGAAATCTCCTAAAGATGTTAATTAGTCATATAATAACCGAGAGATCATGTTCTCATTTTCATGTGCTTCCTCACCTTTCAAAAGATTGAGCACCAAGGTGAGAATGCACATATCAACACAACCTACCTTGTCTTGTTCGTCACGAGTGACTAAGACAGAATCATCATTCTTGACCTCTTGTTTGATTTGTTTTCTCTTGTTCCATCTCTTGTTTTTCAACTTTGACTTGTGATGAAGAGTGTCATTATCACAACGTCCACTAGTACAAGAGAATTCAGACATGATGGCTTTCTTTAGTCTTTCAAGAAAACTCTTGTAATTATTGTCGCCAACAATTAACAGCTGAGAGTCATTCTTGTGACTAACTTTTGGTCCCTTCTTGGCTATGGAGGACTTCGGGACCCATTTAGAGTTGGGTTTCGTAGGATCAGCTTTCTCCTTCATACTATTAGGATCATTGTCCTTTTGAGTATTTTGCGAAACACCCTTTCTCCAATTTGGAACATCAGATCTTGTTTTTGCATTTAAAAAGTCATCTCTCTTTCTATAATTGGGTCTTTTATGAAACGACCTTGTCGAGTGATATGAAAATTTTGAACTGTCATTATAATAATTCTCTTGCCTAAACTTAGGACAATAACGATCTAAGTTCTTATGAGGAGAAAACTTAGCCAATTCGTTTGATATAAAAGAAAGTGCATCTTGCATCTTACGAACTTTGCATCCCCATTGCAAGTGTCCTTTATTACCACAATAATAACAATGCTTAGTATAAATATACGAATTATGAGTTTTGATGTTACCTTTTTGTGGATCCTCTTGCATTGGAGATCGACGAGTTTTCTTCTTCTTCTTCTTCTTGTCTTTGTTCAACTTTGTTGCTTTCTTGACATTAGCAAAAATGCCTTCTTTGATTACTGCTGGTTGAACACTATTCTTAGGCTTGACAAACTTTTCTTCTTTACAAGAAATATGAACATCTTTGATATCAGTGGAAGCTTCTGGTTGAGAAGAATTTATAACTTTAACAAATTTCACCTCTTTGCTAATATTTTAAGCATATATTCTCTTATAGCCCAATCCTCGTGTATCACAATGATTTCTACTTGCTTCTAACATTGAGGTTACATTGTTTGAGGCTTTGAGCTATCAATGCACTTTTTCAAGTGCAAATATTCTTCTTCTAGCATCTTGATTTTATCAAGAGCACTTGCCAGGTCAGCCTCAAGGTGTTTTTCTCGTGAGACATATTCCCCTTCCTTCTCTTCGAAACTCTTTTGTTGAAAGTTAATCCTTGCATCAGATTCAGCAAGTTTTTCTTCAAGACCCTGTATTTGTTGAGAAGTATCTTCCCTAAACTTCTTGTGATTTTGATACATCCTTTCACATTCAATATTAATTGCTTTAAAATCATCCCGATTTTTCTCAATTACTTTTTTTTTAAATAAGCAATTGCTTACAAACAGATTCTGAAGGTGGTTCAATAACCTCTTGCGATACGTTAACTGAGTCTTTCTTTAGTTTTCGCTCTCGCTTAACTCTACTTTGACTCATGTCTTATAGGTTGGATCGCACCAAACACAGATCGTTAGATCTTTTCGTGTTTGCCTGCTCTGACACCAATTGAAAAGGCGAGGGTACCCAAATATACCTCAAGCTAAAACTTTTCCTACCTATAAGTCCTTTCTCCGAAATTGATTTTCTATGGACTGAGTTGAGACAATGCAACTAATCGGTTAACACTTCGTGTGATCGTCTATGGATACGAGATCGAGACAATACAACAAAGAAGTATGCTTACTTGATAAAAAGGTTCACACTTAACCAAACACAATAGGATTTCTTATCAAGTAAATAAGAATTAGCGTTAGTGTAATTTACTTTAATTATAATAAAACAATTATAATGTGGAAAATAAAAGTAAATGACACAACAAGATTTTGTTAACGAGGAAACTGCAAATGCAGAAAAACCCCGGGACCTTGTCCAGAATTGAATACTCTCAGGATTAATCCGCTACACAAAATTATACCAACTTCGTATAGTTGAGACCAAACAACTAAACCTAAAGTTCACCTAGTTCCGTCTGTATTCCCACGCATCCAACTTATGAATAAGTCACGTACTTGGAACAATTCCTTTGGTTCGTATTCCAAACAGTAAAGGAACAACAAATCTGTTTGGTATCAACTCTCTTCAACCAAGTGATGTGAGTTCGACAAAGGCTCTTATGTTTATCTCAATAAACTCCTTCGTCAGGTTATTAGATCTATCTTATTCTAAAATACCAAAGGTAATTGTTAATATTTTGCAATCAATACTTTTAATCACAAAGAATTGTATTGATGCCGATCTACACAACTAATCAATCCAATCTACCACAAGGATAAACCGATTATAGTTGGATCCTCTTATACAGAAACAAGTATTGTGCACACCAAAGATTATGAACCCCAAATCAGAAATCTTCATTATCTTCTTTGTCTTCAAATATTCTTAGATCTTCAATAAACACCTGCACACAATAACTTGAATCTCTTGTGATCAATCACGAGTCTGTTAACAATGGATTATCACAAGATCGTCTTTGGAACTAAAAACAGTCTAAAGATCCCTGTCGAAACTTCGATCTAGTTTGAGTGAATCTTATACCAGAAGAGAAGATTCTTAAGCATAAACAAACTAGGTGTAATCAAAGTTCAACCATCGTTAGTCAATCAAATCAATCGAAAACACAAGATAAACCGCAATTATCTAGTTTCCCACCAGCGGTACTAATAGAGTTTCTCAATCCCAAAGAAGACTTTAAACTGAGCGGCCGTAAGAGATTTCCGCCTAATTAGGTTACTCTTCTCTTCGAATAGGCGGCTACACCAGTAACAACACAACCGAGGAAGTTTGTTGTCACGAAGGATTAGTTTGCTAGAAATGAAAACTTCAAGTATTTATAGACAAGGAAGTTTGGACACCAAGGAATTTCCAAAACCGAAAATATTCTCAAGATATGCAATATATTCCAAATTCGGTTTCCATAATTCCTGGAAATGCTCTGTCCAAAATATTGACCGAAAATCTCTTTGGAAAATCTTTAACTAGTAAATGCACATTACTAATTATAATTTTCCTAAAATAAAATTAAAAACCTTAAATAAAAGATTCTTAACTTATTTATATTTCGATCCTGGGATGTCCTTCCTTTAGCTATTAAGGAATAACTTTGAACAATAAAAGATAAACATTATTGTACGTGTTCAAAGTACGACATTCTTACTTTGTAAGTCCTGTTTCATACTTACAACCTTGAAACCGATTTCCCACACTTCCAAACAAGTTTATAATTGGTTCATTTGTCTTTCAAGAAATATGCGATTGATCAAGAATACTCAATCCCAAATCATGGGTTTAACGATTCTACCAAAACAAGTTTCGGTTCTACCTCCATGTGAGTACTGTGCATAGTCACACTAGCTTTCCAAAATTCGGTTGACTAGGTACTAGGATCGGTTCCCCACATATATATGGTATCTAACTTATATGTGTTGCACATGTCCATAGGATTGGTTCCCCTTTTCCTAAAAACGTGCTGCACATGTCCATATGATCGGTTCCCCTTTCTGCTAAAAACTTGTTGCACCTCATACAAGGATCGATTCCCCTTTGTGATGTGTTGCACCTCTTACTAGGATCGGTTCCCCTTTACCCAGATTCGGTCATACACAAATCACAAACACGATCATACCATCTCAGGTGATTACTTAAGATCGGTTTCACTAATAAAAGTCATACCAATATATAAGTCAGGCCTTTGTGAATAGTTTTACCAAGAACACAAACAAGTCATGAGCGGTTATACTAAATCACACATATTGGTCGAATGACAATACCAATAATGCCTGGCGATTTCCTTTTCGATTTATAAACAAGTTTATGAACTTACTTCCTTTAAACACATGTAAAACATTGTTTCCTAGGTTGAAATCCTCACCTCATGCCCATACATAATCGCAATAACATTTATACGATTATGTCGATGTCTTATATACAAAGTTTAATGGTTAAGCGATAAACTTCATATTGTATTCCTTAATACTATGTCTATCTAGGGTGTTCATGCTTCGCAGTTTTGTTTTCAATATGCACGACTTGAAAGATACGTTAGGGAATGAAACAATTCAAGTCAAATATCACTAACCTCAAGTGGAAGGATGATGTTGTCGTTGTATCTTCTTCCTTCTTCACTTCTTCAAGTCTTCGCAATACTTGTAATGTCTCATATCCTAATAATTTCAAGCTAACCTATACGAAGTTGACTCTAGTACATATATAATCAAGTGACTCTTAAAATGAGTTTTGATTCACTAAAATATGGCAACCAAACTTGACATACCAATGCTTGGTGGGTTCAACCGAGCTATGCTCAACAGGCCGGATGGCCGTGCCTTAGTCATAGCCGGTCCCACACTTCATGATTCTTTATTTTATTATTATTATTTCCTTCATCTTATGAAATTTCCTCAGTTTGAGCAAAAACCTTGATTTCTTCATATTTTCTCAAAATGTTGCTCAAACGCGCATCAGAAAATATCAAAATTATTAGGACTGAGACACGAACACTTTGGTGGCATGGGCATATTACCTTGACCGACCAAGGTTGGCCTTTTGGTTTGCAAGAAGCCAGTCCCATGCATTTTCACCATTTTGACCTAACTTGTTCACGTTAGGTTTAAAACTCTTCCAAACAACTTGGAATTTCATCAAACGATCGTCACTTGATCCCATGACCAACCAGGGCCGGTTCCATGACCCCTTGGTCGGTCCCTCATTTCTTCATTATTAGGTTTTGCTACCTAACGCTCAGACGAGCATTATTTTAATGAATAATTAAACTAGCATTTAATCATCCTTTCACCAACTGGTCTTCAAGAGACTTTGGTATTTGCTCACTCGAGCAGCTGGGCGCTACATGATCGACCCATCATCCCATGTATTCGGTCCCTCCTTCACTCCGTGGTTGATTTTCAATAAATCAGGATCAACAATTGATCAAAATTAGGGTTTCAAATCCAAGGTTCATAGTTCCAGATTCAAACACTAATAATTTTATGTTGATCCCGTAATCAACACTTTAATTATCATATTCAGTTCTGCCAGTATTTTAAATTAATATTTTTATTTGGTTCTGCTACCAATAATTCATCAAATGAGCAATATTTGCTCAGACTAAGGAATATTGGTTCAACTATCAATATTTAACAATTCATCAAATGAAAAATATTTGTTCACCTTAACTATCAACATTTATTCGACAATGATACCCCTGTCTCAACAGATACGTTCAATTCACGAGTCCCAGAACATTTTTTCGACTCATCAATACAAAGACTCATCGTCTCATCAAGTCAGCAACTGACTAACTAAAATTACGAGACATCAATCATGTCACATGGGGGATATTAACTAGGGTTTTGGTCTGGCGGTCTATAACATGTGTGTTCGTACACGATGAGAATGTGAGCAAGTCGTGCAAACAGTTAGAGGAGTTATCAAAGTAGTGGGTGGACAATCAACCAAGTCTCTGCATGATGAGCAACTGGTTTTAACACGATTCCCCACTTCCCCACTCTTTGACTCCAGCAACTGTCACACTTCATGGGATCAATGTGTCTACTAATTTTAACAATATAAATAAGTCTCTGAATCCATGATTGAAAAACAACATTCGTCTAACATAGAATTCTATACGAGCACTCACTCTCAAGAATTCGATCAATCAATCAGAACTTATTCGAACTCAACAATTCGTCAAATTTGCAGAAACCTTAAACACATTCACAATCCTTGATCACCATTGATATCACACATTTCTCAGCTTCCCTCCTACAGATCGAACCATACTTTCTTGTGACCGAATTGACTCTGGAATGACCATTGTCTTGGTTTAGGCCGGAGTCCTACAGATTGATCTCTCGAATTCAAAGCACTCCCTTTTTGCAGTGCATCTGTGTGAGGTTAGATAGTTCGCTCGGTTCAAGGAGTTTCCTCCGCACGGTCGTCTCCTCAATTCCTTAAAAACTAGCAACTCGTTTTGCCCCATCTACACTCTTGAAACTCGCAAGGCTCAACGCAATTGATTCCCTTAGCTGACGTCCTTTATAGACTAAGAGTTCTTTCAGGCGAAGTGAAGACTTTTGATACAATCTGCCTCTAACAGATAAGCCTATTTGATTTTCGTTTAGATCAAATATCAAGGTGAGGAAATCTGTTTACATTAGAAAAAGCTAACAAACCTCATGAATCTGGAATTTACGACTCCGGAAGAGTAGCCTGAATTCTTAACCATCTCTCAAGAACAATCTTCAAAAGATTAATTAATATCAGCTTTCAAATATCTATCTTGAGGAATCACAAAGTCTGAGACGAAGAGAACTTTGCGATTCTATCTATATTTTCTGAAAGAAATTATGAAAACCTCGATAACATAAAAGCAAGACCGGGATTCACGAACTATCAAGGTGAAAATAGTCGGACTTAGCTTCACGAATACCCAAAGCAAAGTATTTTAGTCGTAGACCTAATTATGTTTCTTAGAGGACCCCTAGGTCTATAGAGGACGACTCTAGAATCAACTAGGACATAAAGTGTCAGGATTAATTTTCAGAGTTAAAAGAGCATCTCTATTTATAGTTTTCAAAGACCATGTATTGCTTAGAATTCAAGATAAGATAAATTGAGAATCAAGCAAACACTTTTATTGTACAATATAATATTATACACTGGGAACCGATTCTGGAACTGTGTATAACGGATGTTCGGTTTGACAAGTATACCACATAACTAAAAGAAATTTGATGTTCATTTAAACACCTAAGGATTTAATCATGATACACACATAAGTTCTTGAGTGATCAATGAAGTCTTAGAAGTGTTTGAGAGAGTTCTACCAATGTTAAACATATTTAAACAATAATTTTTTGAGCATCTCTTAAAACCTACTGGGACAGTTGGTACAACGATTCATGATACGTTAGGCTTGTTCACGAGTCAGGGTGCAAGATTCATGAACCGGGTTCGCCAACCCTACAAGACTACCGAACTCAGTTGACCACGATTTGTGAAACGGGTTCACCAACTGCTAGCCTATAATAACAACTTCAAGAATTCAATTCACAACAGTTCGTGAACTGTAAACTCAGATATCTATAGTTTGTGAACTGGTTCACCAACCTACCCTGAGCAGAAATATCAGATATTATAGTTTAACATTTCTCTCATATGATGTTTTCAACATACCCAGGTGATAAAATCATTTGCATTGGCAATTTTCAATTGATCCACAAATTAATTCAAAAACTTGCTTAGAACTAATATTGTTAAGGATCGTTGAACATCTTTTCTAAAGTCATATTTCGAGATTTTTAACAAGACAAGCTTGACTCAAAATTTCTTCTTTGTAAATCTACTAGAAGTCATACATCATCGTCTCAACATATAGAATGGTAAGATAATGAGTAAAATAGAATGGTCAGTCTTCTCATACATGATACATAAGTTCTTCAAATGTCTTCCTCGATCTTCAAGCTTCGAGGGTGATGTCTGATACTTAACTATCAAATTCTAACCTAGTTCGAAACTTGACTTAGTATACTAGAAACCAAGATTTAATTTTGATCATCTAATATTGACAACAAACTTGAGATAACAAAACTTGTGGGTTCAACCGAGCATTGCTCTAACAAGTACCTTTACAAATTCCTATCTAGCTCAAGAACATTCGAGAGCTTACCGTGAACAATTTTATGAAATAAACTAGCCAAAAAAAGAATCTTATTTTGCTATTCATTCATTTTCCAAGATGTATTTAAAGGACTTAACTTTTGATGATAAACTCAATTAAAAAGGAAACTATTCCTATTGCAAGATACTGTTAGGATTATATCCTTAGAAATTATTCCACAAGACAATAGTTCCTTGGATCAACGTATAACTCAAGAAAACTGAAAACAAAATGCACAATAAAAGAACCAAGAAAGAAAGATATAAAATTTAACGTGGTTCGAAAATATGTATACGTCCACAAACGCCTAGCTATGATCATCTTTTATTACAGAATAACTGAATAGAGAATTTGGTATGGCACAAGCGGAAGCGATAAAAGAAAAAGAGAATCCACTCCTTAAGGTGATGATAGAAACTCCAATCCAGGAGCAAAACTCTAATCCAAGAGCTAAAATAAGATAACAACGGTGTTTAACCAAACAAACTTGATAGTTTCATTAATCAGATAATAATAGCGAGCCGCAGCTAGATTACAATGACCGAAACAAAGACTACTTATACCTGAACTACACATACGTGTGTAGTTTACCCTAACAACTATACTCCTAAATATCCTCATGAATAAGTCTGTTGACTTATCTCTAGAGTTTCGATAACTTATTATTCTTTTAACTTATCTAATCATCTAACAAAACTAAGTAAATCCTAACAAATGGAATTAACCAAGGAATATAGACCAACAACAAGAATCGCATAAGACTGCCCTAAATACGTCCCGTATCAGGCTCCCCTACTGCGACGAAACTCGTCTCGAGTTTACTTAGAAAATCGCAAGTCCATGAAAGGACTTTGTTCTTGCAACATCCTTTCAAACAACTTGATCTCGAGTTGTGCATCGGGATTACTAAGTGTTCACAAAACCAATTAGAATTGGCGTAAGAGCTTGACTGGAATTCCCCGCGTTGCTGGGCTCGCTTCTTAGGATGTATAAACTCCCGTAAAGAAAATGGTTGCACTTCAAAATATTTAGAAAATTGATCCACATAATGACTGAGAACAAATAAAGCAACAATCAACGACTTCTTTTCCTCGACTGTCTGATCTTGCAAGCCCTTTTTGTCAACTGTTTGACATATATCTTCAATCTGGCTTGTTATTGAATCTGCTGCTGGTTTAAGACTTGGTATTAAAATTATCCTGGCCTTCCCCCACATAAACTCATAAGTATTGTCGCTTCTGATGCTACGAACTGCGCCAACATAAGAAAACCACGGTCTTCCCAGCATGATATCGATATCACATAAATCCATGTCAACAACTTCACAGATAATTGAATCAGAATATACCTTACCAAACGACAACGAAAATCTGGAAACACCGACACAAGTAATTGATTCCCTGCTATTACAATTTGATCCGGATGCGGATAGCAGTCCATTTCCAAACCCATGGCCTCTACCATTTTTCTTGACACCAAATTATCAATGCAGCTACCATCGATCATAAAACGACGTACACTCCCATTAACAAATCCACGAAACAATTTGTTTATCTGCCAATATTAGGATACTCATCCATTTTGCAAAATAAAGGGGCATAACATGCAGTAATAAAAGGGTATCCACGTCAAATTTGCTTTGGGTGGTTGGGGATAAACTGACTTAGGATACCGATGAACAAGGGTTTAACTTGTCAAAGACTTGCTGGCTTAAAGATGGGCAAATGATTAAAATCCACGAGGACCACAACTACTGTTCCTTTAACACAAGTTACCAAACAGAACTTTATGAAGAACAGTATACAAAAGATACCTGGACAATAAACTTGATGCAGAGAAGTGCTGGCTACCTTGATGAGCTAAACGCTTGAACCTCGAATCAAACCTTACCCGAACAGAACTTTTCAACTCTTTTCTTTTCTTTTCCCTCTCCCTTCCCACTTACGGTAACAAACAAACAGACCCCACACTACACAATAATCAATCAGAACCCTTGAATCAATAAGTAATATAGGAGTTAGAGATCTTACCAACTGTGATGATGAGATGCCAAATGAACAAGCGGCGACGGGTGATAAACAAAACCCAAAAATCTTAACTGCCTCCTTCTTTCAAACAAGAAGGACGATTTTTTTTATTTTTTTTTGTATAAGAAAATCTAGATATCACAGGAATCCTCGGCTGATTCTTCTAGGCGGCCTCACAGATGAACAGCGCAGGAAAACCTGCTCTGATTACCACCTGGTAAGGCACAAGCGGAAGCGATAAAAAAAGAAGAATCCACTCCTTAAGATGATGATAGAAACTCCAATCCAAGAGAAACACTCTAATCCAAGAGCTAAAATAAGATAACAACGGTGTTTAACCAAACAAACTCGATAATTTCATTAAACAGATAATAATAGCGAGCCGCAGCTAGATTACAATGACCGAAACAAAGACTACTTATACCTGAACTACACATACGTGTGTAGTTTACCCTAACAACTATACTCCTAAATATCCTCATGAATAAGTCTGTTGACTTATCTCTAGAGTTTCGATATATCTAGACTTATGAACAAGTCTGTTGACTTATCTAATTATCTAACAAAAGTAAGTAAATCCTAACAAATGGAACTAACTAAGGAATATAGACCAGCAACAAGAATCGCATAAGACTGACCTAAATATGTCCCGTATCAGAATTACACACCCAAAGATTCACAAATGTATCACAAGCTTATAACCAGCAAGGTGTTGTTTATAATCTCTCAAATAACTCTATATGAATCAAAAACGTTCTACAACCTAAACCCTCTGATTTTGAGAACTCTCTCTTAAATGTGTTGTACTATTTTCCTAAAACTTCTACACCAATTTATATAGGTCACTAACTTGGCTTCCAATTATATTAGTTATACTAGGAAAACCCCAAAATATCCAAACAAGGAAACCCCTAACTTAGCCAAAAATAAGAAACCCCTTAGAAGATTCTAGATTATTCTTGAACTCTCTTAAAACATCGTCAATATTTAACAGCTACTAGAAAACTTCCAATTGAATAAGTATTCGTTTCTAAACTGCCGGAATCCTAAACGAAGCAACTATTGACTTCCATATAAATATTTGCGTTATTTCTTTTTCGCGCGCTTCAGTTCAACAAGCAATTCAAGCGTTGTCTTTATTCAATTTATTTTTATCTTCAATTTAACAAGAAATTCAATTTATTTTACATATATCTTTATTATTAAGTACACAATTTCTTTAAATGCATGGTTTTGATGATTTGTTTTTCTTTTTTAAACATAGCATAATTTTATTAAACTAGAAAGTCAGTTCTTGAAGTTTATTGTACCCATGAAATCATCTAGTATAATTTGGGTTAAAAAGGATGAAACAATATATTCTCATGTAGTAGTCGAGAATGTTTTGTCTGCAAGATGCATGGTTTGCTAGCCTGTGCGCTTCATGGTTGCGCTCTCAATAGCTATGATGTATTGTGCAATATGCAATTAATTTCATTTATTACTTAATTTTGATTATCATACTAGGGTTATATACAAAGGCAGTTCAACAATGGTTTTAATAAGGTGAACCAAACTTTATGAGTTTGTTTTGAAGTACTATTTGGTCATTGTCTATCCATGCATCGTTGTTTCCTTATTTATTAACATGACCCAAGTTTCAGCCATTATAGCGGTGGTGATCCCTATTTGATTTGAGCTAACCCTATCGTGGAATCCCCACATACAAAACTAGCTCTAAAATTACCAGGGTGCCTTTTAGTCGCCTCGTCTGTGTTACTTTTGATCCAGTATAGCGTCGCAGGAACACAACCACAACCTGTTGAATTATCATTGTCATAAGTCTAATGCGGTTTGGGTTTGCACTTTGAGGCAAATTCAGTAAACAAAGGTGTTATAGTATTGCTCGATTGAACCCATAGGCATTGAAATTTCAAGTATGTTTCCAAACTTAGATGCTGAAACTTACGCTTGAATCTTTTGTTAAAGTCAAATTTTGAATTAGGTTACACTTAAATTCTAGAGGTGTATGTAGGATAGAATACTTCAATCTATCATTGAAAAAGTGAAGACGAAGATTAAAGATCACACGATGACATCATCCGTCTCCTTAGTATTTGAAGATCTAATTTCTTCTGTATGATTATCATCCTCCATATTTATCCGTCTAAGAAACAAAGTATCAAAGAAAGGTTTTGACTTTAGTGCAAAATACTTGATCCTTAAAATTGATAAAAGTGTTGAAAAAATATCGTACATGAATAGTGTTTCTAATAACTAGTCTATGTATGGTTTTCAAGAATAGTCTTGCGAACCTTTCAAAAACTTATATTAGGACAACATAAAATGTAATTTAGTCACTATTGATGCTCTGAATATTACAACTTTCCAAAATGGTTAGACAATTGCTCGGTTAAACCCATCAAGCGTTGGTATGTAAAGTTTAGTTCCAAATATCGAGTTGCTTGATTATCTTACTAATGTCAACTTCGTTAGGTTAGACTAAGAACATAAAAATGCTGAGACTTGCTCTAATTTCTTATTCAAACAGATGTCGATCACACTCGCTGAATTGCATATATAGGATGTGAAGTGGAGAGTGGCGAACAATCTCAACATCACTGGATAATGTTTCTTCCCTTCCCTAGCCATACTCAAAGCAATGACGGAGACTTCCATAAACCCAACTCAACCTGTAGGTAACGAGATAATGAAGCTTCTTGTCTTTTGATATGGTTGGTTGTTTGGCACCCCATTTCATGCAAAACCTTTTTATTGGAAACAAAAACTCAAAAACAAAAACGAAGGAAGAAACCTCAAAGTAACGAAAAAACTGTTAATATCTACTAGATCATTCATTTGTTATCCGTCACTTATCTCATCCTAACTTGTGGGTAAGTTCAATTTTGTGGTCAACTTCTTGATTATCATTGAGAATGAATCTGGTGCATTTACTATTTCAAATGCTTTCATTCTATTATTCTCTCTGTTTTTTCTTTCCATCGTTGGTTGTTTGGCGCCCATTTCCTACAAAACCTTCAAATGTTGAGACTTGCTCTAATTTTAAGCAATTTATATACTCCCTTTGTCCCACTATTAGATGACCTACTTATATTAAAACTTTGTCAAACTATTAGTTGACCTATCTTATTAAACAAAAGATATTTCTAAGATTATCCTTTTGATTGATTATCGGTAGTATAAGAAATATGTATAATTTGATATCCATATTTATATTCGTTACATAGGTGTTTTAAAGTGCTTCTCAATGATACAAAGTTTAAGAAAATCTATGGTATATTTTAAGAGATAAATCAATTCTAAATTTTACAAATTATTGTCCATAAGGGTATAATTGTAAAAAATATTTAACAAATACTCCATTTAATTTCTTGCCTTAAGAATTGTGCAAACTTGAACTAGGTCATCTAATAGTGGGACGAAGAGAGTAATAAATTAGTATTAGTTAAAAATGCTAACTATTTTTTATTTTATTTTTGGATAGGTAGAACAATGGTCCCTAGGCCACATCCAAACTCCTTCAAATGGGAGTTTATTTGGTTCAGGGGTTCGAATTCCTATCTCCGCAGTGGGAGGGAGCATGAGAACCATAAAAGAAGAAAATCTTAATTTTCTTTTATATATCATATATAGATAAATATATTCATAAGAGAGTAAAAGTGGAACGTCATTTGGTGAAAAATGTTACGTATCCTTACATTTAGTGATAAGTGTTACTCCCTCCATCCAAGTTGTGTAGGCGGAATTTTCAAATATTTAGAATAAGAAAAATTTAGATTTCATAAATTGATATCCTTTTTCCTAATTTTCGTTAACATATTCCCAATAAGGCAATAACTAAACTCATAAAACTACTTTTGACGAAATTTAGTAAGGACATATATGTCAACAATAACCTTGGAATATGAACTCCACCTATCTAGTTGGACAAGAAAAAATTTCTTCTCTGTGTATATAACTTGCATGGAGAAAGCACAATAATGCATAAGAACATATTTATTAGACACATAATTGTACAAATGAGACATACATGAACACGACTACAACTGGATTTCTTAAAGGGTTAATTCGGCCTCAACCACATCCCGGTCCAAAGTCTGCTAGTAGTTTAGTGTCTGTAGCGGCTTCATATAGTTTGGTATTCAAAGCTGGACGAGGTCTTGTTTTATTTTTACAAGTGTAGTTTTCCTCGTTAACAGAACTTCTGGTGTCTTGTGTTTTTCTTTTTCCACATTATATTGTTTTATCTTTATAATAGGAATAACACAAGTAGTACATATTCAATCTAAGTAGTTTAAGTCCTTATTAATTGTGATAAATTATGAGACTCGTTATTTTAGAATTTGTATCTTGATAGATAGATAACAAGTTTCATACTCGGCAGAATTCTGATCCCTTTTGATTTGGATATGACTAGATTCAGCTTGGATATTGATTTGTGAGATCGTCCAAGAACTCTTTTACACAATCAGGTTCATGGAATTTGTTGTCTTGACATATTGATTTTGGAAGAGATAACGTAAATACTCTATATACATATTATTCAAGGATCTTTAATTAGATCTACTTGTAATTATATTAGGTTTTGTCCATACAAGTTGCAGAAAGAAAAATCTGGTGGTGTACTTGGTATCCTCTTGTTTTCAACTGGTATCAGAGCAGAAAAACACCGTTTGACCTAACAAGTATGTGTTTGTAAACGGTTTAAACATGTTTTCAACGTGTCAAAGCATGATATTTCACTTACTGAGAAAAGACCCATTGTACTTACTACCCAAAATTAAGAACACCTCTGTAACGAAGATTTTTTTCTCTGGAAACTTAGGTGTCCGACAGAGCATATCCTCAGACACTTTTAGAAGACAGTTGCGCAACATGTTCATTGATTCTCATGATAAACACGTTGTGAAAATTATGAGTGCAATTGCAATCGCTTGTCCTGATGAAGAATCTTTTACCCATACTGCTCCTCTAGACATAATTAGTCTTATTGATGAACAACTTCAATCGAAAGAAAGATATAATATTTTACTCAACAAAATACTAGAAAAAATATAGTTCTTCAAATCTATTTTTCTCCTCGATGCCCACTGTATATAAGTCAATTTCTTCATTAAAACCTCGTTGGGAAAATCCATAGGGACAAAACTTGAACTAAGAAAAAAAGGGTACAACATTAAGAAAACTTTGAACAGTGTTGGACTCGCATTGCCTCGTTAAAAGCTTGACAAGGGAAAACCCCAGTGAAATAAAACCTTGACGAAGGAAAAATAATACAACGCGATAAGATCAGAAGTATGCCTTTGCCAAACACCCATACATAACATCATTTCTATATTTTTATAAGAGTTAATTAGTTTTTGAGTCGTAGATTTTGGTACGCCTTAGTGTTTGCGTTCTAAGTTTGTCCAATTTAGTGTTTGAGTCGTTAACCTGTTAGTCAACCGTATTTTCTAGTCAAACAGTTAGGATAGTTAACAACCGTCAGTCTTAATATTTACACGTTTGCCATTCCATTTGAATGTTCGATGATTTTTCCACGTATCCTGAAAAGTTATCATATATATGATATGAACGGTATGAGATTAATCAAATGAGCGGCTCATCAAAGTTGGACAATTATCCGAGCTAACAAAGTTCCGAGACAGTAAAGAGGAGAACATAGAAATTAAAAATTACAATAAAGAGTTAAGAATTTGAAAACCCAGATTTCATCATGGGAGAAGTAATTCATTTTGAGTTTCATCTGTTAGAGTAAGGATCTTAATGACAAAAAATCCAATGTGAATTACTTCACCGAAATCCCATATTAATTTTTGTTGAATTTTTTGAAGATATCATATTAAATTAAATCCAAGATGGATTAGAGATGAAATTAGAGAAGAGCGTGGGAAGATATGATGGAATTCCTTTTGTTCCTGAAAATGGTAGGTATGAAGTAAGTGATAAATTTATAGCTTTGAACTGATATTCGATCTGGATTTTTAGATCTGAAAAACGTTTGACACTAGTGAAGTTTTATTGCTGAAATTTAAATGATTTTTGAGGTTATTGTGATTTTGGATGAGGATTTGATTATGGTTTTGGATGATGGGTGGTCTTTAATAATTTAATTGATTTTTTGTGCATTGGATTAAGATCCTTCACCTAAATTCCATCTTCAACAAACCTTTGTTTTCCATGTTCAATTTGAATAATTCAAATGGAATAACATTTATAGATTTGTTAGCAGTGTACTTTGCAAATTCGGATGCTGGATGTTAGAATGGTCCTCTCAAATCATGGTTGTATATAATAAGGAATTTTGTTGTTGGATACAGATAAATGGAGATTAATTAAGAACTTTAGATTCACATAAGTTTTAGAATTACCCCGAAGCTGTTTGCTGAAATGCCCAAGAACAAGTAGAATTTTGGTGATGGCAAACAGGTAAATAATAACACTAACGGATGTTATAACTCTAGTAACCGCTTGACTAGAAAATGTGGTTGACTAACGGATCAACGACCCAAACACTAAATTGGACAAATTTAGGACCCAAACACTAAGACGTACCAAAGTCTACGACCCAAAAACTAATTAACTCATTTTATAAGTGATTAATGAAAACCCAGTATTAATACGCGATAATAGTATCATGTGTTACTGGTTGACTTATGCCGAAAACTGTTGCGATGCAATCCTTGCTTCGTTGTGTTGATTCTGGAAGTGGTTTCACTTGACAAACTACCAAATTTCATTGCTTTGATCTGATATTCTCAACAATATCAATGTAATCTTCATGTCTTTAATATTTAACTTTATTGAGTAATAAAAACCCTGTGAGAAAAATCAATCTCGGCCGGAGAGAAAAGGAGTACAACAAAACTTATATTTCGAAGTAAAATATATCAACATCATATCCTTGGATCCTCCTCTTTATGTTGGCATCTCCCCTAGATTCCATTTAGAGGAGCTTCCACACAGTTCCTTTAGTCATATGCTTTCCGAAAGTGAATATAGGTAATGACCTAATAAATAAGCCAGTCATGCCTCCTCCTAATTTCTTTCGTTGGAAAAAAGATTATTGTTCCTTCATAATCCAAAACTTTTATATCGTGTATTTAGATGGGGATTATAATAAAGTGCCACAATTTCAATTTCATATTTTAAAAAATGCCACAGTTTTTTTCAGAATTAACAAAATGCCATTTGTTTGACTTTTCCATCCCGTTTTTTAACAAAAAAATAGCTAACAGCCATTAATGCATACGTGGCAGTTACTCTATCCTGGTAAAAGACAATTAAACCCCCTAAATAATCTTATGAGGACCGGGTTGTGATAGTGACTCAATTTTGAATCATTACTCAATTCACTGTTGATGTTTATCTTCTTGCACAAACATTTTATTAAAAAGAAACTAACAAATTATTGTAATTCAACAAAAATTATTATGAAATCTCACTGTCAACATTGATAACTATCATATGAGGAATGGAAAATCAATAACATAGACCTTCATTTCAACGTTTCACAAAGAAATCGGCAGAAGAAAAAAAACCTCATACATTAATCAATTGATCAAACCCATTGGAATCCCAAGTTAGTGCAAACAGAATCGGGTCTTCAAGCTGATTCAAATATTTGAGCAGCAGCAACAACATCAGAAGATAGGAAGATGCAGAGGTTTTTTTTTTTTTTTTTTACTAGTGAGTAACTAAATTTGTGATAAGTATAATTCAAGGGTAAGTATGTAAAGTGCGATAGATTTCTTGACTAAGTCAACAAAAAATGACCAAACATGTGGGTCCAGACGGGTAGGCTAATGACGGTGGCATTTAATAAATTTTGGAAAAAATGGTGGCACTTTCTTATATCGGAAAACCGAAGTATGACAGTTTTTTAAAATTCTCTATTTAAATTAATATTCCTCTTTATGTCTTTGCATAGATAAAACAACCCCATGTCAGTGGTTCCTTTTAAGTATATGATTACCTTCATTATACCATTCTAATGACGTTGCGTCGCCGCTAAGCTATATCTATCTAACAAGTTCAGCGATGATGAAGTATTTGGTCGAGTATATTATTATAAGTACAACAATATGTCTATTGTACTTAGGTTTGAGAATTTCATCTCCCAACACATCTTCGTCATCTTTCTTTAAACACAATGGTCATTTATTAACATTTTAATCTCTTCTAGCAAGATGGATATCCTTGTTAGTTTGCCTCAAAATATTTTGGATATATGCAAACTGGTGGAATAATATACCACAAGCTCGGTGTTCGATCGAGCTTTCCCCAGACTTTTCATCTCAAGTTCGGATTTTAAGCAGCTTGTAAAACCTCTTATTTCATGAAGAGTACATATAACGTCCATACCATCAAGATAGGAGATGCAATTTCAAAAAAAAAAAAAAACTTTCTTTGTGAGTACGCAGGGGAAAATACCTTACTCTTTTTTTTATCCCTCCCCTAATCAAATTATCACTTAGACGGGCATACCAAATCCGCCTGATTATTTCAATTCACAAGTGAGCATTCCACTCTAATTGCAAAGGCACTCTATAGTTTAAAGTCATTTTATTTGGATGACAAAAGACTATCAAGCATATTCGTAAATATGTTTATCCCCTAATCCTTAAAGAGATAAGTACTAATTATTCACACACAAGTGATACATGTTAAGTCCTTCTGGGACTTCCAAGCTAACTAAGCAGCATAACATTATTATGTTCATTGGAGAGTAAACAATTCCAAAGCTTTGTGAAAAACCTTTGCGCCACAAGGTGAGTCTTTATACTGTAAGACCTCATTCTTCTTACTTTGCTTTATGACAAATAATCATATGCTCGCATGATCTTTCCATTGCTCATGTTCGTTCTCATAATCTATTGGGATTTCATTGTTCTCTGAATCATTAAACTTCGGAGCTTCCTCCAGTGTTGATTCATGGACATAATCAGAGACAATCCAATGAGGTGATTTCATTAATGATATAATTAGGTTTTGCCTTGTTCACCTACTTACTTTCAAGGTGAGCATTGATCGAACCTGATCGTTTTCCTGTTTTCCTTTATGGAGCCACGATCTCAACTACACTTCCACCAACGATAGTTGCAACACCTTATTCTATGGTGTATATCCCTTACTAAGGATTTATTTCCTTGCAGGTACATATGGAACTGGTATGTGTGATCTTGTCACTTTAGCGATATCAGTGTATGTTACGAAAATCGACAATTTTTTTTGTTCATAATTATATTAGGTAGAACCTCCATAACATTACTAATTACTATTTAATAAATATTCACCAACTCAGGTTCCATCCTGGAATTGATTACCCGTTGAGAACTAGCATGATAGTGCTGATATTTCATATATGATCTAGAAGCATTATCTTTATTATCCGCTCTAGATTTTTGATAACTAACCTTACTCCCCTTTGGAGTGTGAAAATCTAAATTGTCATCATTTTATTCCTCACAGATCCATACTCAGAATTAAGATTCTCAACAATCTTATAATGATGGAAAAACTTAGGGATTTAGAGATTATAATGCTCTGGAAGAAACCTCTAAATTTTGCCTTAATCCAAATTTTGTCAGGAGTCTGTTTAGTAATATCCAATTCCATTAACACACCAGCATAATATCCATATTCATACTTCAAAGTAGCATCATCTACTTTCACAGAATTACCAAACTCTTTACAAGTGGAAAACAAAATCTACTCATTCCACAAATCTAAACCAGGAAATCCACACCCAAGCCTTGGAACTCCTTTGATTTTCTGGTATGAAATTTGACACCCAATTACGAATTCTCAAAAACTTATTAGTTACTTTCCATGAACCAGATCGAATGTAGTTCTTATCAGTCATATTATCCGACCGAATGGAAAAGAAACCTTTCCTCAAAGAAATCATCTGACAATATAGCAAATAAAGAAAACTAAAACAAATTAAATTTCAGTAAATCCAACCTACCAATCAACGAAAACTTCTATGGATCCAAACTAATAGCGTCAATCTCATTTGGAATCCAGCGAAGGCACCTTATAATTTTTAAATCTTTTAGGAATAAAGCATAATCTAGCCAAATTGTTCCAGAATCCATCAGAAATACCTAAAAATCACTAACACAATCATCAAACAAGAATTAAGAAGAAGAAATCAATCACCTCAGACCTTAGAAAATTCACCAGAGATCAACTCAGATCCATAAAAAATGAAACTTGACTTTAGTCAACGTTGCATGGCAAATCGCCTCAGAAGACTTGACTTTCATAGATCTCGTTTTTTTTTTCAGGAATTTTTTTGAGGTTATAAAGGGAATACCTAGTAGCACGTCATAATATCAGAGCCACGTTAATCTTCAAGAAATAATCCATCAACGGCATCGAACGATAAAAATACTACACAGTTAATAAAATCATGCTGATAACGTGTTAAAAGGAAAATATAGTGAAGAAAACAATTTTATTCATCAGATACCATTATGGTATTACGCACCATCTACATAGGAATATAAGATGTTATTATTACGTTAGGACATAAACCATTCTTGTTACATATTTTTTTGTTTTATGAAGTCCTAGACTAGTGGTCCCTAGACTACATCCAAACTCCTTAAATCAGAGTGGATTTCAGCAATTATAGGGTTCAAATCCTATCTCTGCAATGGAAGGGAGCATGCCAACCACCAGACCACTTGGTGATTGACACTCTTGTTACATTTAGACGGGCGGTAGTGGCACACATGAGCCAACGGCATATAACAAAATTTGATTTTTGTGGCGACAAAAATTTGATTTTTAGGCGACAAAAATATTGAAATATAATAAAATTTATTAATAGAAGGGTATAACAGTAAAACGAGTATAAAATTTGCATGAGGATTGGGGGACCCTAATATTTATTCCCTCGACCAATAATATCAAAGAACAAGTCTTATTACCAGGTCTTCCACGCCAGATCAAAATTTAGAAACCTTAAATCAAAAATCCAGACCGGAATTTCCAGAGCGGAGTGAAGAGGAATTATATTTCATCAGTTGTTGCAAAAACCAAGATACCTGAGAAAGAGAGAATTCATGGCGGATAATATGAAGGATAAGTTTAAAGATTTCATGAAAAAGGTTAGTAATTCATCTTCTTCATCTGGATTTACAGGTACAGGTAGAGTTTTAGGTGGTACATCTTCATCTTCTGAACCGTCTAAGATTCCATACAAAAATGTTGAACATAAACCTGATTTACCTGTTCTTTCATCATCAGACCCTAGTCGTGACCCTAAATCTTCAATTTCTAGTTCGAATCTTGATAAAAAATTGTCGAATCTTGAGAACAATTTACAGCAGAGATCGACGGATGGTTTTAATAAGTTTGATGCATTAGTTACTTCTAGTAAACGTTCTCAGAATGGACATTCTATTGAAATCTGTGAATGTCCTGTGTGTGGAAAGCCTTATCTTACTGCAGGGGAAGTTGAAGATCATATTGAAACTTGTTTAGGGAAAAATTCAGTTGTTGATACTGTAGAAAGTGAAAATTTAGGAAAGAGTGATGAAGTTGAGAAGAGTTTGGAATCAAGAACCGAATTAGCAAGTTGTGTTGGGGTTTTTATTTCTGGAGAACCACCAGAAGGATCGGTTCAAGTTGTGATTAGATTGTTGAGGAATATAGTTACTAATCCTGAAAATGACAAGTTTAGAAGAATTCGAATGGGGAATCCAAAAATAAAAGAAGCTATTGGTTCAGTTACTGGTGGTGTTGAGTTGTTGGAATGTGTAGGGTTTAGACTTCAAGAAGAAGGTGAAGAGATGTGGGCAGTGATGGAAGTTCCTACTGGGGAACAGATCAGTTCGATTAAAGAAGTGATTCTAATGCTGGAGCCTAAGAAAATAGAAGATGTGCCTCCTGTAGTTCCAAAGGTAAAAGATGTTATTCCAGCGGAGCCAAAGAAGGTTGACAGACAGGTATTGTAACTTACTTAGTCCTTTTCCTTTTTCATTGTTGATTTCTCCATGTGTTGTGATTGCTCCTGGCCCGGTGGTTATGGCTATATTTAAAATTGTGCTTTCGCTGATTAAAGTTTATAGTTGCTCGTGTAGTTTATTTTTTGTGACCCATGAGAGTTGGGTTTCAAAGACCTCTCTGATAACTTTTGACTCTTAGAGAGATTAGTAGTCACATATCACACTCTTCCACTTGTGCTTGTGTGGAAGTTTGATCCTGATACTGGGAAGAGGGAATTGGAGGAATGTGGAGATATTAACATCCTATATGCCTAAACAGCCTTTAAGTGGTGATTTGAAAGATTATTTCATCTAAAAACATATATAATGCTTCCTTAATGAGAAACCGTCTCTGTATTAAATCTGTATAATGCTTCCTTTTCCATGATCTTAGTTTATTAAATTGGCTTTTAAGTATTAATAACATCAAAATAGCCTTGTTGGGTGACATTGATGTACCCTAAATGCCAGCCATCAATAACCACTATCTTAGTTAGAAACAGTTGTACCATCTAGCAAAATGTGTGTCTGTGCTTTTATTGTCGATATGGGATTTCTAGAGCTTGTGAATATCTAAAAGAGTTCATTAGCTCTTGCAGCAGTGACCGCAAGGTTCAAGGCACACCTGCATTATATGTTGTTTACTTCGTAACAAATTTATCATGACCGTAAGGTTCACAGTTGATTTAACTGTGGACAGAAATAGATTTTGTATTATGTTTTATAATTTAATGTTTGTAGATGTTTTTATTAGTTTTGGGGAACCTTCAGTTACAGTTATGTTGATCTTGTTATTTATCCTTCAGATGGGTGTTCTAATTCTCCCCATGAAGTTATACAACCGTTGTCGCTTGTAGATCAGTGACTTGTTTGTTTTTGGCTAAGAATTAATTTGTCTTTGTTTCCATCTAGGTTCGGGTCTTCTTTTCTGCTCCCGAAAGCAAGGCTGCAAAAATTGAACTGCCAGATTCTTTTTATAAACTTTCTATGGAAGAGATAAAAGCTGAAGCTGATAGGAAGAAAAAAAAGCTTGCAGAATCTCAGCAACTGGTTCCCAGGTCCTTCAGAGAAAAGCAAGCAAAAGAGGCCAGGAAGAAGTACAAGGCCACTATTATTCGGATCCAGTTTCCAGACGAGGTTATTCTTCAAGGTGTCTTTGGACCATGGGAGCGAACAACTGCATTATACGAAGTAAATACCTTTTATCCCTTAAAATACTTCTTCTCCATTTTTAATATGAATTTTGAATTTACTCGTACTTCTTATATCTAGCCATCTAGGTACAGCATTCTGTAGTTCAAAGTTGCCTTGAACTAAGGCAATACTTTCCGTACATCGTTTATGTATTAGCAACCTCTGATAGATACCCACATTGACAAAGTTAACATCTCTTTAATATCTAGAATCCTCATAAAAGTCATGCGTGTCTAATCCCCCAGTTGGTGTGAAATGCATAAATCTCCGACTGTGAATGTCATGCATGTCTAATTAGTAGTGATCTAGTCAATTATTATTATTTGGTGCATTAGTATAACTCAAATGTGCTTGTTAACTGTTCAGAGTTTGATCACTAGCTACATTTTTGCTTATTCACAAGCAAGATTCATTTTCTTTTGTACTTGTTACCAAGTCCAACTAATCTTCTTTCCCTTAACTTGGATATGTTAGATGATCTTTTTGATAATCTCCTTTTCTTTTCTTGTTCTGATTCTGGAATTGCAGTTTGTTACTTCATCCTTGAAAGAACCACGTCTCAAATTTGAGTTGTGGCATCACCCACCAATCCTCAAGCGGCAGCCAATCCCATGTTTCTCTGTACCAGGAAAAACAGCGCCAACACTAGATGAGGAAGACTTGATCCCTACTGCCCTTGTCAAGTTTAAACCCCTGGAGACAGAATCAGTATTTTTCACAGGTTTATCAAATGAATGCCTTGAAATGATTACACCACTTACAAGTGATACAACAGTTTCTTTTTCAACATGAGTACAGACACAAAACTTCCAAGAGTAAACCGCTTATTAGTGTTACCACAATACTTCTTCACCATGATCTACTTGACAGACCCAACATTGTAATATCGGGCGATATACCAATCTTTTGAAAACTACACATTTGTCTTGCTATGGCTCATTTTTTGGTAAACTTTTAGAGCTTATATATGATATCATTGGGCCGTAAGAGTTGCTTAATTCTTCCAATTGTAATGTGTTACTCCTGAGTTTTCGACTCGCGTTTTACTTTGCCCAATACGATATATCTGGTTACTAGCTAAATGTATAGGTCTCTTTTATATTTTGGTATTTTGTTTTTCTGACTTCTCTTTTTGCCTTCTGTCAGTTCTCTATTGGTTTTTATATAAACCCGTACTGATGAACCTTCACACCAAATGCTTAATACAATTAAGACATTGGTTAACTTTACTCTAAATTCGTATCTCCGATATCCGCAAACCGGTCTTAAATTTACGCAGGCGGGTATAGTGCAGATGCAAAGTATAAAACATATGAGTAGATCAAGTAATCATCCTGGCTAAGTTTGTTCGAAAACATATGAGTTGAATCTTCTTTCAAAAAAAAATAAAAAAAGTATCTCCTTGCAAATGCAAACACAGCGTCAGTGAGACAAAAACAAACTAATGCACATTGTGCTGAGCCCAAACGAAATCAATTCCATGGTCTGTTCTGTTGCGTAAACAATGCCAGTTTACTGATTTGGAGATTGCCACTAGTTTCATGTTTTGAATTATTAAAGAAAGGAGCGCCAATGTTCTTGACAAGTGAGGCCAACCATATGCAAAACAATAAACACTGAAGGTTCCAGTGGTGGTTAGGTTATCATATCATATGGCTGAAATGCATGCCTGGGTGATATGACTTAACAAGACGTTTTTTGGGCCCTTCGACTGTCTCGACGTGTTCCTAATTTCCTACTCCTAAGAGATAAATTATTAGCTCAAGACTCAACTGCCCCCCCATCCATTAATGATTAACAGACGGACTCCACAAACTCCACAAAAACCGACTTTCTCATGGGAATTCTGGATCCCGTAGCTGTTCAGCGGAGGTCAGGCGGGGTTCACTATTTCAATGTCAGGGTATCGGTTTTGGTGGCTCAAGAACATAACATAGGTGGATGAGTTCACAATGGGACTCCTCAAGTGTTCAATAAACTGACGCCAGTAATCTCATTTAAATGTGTAATGTGAGAACGCATTTGAGATGTTTCTTAAAATGTCTCCATGTTAGAGTTTTAGAAGCAACTTACTATTATATTGATGTCAACCTCTTAATTGAGAATCTGTGATGGTTATTGATTAAGCTTTAGACTAATTACTTGTCAACCTCTCTAATTTCCTTTAAGAAGATATTAGGTGAAAATGTCAACTGTTAGTATTATAATCAAATTGTTCTGATTCGAACCTTATTGTCAACTCCCATCCCAAGAGAGGTAGTGAGTCGTGACTTGCATTTCATGTATGTTTACTTAATAAATGAAGATGATAATAAAAACTATTAACAGAGAAAATATATAATTAAGAGAACTGATGCAACACGATATGATCATTACCAGCACGTTAAGATCTACATGATGTTACCAACTAATCAATTAGCAATTAGCAAGATTTCCAAAGCCATTACAACATTTAAAGTCACTAATTTGATGTGTTGTTTGTTAATAAATTTGAACGTTGGTTCCGAATGCAGGCCAAATACAATGTAAGTTGTTATTTTTTTTTTCAGATCATCAAATTTAAATTTGATATTCGAATATCTGACATCAAATACGAGAGTTAAACTCCTGACGAAAGAATCGCATTACCTTCAGACATATTAAAAGAATCTTACAAGGCAAAAGTCTATCCTTGTAGAGAGAAACTATGTGGGGCAGTTGCAAGATTTTGGTAGGGACTGATGAATTCAATTGAAAGATACAACACACCCATGTACTCCAACACTATGTTTGAATTTTTCTTGTGGAATTTGACCTCGACATATTTCATGTTTCTACTGCTAAATTTCTTTAATTCCCGCAAAATTTTGAATACACTGACTGAGATATCGATAACGAACTCTTTTGTCAAAAGAACTAAATAATGAGCTCAAGTGGTCTCATGTATCACGCGGTTTTAGATATACCAAACGCATGTTGCTATTTTGATACACAACCACTGATCCTCAAACCTAATCCGTTGTTTGTTTCTCAACTGATGTAGATTGATCTCGACTCTGGGTAAAGCCAAGTGCCGAATTTGCACTTCGAGCCAAAAGGCACGCTTGCCTGGATGTCACGCTGCAACAAAAGAAGTGGTGGACTAGTGAAGTTCCTGTGTTGCTTTCTATAGCTCCGTAAGCCTGATCGGAGTGCATTACAGGCTTAAGACCTCTTTCCTATAACGGCTTCTCCTCAACCCAGTATTGGATTGCTCTATAGACTAGTACACAGTTCAACGAGCAAGACACAGAACCCGTTTGCGTATCCATCTACTCATCTACGATCGATAATTTTCATCCTGCTCTTATCCAAATCTTTAAATACTATGCCGATAGTACTGATTTGTGTGTTCAACTAATCAACTGTAGGGAGATAGAGACTGGCCTCTTAATCTCTTGTATCCATCTCCTTTCTGTAGCTGGTATTGCAGAAGTGGGCATAAGCGCATGCCAAATGTCGCAACGCTCCCCTTGACAAAACCACGTTGTTTTGGTGGGTAAAGAGAAAAGGACACCGCGGGCAATAAAATTCACTCCCACAAACGTGATTTTTCATATACTTTTTACAGGTAATATAAGAAAAATAGATTTTTTGTTAAAGGGAGAGCAAAATACGAACCGAAGAAAGAAAAAGTTGTAATATGTTACAGGGCCTACGGTCCATGGGTGTACGGTCCATCTAGTTACCTAGAGTAAAATAGATTTTTTGTTAAAGGGAGGGCAAAATACGATCCGAAGAAAGAAAAAGTTGTAGTATGTTACAGGGCCTACGGTCCATGGGTGTACGGTCCATCTAGTTACCTAGAGTTTCCCTTCTTATTTGTATATAGAGGAAACTATGTATTACAACTACTAATCTCTCTAATAAGAAGATTTTCCTTCTTGTCTCTATATCTCCTTCCTTCGACCGTGGAAACGCTCTGATGTGATCAATTTTTCATAAGGATATTGAATAGTTACGGATAAATGATTCGTGTGGGATAAGGTAATCATGAAACTTTGACCAATATATCTTGCACCTCTTACTGTTTGTTGACCATAATTAATGAACCCAGTTGCCATAGGGAGCATATCGTGAATATCTATGAATAATTTTAAGTTTCTTTCTCTTATTTGAGAGAAGTTCTAAATCGAGAATAGAATATCGTATTTTCTTAGAGTGAAAAGAGTTGGAAAGAAGTTGTTAATAATAGATTCCCTAGAGAAATAGGTAAAAGAAACTTCCACCCAAGATTTAATAGTTGATCCATTCTCATCCTAGGTAAAGTCTATCTTGTTGTAATAGGAATGAACAGGACAAATAAGCTTTAGCTAATGCAATAAAAATACCAATTTTCATTCCAAAAACTCCACCCACTTCAGAAATTTCGAAATGAAGAAGAAATATGTACGGAAGAGAAAGATTCCAACCCCTAAATAAAGAACCGTTACAAATAATGAAGAAACTAGTAGATTTAGATATGTAGCAACATAAAATAAACCAAATTTTATACCTGAATATTCGGTTTGATAACCTGCTACTAATTCTTCTTCGGCTTCTGGTAAATCAAAGGGTAACCTCTCACATTCTGCTAGGGAAGAAATTACAAAAACTGCAAAACCTATAGGTTGACGCCACAGATTCCACCCCCAAAAACCATATTTTGACTGCGCCTCAACTATATCAACTGTACTTGAACTGTTATGGAACAGTAAAGCTTCATAGGGTCTTTCTGTCCAGGTGCAGGTAGTCCGCATCTTCACAAACATGTCTATTTCACCGAGCCTCTCTCCGAGACAGTGCACAGATCGTTACGCCTTTCATGCGGGTCGTAATGTGGAACAAGGTAAAAGAAAGAAATACTAGATTGCTATAAGCAAGAAGAGAAGAGAATTCAAGCAAGAAGAGAAAGATAAGTTTTGTGTTTAATAATTTGATTGAGTAATAGATAGCTCTTACAAGACTTAATCTAGCCTTTATATAGGCTTGAAGAATAACTAAACTAGGAAACAGAAAACTAAAAGGAAATCTAAAAGAATCCTAAAAATAAGAAAGACTGAAACTAGGAAACCATGGAAGCCAAACCTCTAAGCGGAATCTTCTGGAATTGTAGTATGCCCTGCATCAGTCCCCCTTCTAGAGTAAAGCTCGTCCTCGAGTTGTCCAAACGAACCAGAAGTTCATTGTCACCATGAAACGTAAAAATCTCTTGAACATTAAATGTGTTGGAGATATTCCAATCATTTGGTAGATCAATAACATAAGCATCATCATTGATCTTCTTTAAAACCTTGAAAGGACCATATTTCTTCATCTTGGTTTTGTTATAAGTACCCACTGGAAATCTCTCTTTTCTTAGATGTATCATCACGAGCTCCCATTCCTTGAAGGTTTTAAACTTCTTGTGTTTATCAGCATCCTCTTTATATTTAGAATTGGACTTCTCCAGTTTAGATTTTACTTCATTATGTAATTCAGTTGCTTTGTCTACAAAAGAGTCGGCTGCAGTGTTTGTACTCTGTGTGGTGGGTAAGGCTACCAAATCAAGAGTATGATTAGGTACTTTAGAGTACACAATCTCAAATGGAGTTTTCCCAGTAGAACGATTCACGGAAGTGTTGAAAGCGAATTCCATATGTGGCAATAACACATCCCACTGCTTACTATTATCCAGGCACTTAGCTCTAATCAAATTCCCAAGTGATCTATTAACAACCTCAGTCTGTCCATCAGTTTGCGGATGTGAAGTTGTGCTGAATTGTTAAACTGTGCCTAAGCGCATCCATAAACTTTTCCAGAAATAACTCAAAAATTTTGTATCTCTGTCAGAAATGATAGACTTTGGAACCCCATGCAATCTTACTACTTCTTTAAAGAACAAAGAAGCAACATTAGAAGCGTCAGTTGATTTCTTACAAGCTACGAAGTGAGACATTTTAGAGTAACAATCAACTACGACCATAACAGAATCATTACCTCTAGCAGTACGAGGTAAACCAAGTATAAAATCCATACTTATATCAACTCAAGGTGCATCAGGAACTGGTAAAGGAGTATACAACCCGGTATTTTGAATTGTACCCTTTTCTCTCTGACAGACCATGCATTTTTGTACGAACTTTTGTACATCACGTTTCAAAGATGGCCAGAAATATCTTTCTTCAATCAGGGCAATGGTTTTATCTCTCCCAAAATGACCACCAAGACCACTGCCATGTAATTCTCGCATAAGATGTAAACGTAAAGACCCTTGAGGAATACATAATCGATTCCCTTTAAAAAGAAAACCTTCTTTTATAAGAAAATCATCAACCCCATGAGTTTGAGAACTGCATTGATCCCATAGTTTGCCAAAATCTTCATCTTCTGGATAAATGTCTTTTATATAGTCAAATGCATAACTCTCATTACGAATTGTTGTTAATAGATGACTTCTTCTATTTAAGGCATCAACAACTTGATTCAATTTGCCACTTTTATGTCTCACGGAGAAAGTGTATTTGTTGAGTGTGGAAAGCCATCGATCATGCATTCTGTTAACTTTAGCAGAAGTATTCAAAAACTTCAAAGCATGGTTGTCAGTGTTGACAACAAATTCCCTATGTATAAGATAAGTATGCCACTGCTTAAGAGATTGAACAAGAGCCAATAACTCTAATTCATATGTAGACCATTTCTTTTGTGCATCTGAATTCTTCTCACTATAATATGCAATTGGATGACCCTCCTGTGATAATGCTGCACCAATACCAACAACAGATGCATCACAATCTATTTCAAAAGGCTTGTTGAAATTCGGAAGTGCAAGAATTGGTGCCATACAAAGATTTTCTTTAAGAAGAATAAAGCTCTTATCCATTGCTTCCGTCCACTCAAACTTCTCCTTCTTGAGACAGTCAGTCAAAGGTGCAGAAATAGAGCTAAAGTTCTTCACAAATCTTCGATAGAAAGAAGTCAAACCATGAAAACTACGAACATCACGAATAGAAGTAGGAACTGGCCAATCTTCAATTGCTTGAACTTTAGAAGGATCGACATGAATACCATCAGTAGAAATCACATATCCCAAAAATGTTACTGAAGAAGCCATGAAGGTACACTTCTTCAAATTAACATATAAAGAGTTGTCAGCAAGAACTTGAAACACTTGTGAAAGATGTTGGAGGTGTTCTGGCTCACTGCGACTAAAAATTAGTATGTCATCAAAATAGACAATAACAAATTTACTGAGAAAGGGTTGGAGAACCTGATTCATAAGTCGCATAAAAGTACTAGGTGCATTAGATAACCCAAATGGCATGACCAGCCATTCATATAAACCTTCACGTGTCTTGAATGCTGTTTTCCACTCATCTCCACCTCGAATGCGTATTTGGTGGTAACTACTGCGTAAATCCAACTTAGTAAAAATAATAGAGCCCGACAGTAAATCAATCATATCATCAATACGCGGGATCGGAAATCTATAAGGAATGGTGATGCGATTTAATGCTCTGCAATCGATACACATCCTCCATCCATTGTCTTTTTTACTAACCAAGAAGGCAAGACTGGCACAAGGACTGTTGCTAGGTCGTATCAAACCCTTTGTAAGAAAATCATTTACCTGTCCCTGTAATATCTCATGCTCAGCAGGACTCAAGCGATAGTGTGCTTGGTTTGGTAAAGAGGCTCCAGGAATAAAATCGATGCAGTGTTGAATATTCCGTAAAGGAGGTAATGCAGTTGGTAGTTCATCTGGAAATAAAACATTATATTGAAATAATAAGGGCTTCACCTTTGCAGGAAACTCAATCATAGGCTTAGAATCTTCATGGGAATGTAAAGAATGTTGTGGGTGCAAAGAACGAATAACAGTGGCTACGACAGCATCAGTCTGCGCACAAGAGTTTGAAGTGGAATTGGATGGACTAAGAACCTTGGTTTTCCCATTATGAACAAAAGTGTAAGTATTCTCGAATCCATTGTGAACCGCGTGAAGATCATATTGCCAAGGTCTGCCAAGAAGAAGATGGGTTGCCGTCATATTAATGACATCACATAGAACTGTGTCTTCATAACCCTCAAAAGAGAATGACACATAACACTGAAGAGTAATCTTCTGTGTGCTAGAGGCATTAACCCATCCTACAGTATAAGGTTCTGGATGAGAAGTTACTGGTAGTTCAAGCTTCTTAACTACGTGATCAGCAATATAATTATCCATACTGCCACTATCAATTATCATCTTACAGATTTTACCCCCAATATAACATCTGGATTTAAAGATACCGTGTCTCTGAGACTTGCATTGTTGAGTAAGAAATAATGGACGAATCATCCCAACAAACTCATCGTCATCACCAGGTGAGGCTTCATCTTCGAACTCCTTAAGCGCACCAGTGACTTCATTAATGAACTGAGGTTCACCAATCAAAGCATTGAATTTCCGACAATCACTAGACATGTGCCCCGATTACTGGCATTTATTGCACTTATCTCCACGAAATTTTGCATAAGTATTAGTAGTTCTCTGTTGCGGTGGAAATTGTTGTTGCCTGTTATGAAACCGATTCCCTGTAGTAGGAGGAGTTGGTAGCAGAGAGTGAGACTGCTGACCCGGCTGAAGATCAACTGGATTGTCTAAGATAGGTGTAGCCAGAGGTGGAGTATAAGGCACAATATGGCTAGGTTGTCGATGTGAATGGCTAACATCATCATAAGGAGGCCTGGGAATAGTCAAAACAGTATCTGGAGAAAAGTTTTGAGATGAATTGGTACCCCTGGAATTATTTTGATAATGCCCTTGTCTGGATGGATAAGTCCTAGAAGAACGAAGAAGGAGATTTTCTATCTTAATAGCTTGCTGCACCGCTTCGACCATAGTAAAAACTGAATGAGTCATACCATTTTGTATTAATCTATTCAGCCCCTCAATGAATCTTGCAACTAACTGTTCTTCAGATTCTTTGAGTTGATTTCGTGCCACCAAATTATAAAAATCGGACACATATTCTTCAACAGTGCGTGCCCCCTGCTGAATGTTCTGCAATTTGATGAAAAGTTGCTGCATAAAGTCTCTAGGTAAGAACTTATCCCTGATCAAAGTTTTCATACGTGTCCAAGTACATATTTTCGGTTTGTTAGCGTTTCTACGATCATCACAGATCTTATCCCACCAGGCTGCAACTCCTCCTTTGAGCTTGTAAGTCGTTTGACCTTAGAATCTTCAGGGACTTCCATAAATTCAAAAAAAGCTTCTACCTCAAAGAACCAATCAGTTAGTTCTTCAATACGAAAATTTCCAGAGAAGTTGGGAATATCAGCTTTTAGCTTATATTCGGGTAAAGAACTGTAAGGGTTGTGACCAGTTTTTAAACGTCGTTCTTCAATCCAATTCTTCTCTAGATCGTTCTCACGTTCATCATCATCACTGTCGAGTGTAGGAGAAACTAGCTTCTTCTTTGAATGACCTATGAACCCTTCATATGGTTTCTTAATGTTTAAAGTACGCAATACATCTTTAGGTACTTCATCATTCTGTAAAAACTGAAGTGTATCGTTTTTAGTTTTGTCTTCTAAGTCTACAAGCTCAGGCATATCCAAATCTATATTTATGTGTTTTGCAACCTTGAAAAGTTGATTCTGCATTGCTTCAAGCTTGTTATCTCTTAACCCTAATTTTTCCTCCA